>NC_044031.1:680341931-680644961 GCF_901765095.1 Microcaecilia unicolor | reverse complement strand
AAGCGTCCGTTTATGCTTTCAAAAAATACTAGGACTGGGAGGCATGCGATAAAGCTACAATGTAGTAACTTTTAAATGAATCGGAGAAATGTTTTCTTCACTCAACGTGTAATTAAATTGTAAGCTCTTTGAGCAGGGACTGTCTTTCTTCTATGTTTGTGCAGCGCTGCGTACGCCTTGTAGCGCTATAGAAATGCTAAATAGTAGTAGTAGTAGTAGGAATTCGTTGCCAGAGAATGTGGTAAAGGCGGTTAGCTTAGCGGAGTTTAAAAAAGGTTTGGACGGCTTCCTAAAGAAAAAGTCCATAGACAATTATTAAATGGACTTGGGGAAAATCCACTATTTCTGAGACAAGCAGTATAGAATGTTTTGTACTTTTTGGGGATCTTGCCAGGTATCTGTGACCTGGATTGGCCACTATTGGAAACAGGATGCTGGGCTTGATGGACCTTTGGCCTTTCCCAGTATAGCAATACTTACGTACTCCCTGGAAGGCTCCGCTTAACACAAGACTATCTCTACTTCAAGAAGCAGGTGAAAGGTAAAATTATGCCTTACCTGATAATTTTCTTTCCCTTAGTCGCAGCAGATGAATCCAGGAACCAGTGGGTTTTATCCGTCTACAGGCAGGTGGAGATAGAGAACTAAATTGAAGGGAGGCATACTAGTCGGCCAGTCCCTCATCTCTCTAGTATATGTCCCATCACAAAGCCATAAACAGGCAACAATTCTAAACAAAACTGCCAACTTCCTCAGAAACCATGAACCACAACCGTGCCGTCCGTCCAAATATATAACCATAACAAGACGTCTCAAGGCTATGAGACACGAGGTGTCCAAATCGCACCTTCCGCTGTTTGTAGCTGTACTGCAAAACAATCTTCTCTACTTTCTCTGTTTTTCTCTTTTTTTTTTTTTTTTAACGGGAATTCCAATCTGAAAGGAAATCACATGGCAAACCCGACACCGGGAGCCGTAGCAGAAAAGTTCGCAACAGAAGACAAAGGTGGGATCCTGGATTCATCTAATGCAACTAAAGGAAAGAAAATTATCAGGTAACTGATAATTTTACCTTCCATAGCGTCAGCAGCAGATGAATCCAGGAACCAGTGGGATGTACAAAAGCACTCCCTACTACTAAGGGAGTGCTTTTGTACATAGGGTGGGAAGCTGCAGCTCCCCGCGTCAACACAGTCGCCCCAAACCTCGCATCCGTGCGAGCCACAATGTCTATTCTGTAATGCTTAGAAGGAATGCAAGGATGCCTACGTAGCTGCCCTACAAATTTCTTCCAAAGACAAAGTATCTGCTCTCTGCCCACGAAAAATGCCCACGAAGTAGCTTGAGCTCGAGTTGAATGAGCACGAAGACCCGTCGGAGAACAACCTACCAGGATATAAGCCGACAAAATGGTATCTTTGATCCATCTTGCAATAGTAGGCTTTGAGGCGGCCTCCCCGCGGCGAGGGCCCACTAGAAGAATAAACAGGTGATCCAAATGTCTGAACTCGTTGCAAGTACCGGATCAGCACCCTTCGAACATCCAAAAATCGGAGAGAAGCAAATTGAGTTAGATAGTCTTCTTGGCGAAAGGAAGGCAAAAACAGGTCCTGATTAATATGGAATGCTGATACCCCTTTAGGAAGAAATGAAGGGACTGGTTGCAAAGTAACGCCGGCCTCCGAAAACCGAAGAAATGGTTCCCGACACGACAAGGTTTGAATCTCCGAGACCCTGCAAGCAGACGCCAGGACCACCAAAAACTCTGCCTTAAGCGTCAAATCCTTCTCTGACGCCTTGCGCAGCGGCTCAAACGGGGCCTGACCCATTGACCGCAGTACCAAATTTAGGCTTCAATTGGGACACGGATGACAACAGGAGGGCCTAAGATGGAGAACCCCCCGCAAGAAACATGAGACATCTGGATGGGCTGCAAAGGAGAACCCAGAAAGACGACCTCTGTAGCAGTAGAGCGCTGCCAGCTAAACTCTGAGGGAATTATATGCCAAACCCTTCTGAAGTCCCTCCTGCAAAAAATCTAGCAGGGGAAACTGGGATTTGTAGTTTAAGTTTTCAGGGGGAAATCTTCCTTTCCTACGCCTTTCCCTGGCAACTTCCTCACCTATTACCCTGGAATCCTCACAGTGGCTTCCAGACGGTGATCCTGCATATATTTTAGTGCAACCTCCCCTTCAACAAGGGTAGTTTTCTTAGTGACTGTCGTCACCAAAGAATCAATGCGGGGAAGTTCAAACTTCTCCGCTTGACTGCCTTGCACTGGGTAAAGACAGCCCATAGCCTTGGCCACCCTTAGGGGTACATCCGGCTCCGACCACTGCGCCAAGATCATCTCCTGAATGGCCTCAAGAACTGGAAAGACTTTAGAAGGCCTCCTCATGCTCACCATGCGCACATTTACCGCCGCAGCAGCTTGAGCCTCAGGCTCCTCAATGTGCAAAACTTCTAATGCAGAAGAAATGAGAGGTCAGCTCTTCCCTATGGAAAGTACAGACCGCAGAAGGATCATCAGGCTCCTCCGCTATGAGTTCCCCTCCTCCAAATCCTCCATGCCCATGGTCCTAAATGAATTCCCAGTGCACCCAGGCAGAGAAGGGGCGAGAGACATCGGTCCACCTGAAACTCCTGAGTCAAAGAGACCGGCAACAAACTTACACCCGTTCCCAGCGGGGCAGCCCCAGAATCACCCAAATCCCACTGAGAAGCAGAACAAGAGGGAAGGGAGCACTTCATCAGTAAAATGAACTCAGGGGAGAATCCTTCCCCTGCATCAGCAGGGCCCGCCCCTGGTGCTGCTGGAAGCGCAGACGTCCCCCCCCCCCGTCCCCCTAGAAGTCTCGGGGGGAGGGGGGTTCCAATCTTGCCCAGTCTCGCCATTTGGAGACAGTGGGGGAAGGAGCCAGAAGCTGTGAGTCTGAAAGCGGAGCTCCAGCGAAATCTAAGATGGCACCCGTCCCCGCACGGGAAACCGCAGCACCAGAAAAAGTACTGGACTCTTCCCCTCCCTGTTCAGCGCAGCACGTGCTACAAAGCCCTGCCGCCGACCTGTGCTTCCCACAACAGGAACAGTGCTTCACCATTTCCCCCAGGAGGGGGGGAGAGAACACTGCAGTAACCAGATTGCTGGGGAGACAAAACTCCCTGCTACAAGCAACCACTGACTCTCCAGTCCAGAAACTGCCACCCCCTTTCGCAGAAAGGAACTCCAGTCCTACACAGGCTTGCTTAATCAAGTACTGCCTGGCTGCACTTTTTTTTTTTTTCAGAGGAAGTTAACAGCAGAGCAGCAAAGGAACAGGGAGAAAATCTTTGCAGGGTGAAGCAGGGACAGCCAAGCAGTATGCTTCTAAAGAGGATCAGAGGCCACACACACACACCCCTAGCCTCAACTGGCCAACAGCCCAGGAGACTCCAAAGGCCCTGTGAATCCAGGAGCTGGGACAGATCTGTCCACCACCTGCTGGAGATAGAGATATACTAGAGAGATGAGGGGCTGGCCGGCTAGTATGCCTCCCTTCAATTCTATCTCCACATGCTGGTAGACGGATAAAACCCACTGGTTCCTGGATTCATCTGCTGCTGACGCTATGGAAGCTTGGCTCTTCAACCACGCCTTTAATGGAAGAAGTAACTAACTTGTTAGTCTCACTCACACATAAAAGGAGTGACGGGCTGCACGTACTGCAGTAGGATATGTTTATCCATGCCTACCCTAGTTGACCTAATATTTAACCATCTCTCTGACCTCATGTGCAACTTTCTTTAAATTAGTTGCCTTACTTTCTAACTCTTCTTACTCTCTTACCTATCTATATGTTCCTTCTTTGCTTATACCCTTCACTGTCAATTAAAATGTCCTATTATGAGGTTGACATTATAAGTAGTGTATTATGCCATACTTTGTATTGTTTTTTTAATGTTTTTACTGCCGTACTTGCCTATTGATCATGTTTGATTTATTCTCACTGTACACCGCCTTGAGTGAATTCCTTCAAAAAGGCGGTAAATATAAGTACCTAAGTAATGCCACACTGGGAAAAGACCAAGGGTCCATCGAGCCCAGCATCCTATCCACGACAGAAGCCAATCCAGGCCAAGGGCACCTGGCAAGCTTCCCAAACGTACAAACATTCTATACATGTTATTCCTGGAATTGTGGATTTTTCCCAAGTCCATTTAGTAGCGGTTTATGGACTTGTCCTTTAGGAAACCGTCTAACCCCTTTTTAAACTCTGCCAAGCTAACCGCCTTCACCACGTTCTCCAGCAACGAATTCCAGAGTTTAATTACGCGTTGGGTGAAGAAATATTTTCTCCAATTTGTTTTAAATTTACTACACTGTAGTTTCATCGCATGCCCCCCTAGTCCTAGTATTTTTAGAAAGCGTGAACAGACACTTCACATCCACCTGTTCCACTCCACTCATCCTCATAAATAAAAAAAAGTGTGATCTGAAACCTGATTGCTTCAGCAAGTGTTTTTTCAGTAAAAGAGGTCAGTTGATAAAAAGACAATTTTCTCCAAGAATTTAGAAAGAAAGCAAAGATTCGAAACTGGTCGGTAGTGGGCTGGAACCTGAGGATCAAGGGAGGGTTTTTTGAGGATGGTGCATTATAGCAGACTTCCAACTCTGAGGAACTTGGCTACGAGAGAGACTGGTGTTAATTACAGAGCTGCCAAGTTACCCATTCCAGGAGGGAGACTTTTTGGCCAGTCCTGATTTCAAACTTACATCCCAAAGCAGTGTAGTAATTGTAGTCCATGATTCTAGCCATTGAAATCAGTGCTGCAGGTCCCACAATGCACCAGGATGATGTTGACAGAAATCCAGGACCGGCCAAAAAGTCTCCCTCCTGGAATGGGTAACTTGACAGCTCTGTAATTAAGGACAGAAACTGTAGTAAAAGGTGCTTTAGCCAAGAGGAGGGAAGGGTACAGTTTGCAGCAAGTTGATTTGGTACCAGAAAGGGTGACAGAGAGAATGTAGGGACTGTTGCTGAAATGAGGACCAGGAAGAAGTTCCAGAGGAACAGGAGAATGGCAAAGGGGGAGAAGTAGAGGAAGAGCAGGAAGATGAGATGCAAATGTATTTAGTAAATCCTGAACATTGTTGGAAAAATATTGGGAAAAGCAGTCGGCATATGGGATGCCTCTGCTTTCCTCTGCAGCTTTCTAAAGTTAGCTTTGGGTGTGTCTGTTTTCTGATGTACTTGGGATCTGTCCTGTCACTCAATAGCTTTCTGTTTTCTTTTCTTTTTCTGAAATTTTGGCGATTCATCAAATCATTAATAAACATAAACACTTATAACATGCAATAGTACATATAAATTGTAAACCACACAAAAAAAAACTGGAAAACAATCCAGATAACTTAGTGCCTAAGGGCCTCTTACCAAACTGCGCTACTGATTCCTGCACAGCAATGCCAACAAAGCCCAATCAAAGTGCTGTGCTGGGATCTCTAGTATGGTTTAATAAGAGGCCCTAACTTTTTTAACACACCTATTGAATTTCAAAGAAGTGTTTCTTTGGAGACCTCTCCTCAGTTTACCATCAACTAGAATCCAGAAACAAGCTTAAAATAACTCTTCTAATCTATACTCAGCCTGCCTGTTACTCACATCAACACAATGGGGAAATCTTATACAGCATTTTCCACACACAGAAAATGGCTATTATAAAACTGAACGTGCACATACATGTATAAAAAGTGAGCATACCAAAAGACTGCACCTACTTTCACACACTGTGTATGTTCTCAGGACTGTGGTTTGGACAGAGTTGCAACATATACCTGTATTTTATAACATACCCAAGTACACACACACACATACACACTGTAGGAGATATTTTATACAAGCACACAGGTACTTTTATAAAATAAGTAACTTTTTGGACATTTTACACAGACACCCTGTTATGAAATTATCCTCAGCATTAGTTGTTTTACTAACATGTCTAATTGTTCCAGTTTCCCTTAATAATGAAATGTGTTTACTCCACCTCAGCTGTATTCCTTCCAGGGGCAAAGAGTCTAGAAACTAAGGGGGTTTTTAGCCACGATAAAAATAAATGTGTGCAAAACGCTAGAGACGCCCATATATTCCTATGGGAGTCTCTAACATTTAGCGTGTGCTAAAAACGCTACCGCGCCTTTATAAAAGACCCCCTAAGTAGGATCCAAACCTGATTTTTTTTTTTGTTTGTTTTTTTAACTCAACAACTTCTCCAATATGAACAGGAGTAGTTCCCGCACAAGTTTTTAAATGCTTCTTTGTAAATTGATACTTAATGTATTTCATTAAAAGTAAAAACTGTAATGCACCCTTTACTTTTTGGATTGCTGTTCTCATTCAACAGTAAAATACGTACTGTGAAAAAAAATACTCTTCGGAAAACTCCAACTATGATCACAAGACAAACAATGAAATGGCTAGAAGCTGCATGTTAGAACAATTCAGGTTCTACCAGTACTGGTATGCATAATTTTCACAAATTATATCAAAACTTTATCCTCACACAATAAAATTTCAAGAAGCCCTTCACGCCAGCAACTATACTCCTTTCCCAGTGTGGCATTACTTATGTAAAGCATATACCCTAGTCTTTCCAGAAAGAGTCTGGAGCTTAAATCACTGGATCGGGGTGCAACTCAACCAATATAAAATTTTGTCAACACACAGAAATGGACTATAATGGCAGATAAGTGCCATTAGGACCAAATCTGCTCAATGTAATTCGTCCTGCATTGCTTTATATGATCTGTGTTTTCTCCTTCACTACTGTGCTATTCAGGATCTTCATTTATTGCATGCCTTCTGGAATTCTTCTGATTTATATTCAGCCAATCACAACATTCTGGGTGGATTATAAATGGCAACATATGAAATATAAAAAGTCCACATAACAAAAAGCATAAATATCACCAAGACACAACATGATTATATATATATATACTAGACTTTGAGCCCGTAAAAACGGGCTATTATAGGAAGGGGGGGTTGAAAGGCCCGCCCCCTCCGCCGAGTTCGCCGCTGCCCCTCCCCCTCCGAGTTCGCGTCCCCCCCCATCGAGCCGTCACCACCCACCTTCCACCCGGCCGGGCCCTCGCTCCGCTATTGAAACAGCGAGGGTCCGGGAATGCAGCACTGAGCTCTGCTGAGCTGCCGACGTCGGCCTTCGTTCTTCTTCTCTGCCTGCAGCTGCCTGTCCCGCCCTCGTGTGACGTAACGTCGTCGAGGGCGGGACAGAGGCAGAGAAGAAGAAGGAAGGGCGATGTCGGCAGCTCAGCAGAGCTCAGTGCTGCGTTCCCGGACCCTCACTGTTTCAATAGTGGAGCGAGGGCCCGACCGGGTAGAAGGTGGGTGGCGGCGGCGACTCGGGTGGGGGAGCGTTAGACGGCGGTGTCCCTCCCTCAGCAATGCGCAGTACAGACCCTCTGTGTTCCGCCCCCCGTCATCACGTATTGATGTGGGGGCGGGGCAGAGAAGGTCTCAACTGCGCATTTGCGAGTGAGTACGACATTCGCCATATATATTGATATATATATAATATATATATATTATATATATAATATATATAATATATATATATATATATATATATATATATATATCAAACATATAAACGGCGAGTGACCGTACTCACTCGCAAATGCGCAGTAGAGACCCTCTCTGCCCCGCCCCCGAGTCAATACGTGATGACAAGGCGCGAACAGAGAGGGTCACTACTGCGCAATTGCGAGGGACACCGCCGTCGCTAATGCTCCCCCCACCCGGAGTTGCCGCCGCCACCCACCTTCCACCCGATCGGGCCCTCGCTCCGCTATTGAAACAGCGAGGGCACGCAGCACACAGCTCTGCTGAGCTGCCATCGGCCTTCCTTCTTCTTCTCTGCCTGTGTCCCGCCCTCGACGACGTTACGTCACACGAGGGCGGGACACAGGCAGAGAAGGAGGAAGGCCACGGCAGCTCAGCAGTAGAGCTGTGTGCTGCGTGCCCTCGCTGTTTCAATAGCGGAGCGAGGGCCTGACCAGGTGGAAGGTGGGTGGCGACGGCTCCGGGGGGGGGGCGGGACGAACTCGGAGGGGGAGCGGCATGGCGGCGAACTCGGCGGCTGGGTGTGGGGCCTTTCAACCCCCCCCCCCCTCCTATACTAGCCGTTTTTACGGGCTGAACGGCTAGTATATATATATACACACACATGCTTATTAAATTATAACAACTAAATATGAAAGGCTGCCAAAAAAGGAAATGTTATTTCCTTCTGAAATTTCACAGTATCAGCCAGTGAGTAAAAGGGTAGCCTAGTGGTTAGAGCTGTAAACTAATACTAGGGAGACCAAGATTTAAATTTTCCTGTGACTTTGGGAAAGTCACCGTCTTAACCACTCCATTGCCTGACATACAAAGGGAAAATTAGGTTCTTACCTTGGTCATTTTCTTTCCTTTAGTCACTGCAGATGAATCCATTAACTGATGGGTTGTATCCGCCTACCAGCAGGTGGAGATAGAGAACACTGAAAAGCCATAGTGCCTCTAGGACAGCTAGCCCCAACTGCCTTCAGTATTTGAGATTTCCAAAGCAGAGTGAACCATAAAGGTATAAAAAATAAACTTTCCTCACAGCGAACAATCACCCCAAAACAGGAGCATCAAAGGAGGGACGATCTCAACCTCCCATAGTAGAACATCATGTAGAAATTTTGATAACTGTTTTCCAACTTCTTCCAATGAGATTTATATCTGCATGAAAGATCTGAACAAAAAACAAAGTCAGACAGGGAGGGATCATGGATTCATCTGCTGTGACTAAAGGAAAGAAAATTACCAAAGTAAGAACCTAATTTTCCCTTCCTTGTCATCAGCAGCAGATGAATCCATTAACTGATGGGATGTACAAAAGCACTCCATAAATAGGGTGGGAACAGGCCACACCACAAGCCAATACTTGAGCTCCAAAAACAGCGTCCTGCTTCGCTGCAACATCCAGCCTGTAAAGCCGGGCAAAAGAGAGCTGAGAAGCCCAAGTAGCCGCACTACAGATCTCTTGAAGAGAGAGTGCACCCGTTTCAGCCCATGAGGAGGAAATTGCTCTCGTGGAATGCGCCTTAAACGCTTCAGGCGGAGACCGACCTGAAAGCAGATATGCAGCAAAAATGACTTCCTTGAGCCAACGGGCTATAGTGGCCTTAGATGCCGGGCCTACACACCGAGGACCTGACGACAAAAAGGTGATCAGAAGTCCTGAAGTCATTTGACATCTGTAGATACTGCAACAGAGCCCTGCGGACATCCAGAAGATGTAACTGCCCAAAGGAGTCCAGGAACTCTTCCCTAGAAAAGGAAGGAAGAAAAATGGACTGGTTCAGGTGAAACACTGAAACCACCTTAGGCAGAAAGGAAGGCACTGTACATACCGTTACTCCGGACTCCGAGAATTGCAGAAAAGGGTCCCGACAGGACAGCGCCTGCAGCTCAGAAACGCATCTAGCCGATGTCATGGTCACCAAAAAGACTGTCTTGCGAGTCACATCCTTCTCAGAAGCTCGCTTAAGCGGCTCGAAGGGTGAACACTGAAGAGCCTTCAACACCAGCCCCCGGTTCCAGGCAGGAACAGGGCAACCGGACAGGAGGACAGAGCCTAAGCACCCCTCTGAGAAATTGGGCAATGTCCAGATGGGCCCGCAACCTTCCCTCGATAGCATGATAATGCTGCCACTTGCACCCGCAGGGAATTGTAAGCCAGGCCTTTTGAAGCACTGTCGAGACTGTAGCCCGCGTGGGAGTGATCATCTTTGAAACATCCCATACCTCAAATTTGCGCCAGTTCCGAGCATAAGCTGCGGAGGTGGACCGCTTGCGGGCCTGCAAGAGAGTGAAGATGACCTTGTTAGAGTAGCCCTTGTCTCTCAATTGCGCCCTCTCAATAGCCATGCCGTAAGACCAAATCGGCAAGGATCCTCCATAGACACCGGACCCTGAACCAACCGGTTCGGCACCAGGGGCAAGTGCACCGGAGCGTCCACCAACATCCAGCGGAGATCCGCATACCACGGACGCCTTGGCCAATTTGGAGCGATAAGAATCACCAGACCTCGGTGCTGTCGAATCTGCAGGAGGACTCGCCCTATCAGGGGCCAAGGAGGGGACACATACAGGAGCTCTGAGGGCCAGGGTTGAGCCACAGCAACCAACCCCGCCGAGTAAGGATCTCTCCTTCTGCTGAAAAAGCGAGGTACCTTGGTGTTTGCACTTGACTCCATTAGATCCAATCCGGGAGTCCCCCATTTGGCACAAATCTGAAGATAAACTTCTTCTGCCAGTTCCCATTCCACTGGGTCGATTTGATGCCTGCTGAGAAAATCAGCTTGCATGTTGCTCTGACCTGCTATGTGAGCTGCCGACAGAAGCTGCAGGTGTAGCTCGGCCCAGTGGCAAATCTGGGTGGCCTCCGCAGCCAGGGCCCTGCACTGCGTGCCTCCCTGACGATTTATATATGCCACCGCTGTCGTGTTGCCTAACAGAACCCGGATAGTAAGTCCCTTCAGAGTCTTTTGAAAGGCCATAAGAGCCTGGAATATCGCTCTCAGTTCCAAGCGATTGATGGATCACCCCGCTTCTATGGGTGTCCACAGACCATGAGTATAGCTTCCCTGGCAATGCGCTCCCCAGCCTAGAAGGCTGGCAGCTGTTATCACCAGGCACCAAGAAGGAAGCGCAAGAGGCATTCCTTGGCGCACCATCCTGTCGGAGAGCCACCACTTGATACTGAGCCGGGCCGCTGGGAGCAACGTTAGTCTGCGTTGATATTCCTGGGACATCGGAGACCATTGTTGAAGCAGGGCAATCTGCAGAGGCCTCATATGCGCTCTCACCCAAGGCACCACCTCCAAGGTGGCCGTCATCGACCCCCAGCAGTTGGACAAAGTCCCAAGCTCGCAGGCGAGGTATTTGCAGGAGCAGACAGACCTGATTCTGAAGCTTGCACCGCCTTTGGTCGGGAGAAAGACCAACCCCGATGCTGTGTCGAACCGGACCCCCAAATACTCGAGAGACTGAGAGGGGGTCAGGTGACTTTTGGGTATAATGACCACCAAGCCTAGCGCCTGCAGGACCGCCACCACTTTGGCTGTGGCAAGACGACTCTCAGTCGCCGAATTCGCTCTGATGAGCCAGTTGTCGAGATAAGGGTGAACTCCGATACCTTCTCGCCTGAGACAGGCAGCTACCACCACCATTACCTTGGGAAAGGTACGGGGAGTTGTGGCTATGCCGAAAGGCAAGGCCTGAAACTGGAAATGCTTTCCCAACACCACAAAGCGGAAGAACCACTGGTGTGGAGGCCAGATAGGAATGTGCAAATATGCTTCTTTTAGGTCCAGTGTCACGTATACAAGCAGGAAACTAGGTTGTGAGCCCTTGGACCACTGCCGAAGAGCGGCAGTGGCAGGCAAAACCCCCCATACTAGAGACAGGGCAGATCTCTGACAAACAGTTAGGCTTCACCTGCACCTGGCCACTTTTCACCAAGTGCTGAGCTCCAGGCTTCAGGTGGCCGGCAGGACTTACTGGACAGGGCAGGACTGGATAACAGCTAGGCAGCACAGGAACAGCAAGGCAGGGAAAGGATAGGCCAAAGAACAGGACTGAAAGCTGAAAACAGCCACTAAAATAGGGAGCAAAACACTGACTAACAAGACACAAAACTAAAAGCTGCAGAGCAGCCAGTAAGATACAAACAGACAAGGACCATCACAGAACTACAACTCAGAGACAAGACAAGCCAACAAACAACAATCTAATCTAACTATCCACAGACTAGCAAGAACAGACAAGAATCAAGGCAGGAATAAACTAGAAACTGGAAACAGCAGAAGTGCACCAGCACCCCAACATACCAGGGCCTTAGACGATGCAAAGGCAAAGCAGAAATGTTTCAAGATGGCTAATAAGCCCAGAAGCAGTTGGGGCTCAGATGCTGCAATCACCAGGCAGCTACGGGTGCTGTGCAAGCGCAAACAACACAAGCAAACCTGGCAGCCTGGAAGATCCGGACCGGACTAAGCTGAAATCTGGAACGGGTGATGGTCCATAGCAGCCACCCATTCTGGCCACCAGAGGGCGAGGAAAGCACAGACATAACATCCAGAGACATGAGAAACTCTCCTGGCTGTACCGCCGCAATGACGGAGCACAGGGTTTCCATGCGAAAATGTCGTACTCTGAGATCCTCGTTGACTCTTCGTAACTCGAGGATCAGTCTGAAAGACCCGCCTTTTCGAGGCACGACTAAATTAATGGAATAGCGGCCGCAGCCGCGTTCGGCGGGAGGCACCAGGATCACCGCCCCTAGGTGCAGCAAGACTTGAAAGGTCTCCTCTACCGCCGCCCGTTTTACGGCAGTGCCGCATCGGGACTCCACAAACACGTCTCTCACCGGGGCACCGAATTCCAGTCTGTAACCTTCTCTGATCAGGTCCAGGACCCACTGATCTGAGGTAATCTTGGTCCACTCCTCTAGAAAGAGGGAAGACGTCCTCCTATTGCAGGCAAGGAGGAGGTGACCAGCGTCACCATCATTGTGGAGGACGCCCCTGAACTCCTGGCCTTAAACCGGCCCCTGCGGAACGTTTGTCCAAGCAAAAGGAGTTCCTCTGCTGATAACGGGCACGTTGAGAAAACCCCGCAGAGCGCCCCGGGCGATACCTGCGAGCTTCACGGAAGCGAGGTCTGGAAGAGGAGGGAAACACAGAACCCTTGGAAGAAGGCCTCGGCCTAACCTCAGGTAACCTCTGGGGTTTAGATTCCCCCAGGTCTTTCACAATCTTCTCCAATTCCTCTCCAAATAACAGGAGGCCCCGAAAAGGTAGCCTCACCAGTCTTTGCTTAGAAGCCATGTCAGGCGCCCCAAATGCTGCAGCCAAAGAAGGCGGCGGGCGGACGCCGCCACAGACATCTGTTTAGCCGAAAGCTCTGACCAGATCATAAAGGGCATGAGCCAAAAATAACAGGGCAACCTCAGAAAGGGGGGCCCCGCACCATCGGTGGGCTATTCCAACGCCTGATGTAGCCAGGAAAGGCATGCCCAGGCTGCACAGGAACTGCAAATAGACGCCCTCAAGGCAAGGACCACTTCAGCGCGGACTCCAGCCGCCGGTCCTGCATGTCTTCCAAAGCGACCCCTCCCTCTACTGGGAGAGTGGTCTTTTTTGTCACCGCCGTGACTAATGCATCCACTTAGGAATCCCCACAGGGGCCAAGTGCCTCCTCACGCAGAGGGTAAAGCTGACCCATAGCCCTGGCACTTTCAAAGGCCCATCGGGGTGAGACCATTGAGCAGAAATAAGCTCTGGATGGAGTCATGCATTGGAAAGGCCCGAGAAGGCTTCTTAGTACTCCGCCATCCTAAGATTAACAGAGGAGGCCTCGCCTTCAGCAGGATCATCAATTGAGAGAGCCTGCAAGGCATCAGTAATGACATCTGGCAGCTTGTCGCGGTGGAAAATCCGGACCACATTGGGATCATCCAAATCCAGTGGCAAACATGCACCCTCCTATGGATCATCCGTCCCTGAGGGCCTGCCAGATCCCTCAGACTCTCCACAGCCCAACCACAGGGGGGAAAAAGGATATGCGCCAATTTCAGTGGGAATATACCCATCTATGTTTAGCGTGTTTCCAACGCTCGGGCGAGGAACAACCTCTGAAGTCATCCCCAGGGCATCAATACCCAGAGGGAAGCCAAGATGCAACGCAGTGTCAGACACCTGCGGCAGAGCTCTTTTCAGCATGAAAGCCTTATTGCATTAAAAGCACAAACTCAGGGGAGAAAAACTCACCCTGACCCTCTGCCTCCGAATTAGGAGAAACGGATGTAGTAGCTCTCTGCGCAGCCTCTAAACGAGGCGTCTCCCTGCACTCAGACTCCTCTGCAACCGTGAGTGTTGAGACATGCAGCGCTTCCAAATGGCGCCCCTCTGCCAGCTCCATCGAGCGGGAAGAAGAAACATCGCTCGCCATGCTCATACTAGCGTGAGCGTCTAAAGAGCACGTTTTACACAGCCCCGCTGCTGATCTGCGTTTACCACAACGGGAGCAGCGCTTAACTCCTTCAGCAGCCATCGTTCAAACAGGACGGGAATATAGCAATAAAATGGCGGCTTCGCACCAGAACTTACCCTGATCGGAACGGCGTCCGCAGGACCTCCCCGGAGGAGCTGGGCACCACTCTCACCTCCGGTCAACGAGCTCCGGTCAAGCTGCACAGAACCAGAATCACTGGAAAAAGCCTCAGAACAGCCAAGCAGTAAAAGCGCGCTTTTTTTTAACGCTGTGAGGAAAGTTGGAGGCAGACAGCATCAGAGGTACTCCGGGAGGCCAGGGGGAATGGGTAAGGCAGGGAAAGGACGAACCTATATGCCTTTAAGTGGGCACCACCAGCCCAACACCCCTGCTCAACTGGCAAAGCACAGGAGCCACCCCAAGCAGTTCTGAAATCCAGGAGCTGATCAAGCTACGTCCACACCTACTGGGAGATAGAGAAATACTGAAGGCAGTTGGGGCTAGCTGTCCTAGAGGCACTATGGTTTTTCAGTGTTCTCTATCTCCACCTCTGGTAGGCGGATACAACCCATCTGTTAATGGATTCATCTGCTGCTGATGACAAGGAATGTACACTGTAAACCCTCTAAGGCTGGTAGGCGGATACAACTCATCAGTTAATGGATTCATCTGCTGCTGATGACAAGGAATGTACACTTTAAAACCCTCTAAGGCAAGGACGTGCCTACTGTATCCTAAAGTAACTGGACTCTGAGCTTCCACTGAAAAGGTGTGATCTAAACAAAACAAACAAAAAAAACAGAATAAGAATCAAGATGTAGCCCCAGCTAATAACATATTCCATAAAAACGGCCCAACTGCAAATATGATATGATGGTGTGTTTCCATTTTACGAACAATCACTAAAGAAGGTATATGTGATTGGGTTGATATGCACCAATCATAGACCAATTAGGTAATGAAGTGGATTCCCAGAGAGCCCTGCTGAAGTGAAAAAAAAATTCTGTAATACTTCCAATGAGAACTACCTCAAGAATCAATCAACCTTTCTATGATACACCTCCATAACTCTGGAGCATGCATTTTGTAGAATGAACAATAAGATTTTAAGTGTAAACAGCAGAATTTACAGTCTTTGGCTAGCTAGATTGCTCAGAGAAGTCCAGGGTGCTGTCATGAAGGAGACTACATTCAATTCCCGAGCCCAGTTTCTGTTCTTCAGACAGCTGGCAATGTAGAGGCAGCATTCATAACTCAAGAGAAGCAACAGAAGTATGACAATGGTGATTCCTGAAAGCCAAGCACCATATACACACAAGCGGGTTCCAGAAGCTACCACAGGTTTTTGGCCGCTGGCAAAAGACTGTCATTGCAACAGATAGTCTTAGTGGAACAAAGGAGAAGGCTGAGTAGTAGCACAATGAAGGCTTATAAGTGCCTTCCTCCAGTCGAAAGCAGTTCTGAACAAGCTAGAAATCCAATCAGGAGAAAAAGGAAACTGCCAAGAGAAAGAAGAACATATGAACAATTACACATGACATTGCAAGCAATACCATGTTTCACTGAAAAACAAAGAGGAATGAGTACCCCAATATGATTCAGCATCTTTGAGGAAAGGGTTGGCAATCTGCTTTCAGTCAAGTAAGTGCTGAAAACCAGCAATACTGCACACAAGCATATATTGAAGGCGGGAAAAGAAGTGAGCAGACTGACTTGTTTGCTCTGACCTGCCCTCTAGGTGTGACCACATAGTAGAATCCAAAGATTTAGTACCATGACCCACAACAGATTCAGAGGAAATCAGCCTGTCTCAATGCAGGGGGATACACAGTCAGTCTCTGTGGTGGTATTTCTGGCAAGTTCACAGTATCTTCTGCATCTGTAATTTGGTCATCTGGAATTTAGAGTATCCCCCAATCTAGGTTTATCTTCATAGGAAGAAACCCCTAGTCTCCGTTTCATGATTGAATCAAAACTCAGCCTAATGAAACAGAGATCACTGGAGATTGCTGTTCAAACTAGAGCACACAAGGAGATCAGTAATCCAGACACCACACTGATGGAAAGGAGAGAGTTACCTCATTGATACTGTAGCCAAAAGTCAGGAGAGAAGAGAATTGTATTTATTGATTTTTATTAATTAACATTTAGCTCACACCTTCCCAATAGCAAGTAGTTCAAGGAAAGTTACACAGGTATATACCTGACCCATATGGCTTACAATCTAAGGGCCCAATATTCAAAACAATTTAACCAGGAAGGAAAGACTCCTATACTCAGCGGTACTTAATGGGGCAATGCTACTGAAAATCAGCTCTGATCACTGCAGCACTGGCCGGGCAGTGCTCGGGTGGTCCAGGAACACAGTGAGGACTGTCCCGGAAGTTATGCAAGCACCAGCAATATTCAGTGCCATTGCCCAGGACCATGTAAATAGCAGTCCTAACTTTGCCCAGTTAACTATGCAGCTGTGGCACTGAATATTGACTGTGCCTATAGAACTTCCGGGTATCATCACTCACCTGGATATGGTCTGGCACTAAATATCCAGGTCTAATTTGACTGGCGGCAGTGATTGTTTTAAAAATGTTCACTGCCACCGGCTGGTAGGGAACAGTAAGTTTGTACCCGAGGCAACAGAGGATTCAGCGAAATGCCCAAAATCATAAGACGTGTCAGTGGAATTTGAGTCTAGGCTATCCTGTTTCTCAACTAGATGCTCTATATTAGGCCACTCCTCCACTTGAAAGAAACTGATTTTCAAGCACTGGAGGAAAAAGGTACAACAGATACAACTGAGGATCTCTGGAGAGTCAAGACTCTACCGTGAATCCAAAGAGAGCCCAAATTACCAGGAAGGCAGTGAGGGAATTCCAGGAAGATATGGAAAGGGGGATCAGAACTCCATTTTCATTGTACCATAGCAAATATATTCCAAGCATCAACTTGTTTGAACTGAAAACATTTTTCAGAAAAGATTTTGGAACACCAATATTCTGTGTAGAGAGTCTCTGTAACATTACATATTTCAAGCCTTCGGTCTTGAATGTAAAACCTTCCTCTCCACCCATCAGAGAATGAATGGGAGAAGTGAGACACAACCCAATATAAGTTCTGCTCCCTTTCCAAAAGGTATATCAGGGACCGGAGAATAGTCTGAACAAAAAAGGAGAAGGGCAAAGCATCAACAGGGGAAAGATTAAAAGATACAGAATAAGGTCTGGTGAGAAAAAAAACATTAGCGAGAGGCTAAATGACAAAGCTCTAGCCTCTCCTCCCAGTTGTTGGTTCTAAGCCTGCCAGTGTACCTTTTCTTCCTTGTGGCTATGGAACTATTCACACATGTTGAGCTCCATATATTGTCCATTGATGAGACATCACATGGGACTGTTCCTCCAGAGCACTATAAACTACAGATGGGCAGCCAGAAATATTTCTTTTCATTTCATTTTCCATGTCATCTCCAGGAATTTTTGTTTTGTTTGTTTTCATTTGGCCACTTTGTCATCATAGTAACACAGCCAATGAATGTAAGCTCTTTTGAAAGAATGCACGCTATCCACCTGGAGTATTGTGTTCAGTTTTGGAGACCGTATCTTGCTAAGGATAAGTACATAAGTAAATGCCATACTGGGAAAAGACCAAGGGTCCATCGAGCCCAGCATCCTGTCCATGACAGCGGCCAATCCAAGCCAAGAGCACCTGGCAAGCTTCCCAAACGTACAAACATTCTATACGTTATTCCTGGAATTGTGGATTTTTCCCAAATCCATTTAGTAGCGGTTTATGGACTTGTCCTTTAGGAAACCGTCTAACCCCTTTTTAAACTCTGCTAAGCTAACCGCCTTCACCACGTTCTCCGGCAACGAGTTCCAGAGTTTAATTATACGTTGGGTGAAGAAAACTTTTCTCCGATTTGTTTTAAATTTACTACACTGTAGTTTCATTGCATGCCCCCTAGTCCTAGTATTTTTGGAAAGCGTGAACAGACGCTTCACATCCACCTGTTCCACTCCACTCATTATTTTATATACCTCTATCATGTCTCCCCTTAGCCATCTCTTCTCCAAGCTGAAAAGCCCTAGACTCCTTAGTCTTTCTTCATAGGGAAGTAGTCCCATCCCCGCTATCATTTTAGTCGCCCTTCGTTGCACCTTTTCCAATTCTACTATATTTTTCTTGAGATGCGGCGACCAGAATTGGACACAATACTCAAGGTGCGGTTGCACCATGGAGCGATACAACGGCATTATAACATCCTCACACCTGTTTTCCATACCTTTCCTAATAATACCCAACATTCTATTCGCTTTCCTAGCCGCAGCAGCACACTGAGCAGGATGTAAAAAGAATTGAAGCGGTGCAAAGAAAAGCTACAAGAATGGTATGGGATTTGTGTTACAAGGCGTATGAGGAGAGACTTGCTGACCTGAACATGTATACCCTGGAGGAAAGGAGTAACAGGGGTGATATGATACAGACGTCTAAATATTTGAAAGGTATTAATCCGCAAATGAACCTTTTCCGGAGATGGGAAGGCGGTAGAACTAGAGGACATTAAATGAGATTGAAGGTGGGCAGACTCAGAAAAAATGTCAGGAAGTATTTTTTCACGGAGAGTGGTGATACTTGGAATGCCCTCCCGCGGGAGGTGGTGGAGATGAAAACGGTAACGGAATTCAAACATGCGTGGGATAAACATAAAGGAATCCTGTTCAGAAGGAATGGATCCTCAGAAGCTTAGCCCAGATTGGGTGGCAGAGCCGGTGAGGGGAGGCGGGGCTGGTGGTTGGGAGGCAGGGCTAGTGCTGGGCAGACTTCTACGGTCTGTGCCCTGAAAATGGTAGATACAAATCAAGGTAAGGTATACACAAAAAGTAGCACATATGAGTTTATCTTGTTGGGCAGACTGGATGGACCGTGCAGGTCTTTTTCTGCCATTATCTACTATGTTACTATCAGCAAAGGTAGCACTCTCTATCAGAAAGTATGTGCAGTCTTTGTCCATTAGTGCACCCATGCACACACTAGTTAAACATGTGCAGCTCCATATATTTATTAACCAGGCTGATCCAGGCCTGGTTTTAACACTGCTGCATGTACATGCATGCAGTTCTGATTTATCTTACAACTCTATGCTTGCACTGGCGTAAAAACATTCCAAAGATGGGTGTAAGGGAGTACTAACTGGGAATACTGTTATGCTCTTCTACCCAAGACTGTGGATAAGAAAGGAAAAAGAAAAATAAATGACTCAAACAAGAAGAAATCTTGCAGATGGTCAACCTCTGTGGATGGCAGCTGGATCATATTCTTAATAATGTGGATAGGATAACTGGACAGATCATGTGGATTTGATGATCTTTTTCTGCCATGTACTACAATACTGTAAGTAACATTTTTTTTCATCTCTAATCTGTTTAGATAAGCAGCATTTGATGGATGATGAAAGCAAACAGGGCTTAAATACTCACATCTGCTGCTAAACCACAACACATCTTCTGCAAATTAAGTCTTTACAAAATTTTTCAGTACTAGGAAAACCAAGGAGCTTCCTAAAAGATCAAAGTAGCAGCTGCGTGCATACGGCATTCATTCCTGCTAATACATTATAGCTGAATTCCTCCTTTAAAAGTATGGATGATGTTATACTGTATTTTCCTTAAACCACAAGGAAGCTAGGGGCCCTAGGGTCAAGTTTTAGTTTCCTTAGGAGTAAGAAACTTTTTTTAAATGTCTTGAATGCCTGTCTGCCAATGATCTGTTTATATGCCAGCAACGATACATATGGAAGACTCTGCCTTTGATGCTTCAGATATCACAAGCTCAAGGAAAGTTGAATGCAGGGACAACATGCATTTTCCTGTTCCCAAAGGGTTCACAATCTAAGAGCCTGTTATTCAAAATGATTTAACCAGGAAAGAAGAGGTTCCTGACTGGTTCAAACATGTAAAAGCAGGCTGACCACCTATACCTATACTCAGCAGCACTGAACTGGACGGTGATCAACATAACCCTACCCATGCAGAGCCAGGATGGTCTGGAGATGGAGTCTGGACTGTGCCGAGAGTTATGCGGATACTGGCAATATTCAGTGCCAATGACTTCATAGCTAGGACCTCATAAAAAGTAATCCTAACTTTGCTCAGTTAGACTATGCGGCGTATAGGCACTGAATATTGGCTGCGCCCATTGAACTTCAGGTTCATTACTCACCCAGCTATGACCTGGCATTAAATACCCAGGTCTAATTTGGCTGGTGGCAGTAATCACTTAAAAAAAAAAAAACACTTACTGCTACCAGCTGATACTGACCAGTAAGTTTGTACCTGAGACAATGAAAGATTCAGTGACTTGCCCAAAATCACAAGTATCAGTGGAATTTGAACCTTAGCTGTATTGGTTCTCAACCCACTGCTCTAATTACTAGGCTATGAAAAACTGCTTGCCATATGATCTGTTTATATACCAGTAGCAAGTTACACACTCTGCCTGGGACATCATGTGGAAATATTCTATCACATGGGACTGTTCCATCAGAGCACTATGGGCAGCCAAAAAATTATCTTTTTATGTTGTTTTCCATGTCATTTCCAGAAATTTTCTTTTTAATCGTTCTCATTTGGCTACACTGTCATCATGGGAACACAAGTCATGGAGTGCGAGCTCTTTTGTCGTGGAGTGACAGCAGGAATCCAGGCCAAAGTATCAGCCTGCCTGTCTGACATTGCTGCCTGGACGTCTCACCTTCATCTGAAACTAAACATGAACAAGACTGAGCTTCTTATCTTTCCCCATTCTCTATTTCTGTGGATAACAATCTCATCCTCCCTGTCTCATCAGCTCGTAACCTTGGGGTCATCTTCGACTCCTCTCTCTCCTTCTCTGCACATATTCAGCAGACTGCTAAAACCTGCGCTTCTTTCTCTATATCACCAAAATTCACCCTTTCCTTTCTGAGCACACTACCAGAACCTTTATCCACACTCTTATCACCTCTTGCTTAGATTATTGCAACTTGCTTCTCACAGGTCTTCCACTTAGCTCTCTCCTCTTCAATCTGTTCAAAATTCTGCTGCACGACTTATATTCCACCAGTGTCGCTATGCTCATATTAGCCCTCTCAAGTTACTTCAGTGGCTCCCTATCCGTTTCCGCATACAGTTCAAACTCTTCTTATTGACTTACAAGTGCATTCACTCTGCAGCTCCTCAGTACCTCTCCACTCTTACCTCTCCCTACACTCCTCTCCAGGAACTTTGTTCACTGGGTAAATCTCTCTTGTCTGCACCCTTCTCCTCTGTTCACTGGGTAAAACTCTTGTCTGCATCCTTCTTCTCCACTGCTAACTCCAGACTCAGGTCCTTTTATCTTGCTGTACCATATGCCTGGAATAGACTTCCTGAGCCGGTACGTCAGCTCCAACTGTGGCCGTCTTCAAATCTCCTAACCCTTACTCACTTCACTTGTTCAGTACCCATATTTTATCATTCCCACCTTAGTAATTCCCTTCTCTCTTATTTGTCCTGTTTGTCTGTCCTAATTAGATTGTAAGCTCTGTCGAGCAAAGATTGTCTCTTCATGTTCAAGTATACAGCACTGCATACGTCTAGTAGCGCTATAGAAATGATAAGTAGTAGTAAAACACGCTATCTGCAAAGGCAGCACACTCTTTTCCAACAGTAAGCGCATGCACACACTATTCACACATGTGCAGCTCTATATATTTATTGACCAGGCTGATCCAGTGCAGTCCTGGTTTTAATCCTGCTGTATGTATAGGCTTGTAGTTCTGATTTATCTAAGTAAAGCCTGCTTACAGGTCCATGCATTCAGTGGGGTAAAAGCATTCAAAACAGGACAGATCAGAGTAGTTTCAAAAGCAGGATGTATAATCATCTAACCCATTTATGTTTTTGCTATAGTGTGCATTCTCCTAGCCATTATACATGGCTTAAAATGTAATAAAATTCCTATATAACCATACTATACATTCAATCATGTGTTTTAGAACTCTCTATTTTTTCCAAACCAATGGAACATGGGAAAGAAATTATACAACAGGGGGAGTCAAGAATATCCGTCTCTCTCGGGAGCTAAATAATTCAGAAAATCTAACAGAAAAAAGACCAGATTTGGCTGGGGAGGGGCATTGGGTATGAAAATTGGGCAAGATCACAACCAGGGGATCCAGAGAAAAGCTTCTCAAAATACACCCCAATACATTTCTCTGGGAGAAGAAATTCCAGTTTCTGCAGCATAGAAACCTTGTTCTCTACTCTTCCATGTCAGACACACACACATGCCACACACAGGGGTTTGAAAGAATTTCAAGAGTCATGCTCCACAGGCTTTCCACATTTGTTTACATGTACAGATGAAGACAACATATGAAATTGCTCCACAAAGAACAAAGGCATACCTTGATATGTTGCCCATATATATTACATCCTATGAACTTCAGAAGGAAGCTCTCATTTAGAACAACTCAAGTATTAAGGTGAGTATTAACAGTAAACTTGGCTTTGTAGTAAAGTGCATTACTGTTATGTTAGTAAAGTCCATTACTGAGAAAACTAACCCATTTTGAAACACTGCCCTCAAAAGAAACATAACACTAGAACTTTATCAAGGGCATTTTCGAAAGAGAAGGGCGCCCATCTTCTGACACAAATCGGGAGATAGGCGTCCTTCTCTCAGGGTTGCCCAAATCGGCATAATCGAAAGCCGATTTTGGGCGTCCTCAACTGCAGTCCATCGTGGGGACGACCAAAGTTCACAGGGGGCGTATCGGAGGCATAGCGAAGGCAGGACTAGGGTATGCTTAAGAGATGGGTGTCCTCAGCCGATAATGGAAAAAAGAAGGGCGTCCCTGACGAGCATTTGGCTGACTTTACTTGGTCCATTTTTTTTCACGACCAAGCCTCAAAAAGGTGCCCAAACTGATCAGATGACCACCGGAGGGAATCGGGGATGACCTCCCCTTACTCCCCCAGTGGTCACCAACCCCCTCCCACCCTAAAAAAAAAAATTTTTTTGCCAGCCTCAAATGCCATACCCAGCTCCATGACAGCAGTATGCAGGTCACTGGAGCAGTTTTGTGGGTGCAGTGCACTTCAGGCAGGCGGACCCAGGCCCATCCCCCCCTACCTGTTACACTGTGCTAGTAAATGTGAGCCCTTCAAAACCCACCCAAAATCCACTGTAACCACATGTAGGTGCCCCCCTTCACCCCTTAGGGCTATGGTAGTGGTGTACAGTTATGGGGAGTGGTTTTGGGGGGGGGGGGTTGGGGGGCTCAGCACCGAAGGTAAGGGAGCTATGCACCTGGGAGCAATTTGTGAAGTCCACTGCAGTGCCCCCTAGGGTGCCCGGTTGGTGTCCTGGCATGTGAGGAGGACCAGTGCACTACGAATGCTGGCTCCTCCAATGACCAAATGCCTTGGATTTGGTCATTTTTGAGATGGGTGTCCTCGGTTTCCATTATTGCCGAAAACCAGGGACAACCATCTCCAAGGACGACCTAAATGTTGAGATTTGGGAGTCTCCAACAGTATTATCGAAACGAAAGATGGACACCCATCTTGTTTCGATAATAGCGGTTTCCCCGCCCCTTCACTGGGACATCCTTAGAGATGGTCGTCCCCATTCGATTATGCCCCTCCACGTGACCATGGATACTTTATTCACTAAATCATTAGGACTTTTTAGACATAAAATGTAGAATTTTTCCTTGTCATAGATCAATTGATTCATCAAAAGACATGTTGGAGTAAAAGTCCATAGTCTGCTATTGAGACAGACATAGGGAAAGTCACTGCTTGACCCTGAGATCAATAGCATGAACCTCATTACTATTTGAGATTCTGTCAGGTACTTGTGACCAGAATTGGCCACTGTTGGAAGCAAGATACTGGGCTAGATGGACCACTGGTATGACCCAGTATGGCTATTCTTACGTTCTTATGATATTCAAAGAGTTAACAGGTTAAGGGGGTCTTTTACTAAAGCTTAGCTCAATTTATCTACAGCAGGGCCCATTTTATTCCTATGGACCCTGCTGTAGATAACTTGAGCTAATCTTTAGTAAAAGACCCCCTTAAGAGAGGATCTTATCTGGTTACCTTACACTAACCGGGAAGTGAGGAAATATTCAGTGGAAATTACCCAAATAGTGTTGCTGAATATCCCCTCTAACCTCTAAATCCAAAACAAGCTATTGTGTGGGTGGATAAGTTAACCTGGCAAATAAGACCGAATAAACAGCAGTCCTATCTTTGTCTGGTTTAATCTATCCGGTTAAGGGCCGAATATTGGCACTTATTCTGTTAAGTGCCAGTCATCCTTACATATTTATTGCTGATATTTGGACATGACCCGCCACTGAATATCCAGGTATAATTTTGGCAGCAGTGGTCAGTGTTTAAAACAATACTAAATGCAAAGTATCAAGCTACCCATTGCAAAAGGGAGACTTTTTGGCCAGTCCTGGATTTCTGCCAACCTCATCCTAGTGCATTATGGGACCTACAGCACTGATTTCAATGGATAGAATCATGGACTACAGTGCTTTGGGATGTAAATTTTTGTGAGGTATTTAAGCCCTCCCCCGGATGTGATCAGTGTTAACAGGATACAGTCAGAAGTCCGGGAGAGTCTTGCCGTGATGGTTGTCCCAGAAGGTTAGCAGTCAGTAATTGGTTTAAAGTATTTGATGTGATAAATTCAGCATGTAGCAATGTATAAATAGTAGGCTATACGATGATGTTTTGATTATTCCAGGGACTGGATATTGTTCCTCCTGATGAAGTAAACAACGAAATGCGGTCTTGCATAGAGGAACTAGAGGGATATGACATAATCGGTATGGTTATGTAAAGTGGTTTCCATCGGAAGCTGTCTTCAAGCCTGGCACTGCATTCATCTGTGGGGTTCAGCAGCATATTCAATCTAAGCTGTGTTCTGGTGATGTTTGGATAAATTGCAGGATTTCGAACTGTTTATTGTGGTCATTTTGGGGCCATGTTCAACAATACTGCAAGTTGAATTTCCTCCATCGGAAACAAGTTGATTGTCTGCTTTTTGTTGCTGATACAAACTTTGCAACATTGACTCTACTGGCTGATATATACATAGACAAACTTTATGGTGGCTGTTTATTATATGGAGCAGGTTGACTTTATCGTCGATGTATGCATTGTAGAACGTTAGTTCATTCAGCAGTAATTAGCAAGTGAGTAAATTAGTCATTTGAAAAATATGACCATAAGAAGAGTGCTGAGTAGTTAGCAAGTGAGTAAATTAGTCATTTGAAAAATATGACCATAAGAAGAGTGCTGAGACTGGATGTATGAGGATGATTGATGGTGTGAAAGGTTTGCTAGGCACAGTTCCTTTGGAACCATACTTGTGTATGAATGATAAATGCGCATTTGTTTTTCATTAAAGAAAATATATACAATTGAGTTGGAGTACTTTAGTATTGTTTTTATGTAAATTTAAAACCAGCACTAGCCAAAAAGTCTCTCTCCTGGAATGGGTACCTTGGCAGCTCTGAACACCATTGCCTATATACTACCCCTTTTTGTTTTACAAATAAAATTATGTGAATTCCTGGGATTTTCATTATCCTATATAATAATTTGCACCTCCAACGCTTCATCGCTGTCTGGCTGCCTGGGTTCGTAACATCTCATGACGTCAGCCAGCCTCCAGCGTTCCATTCCCCCTCACTGCCCCACCCTCGCGTCAAAACGTAACGACGTCAGAGGGCGGAACAGTGAGAGGGAAGGGAATGCTGGAAGCAAGCTGACGTCAGGATGTTACCAATGGAAGGGAAGCCAGCCAGGCCAGCCAGAAAACGATGAGGTACAAAGGAAGAAAGAATCGCAGCACATCGAGGGGAGGGCAGGGCAGAGCAGAATCGATGGACATGGATTGGATGGGATGGGATGGGAGGAGAGGACAGGAGAGGAGAGAATCGCGGGACACGGATGGGAGGGCAGGGAAGAGGAGAATCGCTGGACATGGAGGGGAGGGAACGGAAGAATCGCTGGACATGGAGGGGAGGGAATGGAAGAATCGCTGGACATGGAGGGGAGGGGAGGGCAGGAGAGAGACAAAAAAATCGCTTACAAGAGAGCCTTTCTAGGGCCTGTTTCATTGTTGAGGAAATGGGCTGAGTTCCACTAGTGTTTACATATTTCACCATGAATTTTAGTCTGTTGGGTAATGCCACTGAATTAATTAAACCCAGAAAATATTGCCCCCCCCCCAACAGATATGAAGGCCAAATAGTATGGTCATGAATATTTGTGTAAAAGGGGATATTCAGTTGTTACTTGGTGATCTCAAATTCATTAAAAAAAAACTTCACGCATGACAAAATATATATATTTTTGTTTTGAGCACACAAAAGGCAGAACCAGCCTATATCCTCTATTAATCAGGCTCCACTCTGCTTCTGCTCCCACCCAAAGATGGATATTCATCCACCTAGATACATAGATTTTATTACACTTCCACCTCATCCCCTTACCGAAGCTCAGAGGTGACTTTCCTTTTGTCTGTGTACCTTGCATTACTTCCTAAAGGAGAAAAAAAATGTTTATGAATTCCACAAAAGTAAACTTTATAGGTACACCTTGTCTAACTGTCTGTCTCTGACCTAGTATCTATACCAAAACCACAACATGTGCACTCTTCCAGCTTGTGGTATTCAGGAACAATCGTGTTTGACTCATATGCCCTCGGTATATAGTCTTCTTGATGGTATACGTTTAGTGCAGGTTGGAAAGGTAGGATCACAGGAGATATGCATTTTAATTGGAGGCCAAGATCAGCACTGGGATGCCACAAGAGCTGAAAAGCGACACTGCCAACATAAACAACTGGAGAGGTATTGCAGCATCTGATGACAGATTTGGCACTGTAGGGATATGCTACTGGGACACTGCAACACACACTTTAGTAAAAACAACATGAGAAGACTAACATGGCCACACACAACTGGTGCAAGAACACCAGTGACAGCATAGGGAGTGCTGAGATGGCCAGACAACAGTAGAGTTGGGTGTCATGTCTACATGTATATTCTCCACAAAAGCAAAACTTTGGTACCTGTTTTCTTCTCATGGGAGACTGCTTGTAACATCTATTCTTTTCTTTTCTTCTATCCAGTTCCATTGTAAACGAATTAGGGAACTGTTTCTAGCAACAGTCTGAAAAAATATACATCTGGAATCTTTTCTTGCCATTTCTACAGGGACAGTACCATAATTGCTGCAGCATCTAGGCAAGTATTAGTTTGAAGGGACCATCTGAAGGAAAGCGGTGGTCACTTGGCATGGCTGAAATACATTCCTTGTTCATTTGTCACAATTAATAACCAATATAAAAGGGGTATAAATAGGATGACGCTTTTCTTTCCATTTGGTTTAATTAAGGCACACAAGCAGTTGAAGTACCTCAGTGGTTCTAAAAGTGGAAGTACTCTTTAATACCCATTTCAAGAGTCATCAAGTTTCCAACAGAGTATCAAGGCAGATTGAGAAGACTTGATAAAGAGTGCCTACATAAATTCAGGATAGCCATAGGTCTCACCTTCCAGCTCTGCAAGAAGCTGAATCGCCATATAAACTTCATATTATAGGCCAACCCCAAAATCTGTTTGTTGAGGTGAAAGTAGAGGTCCTGATCCAGTTCTGGATTTGTCCTACTGTATGCAAAGGTTTGTGGTTCTAATATTCATATTGAGCTCAATAGGAAAAATGAACACAAATCTATGCATACAATGGAGAAACATCAGGACCAAATTAGCCTATTTGGCTGACCTGTAGGTAGAGGCCAACCGAAACTGCCACTGAAACTGAAAGCTTTTGGTCGAAACCAAAACTGTAGAGGGCACTCGTCACCTGGTTTTGGCAAAAACTCAAGTTTGGCTGTGTGAATGTGGACCAGTGCGGGCTGAGGGATTGTCAGAGCTTGCAGTCTGCATCCCTCTGCTAAACCCACAGCATCCAAGCCAGAACAATTTAAATTATGAAAGATGGTATTTTACCTCCAAGCAAAATAGCTTCCACACACATATGGACTGCAGTTAATGAAAAACTAAAAGCCACAATGTTTTCACAGTGACTAACTTTGTGCCACTCTCAGAGAAACAGCTGACTTAACAACTCTACAGAAAGGTTAATTCCTAAGGAGCTTATCTCAGATTTAAAGACATAAATTCCTGCTAAAATTTTATATCAAAAGCATTTATTTGCCACATAAACTACTGTGCAAGATCATAACTGCATTACTTGCAATCGTAGTACAAAAAAATGTTTTTAAAAAGAATACAAAGAGTGCCCCACTCCACCAGGACTACCTTACAATTCTTGGCACTCTAGTGATGCACAGGGCCTAGACAACATCACTGAGTGGCGTCAGCGGGAATAAGTAAATGAAAAGCCTACTCAAACGCCAAGATATGCGGTGAAGAAGTACAGACTCAAATAGAAAAAAGAGAGCCTTTTTTCATTTGAGAAGTATGGCAACAATATGATGGAGTGCCCAATACACCAGTAAAGGACTAAGAAGAAAACTTCCAGCAGATAAGTGGATTCTGATCAAGAACAGCATTTATCGCGACGTTTATTAATAAACATTGGACTTGTGATAGAAAAAATATACAGAATCAGATATCTATTTGTTCAATAAGTGTGGTATAAATAAGAAGGGCAAGAAATTCTGTAATATCAAGGATAGTAATTATATAGTGGAGGAGTGGCCTAGTGGTTAGGGTGGTGGACTTTGGTCCTGGGGAACTGAGGAACTGAGTTCGATTCCCGGCACAGGCAGCTCCTTGTGACTCTGGGCAAGTCACTTAACCCTCCATTGCCTGCCGCATTGAGCCTGCCATGAGTGGGAAAGCGCGGGATACAAATGTAACAAAAATAAATAAAAATAAATATTGGTGAGGAGGGGCCCAGTCGAGATAAGTTGGTCGTGTGAGTGTGTGTGTGGTATAATATGAGGCATGGAGCACTACTGCTGTGTATATTCATAAGAAATGTTAATGGTAAAATTTAATAAAGGATAAAAAAAACATATATATATATATAGTAGCTTGAACTGTTACTGGAGGTAATAGATTATAATGGTGTAATCAGTTAAAAGATTTTGTAACCCAGTAGATATTGTATTAATAAATATGCACGAAAGAGAATTGCACGGCTATTAATTCCATTGTATGCAAATCTCTCATGCATATTTATTAGGGGTATCCTGAAAACATGACCTGTTGGCGGCCCTCGAGGCCTGAGAGTGAAGACCAAGGCCATAAACTATTGTGCAAGTTCATAACTGCATTACTTGTAATCACAGTACCCCCAAAAAAAAAAAAGAATACAAAAAATAGCTCCCCCCACCCCACCCCCCCTCCAGGATTACGTTACAATCCCTAGTAGTCTAATGGTGCTGTCAGAGCAGGAGCAATGCTCTCAAAATGGCTGCCATGACTAGAGCAGAATAAAAATGGACAGGAGTAACTGGGGATCACTCTTGTCCCAACTACACTCCTAGACCACCAGAAATTGTCTACTAAGTCCCTGTTTAAGCATACCTTTGTGCTGCAGAAAATGTTTTGCTCTGTAGATCACACCTTAGGCTTCCTAAGGTTTATGCTAGCAAAAGAGTAGCCAGGGATTTGTTCTATGTTGCATATTACAAGCTATGTATCCCAACATCTTCCCTGTCAGGAAATAGAGCTATACAGACAGAAAGGCAGATAACAATAAAAACAGAGATAGTAATAGTAGCAACCTGTTCCATCAATGTACCACCCCTTCCATGCATTAGGACCACTCTTGCTTCAGTTGCCTCTAATATGTTCTTTTATTGACGGTGCTTTGTAAGGGTCAGTAGGGAATTTTTTCATCTTACTCCTAATTTTTCAATGCCAGATATATCTCAGCAGTCAGACCACAGTAACATTGTTAAAACGGACCAACATGTCCTCAAATTCTTAGAAAGATGTATTTGATCATCCAAATATGGCTCTTTTCTCCTCTATGACTGTGGTATATGATACTTGGCGCCTTCCTAACTCCCTGATAGCAATGTTTTTAGTGCTGAGGGCTTTCCCTGTTAATTCTTATGGAGCCAGGAAGAATAAGTGTTTCATGCAGAATGCAAATAAGGCAATGTTGAGAATAAAAAATAGGCAGGCATTTCAGCTCCTTGCCATTAGACTGTATTGACATCACAGTCTGAACATGCCTGTTTTGGCTTCACCACTATTCTCTGTAATATAGAGGATCAATACTAGCAATTTTGCATGTCACAAAAGGCATAATGAGGCACATGCATAAGGAAAGGAAGCAGCTAATGCACTTCACATTCTGAAGCAGGGTGTGCCTGAAATGTTTTAGTAAATGTCCTTGTGACAGAACAAGTACCCTGCCCCAACTAAGAAAACCCAAACACAGAAATAAGTTTGCTTGCCAGGAAGCTAAGTAGCACTCCAGGGTTCCAGTCCGGGGATAGAAGCTCTCGTTAGCCTCCACACGAGGCTCCCCTCCAGATTCAAACCCCTCCGCTTCTGCGGGAGTCGTCCAAAATGGCGCCCGCTGCCAGCTCCACTGAGCGGGAAGAAACATCGCTCGCCATGCTCGTGCCGGCTCTGACGTCTGAAGAGCACAATTTACAGAGCTCTGCTGCTGATCTGCGCTTGCCACAATGGGAACAGCGCTTAACAACCTCCGCAGCCATCGCGAAAAACAGCGGAAAATTCAAAATGGCGGATTCGCGCCAAAAACGTCCTGATCGCGGGCCCTCCCCGGAGGAGCTACAAAACGCTCTTACCTCACCAGACCAAGTCCACAGAGCTCCGGTCACGCTGCACAATCAGAAGAAAACCTCTTTTCTGGAATCGCAGCGCCAAAGCACAACGCAACTTTTTTTTTTAACGCTGTGAGGAAAGTTAGAGGCAACAGCAATAGAGGCAAATTTCCAACTCCGGAGGATCAGTAGAGTGGGAAAGGCAGGGAAAGGACTAACCAATGTGCCTGCATCTACAAAGGAGAGTGTGGGAAAAGACAGCGACAGGGAAAACCTATGTGTCTACATCCACATCGGGGGCCGGGTAAGGAAGGGAAAGGGCGAACCTATGTGCCTTTAAAGTGGGCACCACCAGCCACAACACCCCTGCTACAACTGGCCAAAGCACAGGAGCCACCCCAGGCAGATTTCTAAAGGAGCTCAATAAGCTGCGTCCACCCTGCTGGGGAGTTAGAGAATCCTGAAGAGGCAGATGGAGCTAGCTGGCCATGAGGCACTATGGTTTTTCAGTGCTTATCTCCCCCTGCTGGTTGATAGACACAACCCATTCGTAATGGATTAATCTGCTTGATGACAAGGAATCACAGTTCTCAGTCTCTCCACCTGCTGGAAGGTGAGCACAACCCATCAGTCTCAATCTGGGCTGGTCCGGAGGGAAGCTAAGGAATAGACTGTTGGTCCCACGTTCGCGCGGTGGGTGGGAAGGCACTCGAGCATGCGCACTAGAGCGGATCTTGCTCTCCAGGCTAGTCCTTGGAGTAACATTGTTCTCAGTCTCCACCTGCTGGAAAGCGTACACAACCCATCAATTTTGCTGGGCCAGTCTGGAGGGATGCTAAGAAAATATGCTTTTGCTTGAATTTACAATCTGCTTGACAGTTGACAGGGATAATTTCCAATCTTTGACTGCTCTTTACTTACACGTATCTGGACTATTTTTGCCTTTATTATAGCCTTTCTATTAGGATGCTTTAACCTCCCTGTTTTGATAGTTCCTTCAAAAATACCTTACTCCAAACCACGCACTCCTGAGCAATTGTTGACTTCCTCCCAGGTTCTAATTTAAATGCTGCCCAATCTTCTTTTTAAACATTACTACCAGTAACCTGGTTCCAAACACACTATAGCCCTCATATCACACAAGAAACTGTTAATCAGAAAAGAAGCTGGAAATGTATATTTCATCTGTGTAACAAACTGTTCCACATTCCACAATGCAACTGATTCAATATACCTGTCCAAAGTTTATTTACAGAAGTCAGGATACAAAAATATTAAGGATGTCTGAAGAAAAAAGTACATATAGAGAACTGCAATGCTCAGTCGCTACTTTCTGGTAGGTAAAACATGTACAATAAAATATCTAATGTGAACAGATTGACTTCTACAGCCATGGCAATACATTTTTTTTTTAATTATCTTAAAACCAAATAAGTGGACCCTTTTATACAGTGGCAGTAAGCCCAACGCAGGCTTACCACTTGCTCTTCTGGGACTACTGCCGGCCCAACGTGGCCGCCGGCAGTAGTCCCACCCTGAGCGTGCACTATTTCCGGGGGAAAAAGAAAACCCCCAGAAATGGTTTGCGCAGCGCTAACCTGGCGGTAACTGGCCACCACTGCACGCTGCCCGGTTACCGCCAGAGCCCTTATTGCCACCTCGATGGGTGGCGGTAAGGGCTCCCTGCCACATCGCCACACTGCAAGAGTTCTCTTACCACATGTCCATGTGTGCTTTATTACCCAATGCAATAAAAAGGGCCCTGGCACATGGGGAAAATGGCCCCCGCTCCTAGTGCAGGGCCCTTTTTTCCGCAACTTGGTAAAAGGACCTCTAAATGAATTAAACCAAATATGGAACCTTTTACCCTACGACTAACCAGAAATATTTGCAGAAGCGCATATACTCTGAAATGTAGTACAATATATTGACTTTTCTATTTAGCAATCTACCATTTCAGATTCTTTCCACTGAAATGAGATGTTTCTGAGGGCATATAATGGGATACACACCCAATAAACAAGTCCCTTTAAGGGAACCAACAGGAAATGTTGCCTTGTACACAAAATTCAAACACCAAGAAAATGCTTTAGAAGACAATAGCTCAATGCACATTTTCTTGAAAGTCAAACTTTTGATCAATTCAGTGATTTATTTGCTTACCCAACTATCCTACTCCAAAGTATTGAGATTAATTTTGTATCAAACAAAATTGAGTAGTATACAGTATTATGGACACATGCTTTTTGTACAAAGGATATACAAAAGCACTGCTCAATAAAGAAAAAAAAACTACTGCTACACACCACACAGGATTTTTATAGCACTGAATCTTTGGCACATTCTGCTCACAGAGCAAAGGACACAGAAGTCTTGCATGGGTTATTGTGGTTAGAGATTAAGAGGATTTTTTTTAACACATGAAGTACACCACTTTAAGGGAAAGTATGCATATAATTTTCAAAGAAAAAGTATCCCACCAAAAGTACCTGCATACTTGCTCCTTAGAATACATAACACTTTCAGGAAAATTTCCACATGTACTTTGTATGCACATAAATCCAAACCTTGTCCCAGCTCTACCTTCAGAAATGTCTTTGTCACAGGTGAAAATATGTATGAAATAACACATATATTTAACACACATAAAGCATTATTAAAACAAGTCAGTTCTCCTCTATATTGCATAAATGACTATTAAAAACAGGCACGGAAGAAGAATTATACTGCAAACTATTCAAGGTTCAAAAATAACTTGGAAAGTCAAAGCATTTCATTTCTCACATATTCTCTGGAAATATTATAATTAATGGCTGAAAGAAATTCTTCTAAAATAGGCAAGCATTCATTTAAGGCATGGTGAGACCACAACAAGGTCTGCTCTAGGTGGGATAAGAATTTTCCAAGGATGGGGGAAAAGATTTGGGTCAAGTTCAGTCAGAAGGAAATCTTAAGAGCCATTCTCACATTAACTACTCTTCAGGCATTAAAGCTAAATAGCATGTGATCAGACTGACCCTATAATTCGTGATTCAAAACAAGTTAGTTTGTGAACCACAACTCATCTAGTTAAGGTCATCTTGATTAATGACGACACATGTCTTGTAGTTTGATGCGTACAAATATCATATAAAAGCTATGTGGCACAGTCCAATCAATCACAGAAGTGGTTTTTAGCAAAAAAAAAAAAAAAAAAACTAAACAAGCACAAGTCATAAAACGACACTTCCAAGTTGATTTTTTTGCAAATAGAAGCAAACTGGACATTTAAAGTGTTACTTCTGCTGTACCATTGCCACCAATTGATATTTGGCTCTTGGGAATTCTATTACTATTTTTATTCCCACTACGTCTTACTATCCCCCCTCTGTGTTCCGTTGTTTAAATGTCACCCTAACCCTGTTGAATGTAGTCGTGCCAGGTAGTGGTTTACACCTGAGAACACAGGGGGTGATACAAGTTCACTAACCTCGCTGTAGACCCTCAAAGGGTGTACAGGGAAAGAAAACTAAAATTGGTACCTAAAGTACTCAAACTCAATTCAGATGTTACAATGCAATCAACATTTATTTTATATATAACAGATACAATTTTAAACAGAATATTATACTAACAGTGAACTAATTTCTTTTTCTATCTTTTATTACAGAAGCCTCTGAACACTACAAAAGGAACAGATCAGATAAGTATTCTTCTTTCTTTTCTTCTTTTATTTTCTAAACATTCAATAAAGTCTTTAATAATTTCTAATTTTAAATCTTTAGTCAGTAAAAGAAAATGATACTTTGTGTGCAATTTTTTTTTATCTCTCTAGGAGCTCAGCACCATGATCAACTCAGGTAAGTAAGTAAATTTATATTTGTGTAATATAGTCACCACACTAGTAGCACCGGCCGGTTGTCCTCAGGATCTGTCTTGCGTAGGGGCCCAAGATGAATGGTTTCAGATGATTTCAGGATCCCTTGTGACCGTCACCTACACCTCACACTTAAACAAACCAAAAGGAAGGAAAACCCTATCTACCTATTAATCACCCCACCCCACTAATGACATTAATCCAAGCTTAAATTCTATACAATGGCCACCCCTAACTAACAAAATTAAAATAACAATACCCTCACTAAAACCCCCTAATCTTACTTAAATGATCCCTATACTAAAGAGCATTAACATATATACACCCCCTTTTCACCATACACTTTGCACCCAAAAATCACAGCACACCTCCAAAAATTCTCTCTCCAACCTCCAACCTCTCACAACACTCTGATTATCCCCCAACTCCCAACCTCAACCACTTCCAATCTCCACAAACTCACTCCCAAATCTCTATCTCATCCACACCACCAAAAACACCTCCTCTCCTCACCTCAGTCAGCAATGCTCTGCCAACTGCCAGCCTGCCCGTTACCTGGGAGACGGACCCTTGGCTTGGGGTTCCGCAGCCCATCCAGCCAATCCTGAATCCTGCTCAACATTCCGTATCCTTCTGCTGACCAGCGGAATGTTGAGCAGCACTACTCAAGCCCCATTTTAATTAAAGATTTCCCATAGGAATCAATGGGAAAAACTTTAATTAATATAAAACCCCTGAAAATTCTACTCAAATTACCCCAAATTTCCCATACTAATTAAACCTCCCATTCTCTATTAACCTATATCTTTCAAATTTAAAAATCCCAAAATTTAATATCCGCCCGAAAAAAAACTTCCTAAAATCCCGAAAAAATTCCCAAAAATTTTAAAATCCCCCTCAAAAATTCTAAAACCATCTCCCGGACATACCACGTCAAAATTTAAAAATTAACCCTTTCCTAACCCCATAAAATAGCACCCTTCCCAAAAGACCCCCTAAAAATATAGAAATTCAAAAACTAAATCACCCAAAAAATCCCCCGACCCCAAAACTGAAAACAGAATTCAAATTAAACAAAATCCTGATTTTTTAAAAATAAAAAACGCAATTTCTACAATTTTCCCACTCTCGAAGACCCCCATCTGTTTCGGTCCCGACGTCCTCCTAACGAAATCGGAAACAAAATAAAAAAACTTCCGAGTCCGGGCCCAAAATTTAGGCCCCGGCTTCGGCCTAATCGGGAAACTCGCGATCCCGATTCGTGCATGTAGCGCGCCCCCTACGGGAGCGCGCCCGCACGTTTTCTCCTCTTCTCGGCGCTCCTCTTCGCTTTGGCGCCTAGCGCCAAAGCCCAAAACCGGCCCCAATCGGCCCCGAAACGGGGTGAAGAAACCTCCCCTCGTCCCGCTACACCCGGGGACGTGCCCAACCGTCCCCGGGCATCAGAAAAATGGCGACGCTGCCTCAGCAGCGTCCCCCACGGCCCCACACCGCCCGGATTTCTTTTATTTTTTTTTTTCTTCTTTAAAAACCCCGCCGCTTGCTCCTCCCAACCCTGCAATGGGCCCCAGGCCTGCCACTGGCCACTCACCCCACACAGCAGCCTCCCCCACGGAGCCCCCCAGGTAAGTAATTATATTTATTTATTTTTTTATTTCTTTCTTTATATTACATACGCATACTAAAAAGCTGTTCCATATACCCACCAAAATGCCCATGGATGCTATATATTAGAATTACTCCTGATCATTTTTTAAGGCTGTTATCACAATCATTAATTCAAGAACTGGCAATTCAAAGTAACACCAAAAATGAGGAAACACAGCTTGTGACTGTGCATGTAAATCTATAAATAATTGTTAGCTGTTTTCATTTCAAGCTTTGTGTCATTTGGAAACTTCGAGTTTCAGCTATTGTCAATGTCCTACATCTGAATGACAAATTCAACAAAAATGAAAACTGTATCATACAGTAGTTTGTCTATATTTTATTATCCCGATACTCTTGTTCAATAGTTGGTAGAATATAATTAGGCCTAGAAAAAAATACTTCTACATATTTGATGTATGCATGACATTTTAAGCGCTACAAAAAACCTAACAGCTGCATAGTTTGTGCTGTTAGTCTCATTTTTCTCTTCCTATGTGAACTGCAAGTGAAGGCCTGCACTTATCCTGCAGAGCTGATCCCAATACGACACCCAATAGATTTGCATGTTTGGTAAGGAGCTTCAAGAGAAGGGAAACCGACAGTGCTCAGTAGTATAAAGTCACCCTTAGCCCTGAGCCTCTCCTCTCTTGACACCAGCAGTAAGAGAGAGAATGCTACCTGTGCCTTGCTGTGTCACAGATGGAAATGTGCAGCAGGAAGCCTGACAGTAATGGTTGGATGTCTAGGTACCAATATCTGTCTTGAGGACCACTGGAGCAACCATCGATGTTGTTGGAAGAAACAAGACATGGGATTCTAGATCAGGCCAACATCAGGCTGCTTAGTTATAGTACAGAGACTTCCACTCCGGGTAATACTATGGAGGCATAGTCAGTATTAAAGATAGCAGCAATCGTGATTCCATCAGTTACTCTTATTAAGCCTAAAATAACTGATCTTGACACAATCTGGGAAATTCTTTCCTCTGTACCTGGGCAGATTGCTCACTTATCCTGCCAAGTGTATAAAGCTTTTGCTAAGGAGGGGGCCCAAGTTGAGACAGACTAGACCTGCCTGCCTTAGTCTATTACTGGACTGCCTCGAATGTCTATTGGCCACATCACCCGAACCAAGACACATGATGAGCAACATAAGCCAAACTTCTGTCTACTCATCTATTTTAACAAGACACTAGCAGTGTATCTTGCTTTTACACTTATTGCTGTTTGTTTATAACTTGAGAATTTTGCTTTTTGTGTTTGTCTTTTTAGGTGACTGCCTGCCTTAGCCCATCACCGGACCACCTTGAATGCCTATTGGTCACATCTCTTGAAACGAGTTACATGACGAGCGACATAAGCCAAACTTCCATCTACTCAACTATTTTAACAAAACACTAGCGACATGTCGCACAGAAGCAGCATGCCCAAGGATGATCAGCTTTCCTCAGTTCAAGTCTCGTCCCTCTGATCTTCTTTCCAATTACAATCAGTTACCTCTCTTTCTGTAATTTTAGCACACATAAAACCATCAACTTATGCACTTGATCCTATACCTTCCACTTGGTTGCATAAGGCTCATCTTGGATTGCTCCCTTCTGTTCTTTCTTTAGTAAATTTCAGTTGGTCTCTGGGTCAAGTGCCATCTTCATGGATGGCATTTGACAAATTTTCTCTTGACCCCTCTAATCCTGCTCATCACTGTCCCATTTCCAATTTGTATTTTATCTCCAAAATTCTGGAAAAAGTTGTTCTTGATCAGTTTCTATCTTTTGCAGAGAAGACATCAGCACTTCATCCATGACAATCTAGTTATAGAGTCCATTATAGTATGGAGACAGCGTTAACTAGTGTCCTTAGTGAAATTCATTTTAATCTTGACAGAGGCAAGAGTATGTTAGACATTTCACTGGATCTATTCATTGCTTTTTATCTTATTGATCACAATCTTCAATTGTCTCACCCTTCTGCACTTGGCTTATCTGGAATCATATTTAATTGTTTTTCTTCTTTTCTGTCTGGACAATCTTTTAAGGTTTTATTGTCATCTTCTTCTGATCTGCAACCACTTCATTGCGGACTGCCCCAAGGATCCATTCTTTCTCCTTTGCTCTTCAATTTGTTTCTTAGCCCATTAGCAACAAAAATTCAAGAATTTGCAATTTAGTTTTATATTTACGCAGATGATATCCTACTTATTTACTATACTGACCCTGATGCTCTATCTCTGAATGTTTTTAAATCTTGCCTAGATTCTGTAGCAAGTTGGCTTTCTTCCCATCGTCTTGTTTTCAATTATTATACAATTGTTATTTATGTATTTATTTTAATACTGCCTAGACCTAAGCAGTTTACAATTTAAATTACTAATGCTGATTTACTAATCACTCCACATCTCCTTCCCAACCACTTTCATTATTAGACTCTTCTGTCTCCCTGGTTGATTATTTTCGCTATCTTGGTGTCATTCTCAATTCTCATCTTTCTTTTGGTGTCACGATCTATCACAAAAGTCTCAGTGACAGCCATCGGTTGTGAGCCCTTGTGCTGTTCCCAGGTCAGAGGTATCTGTCCAGAAAGCATGGATTCTGTTCCGGGACTAGCAGTCGGAAAGCCCAGTGCTTCACCTGCAATGACCGCCATTCCCCAGAGGTTGAGCCCCTGGGTGCTGGCGGCCGACAGGACTTGAAGAGGGTCATGGCAGTACAGACTACACGGAAAGGTACCAGGAACTCGGGAGCAGCGGAGTAAGACAGGGCAGTGACCTTGGCCAGAAGGCAGATACCACAGCAGCAAGCAGAGTCAGGTTCATACTTACAGGCTCAGGCAGACGGCAAGCAGAATCAGATTCAGGCTATCAGGTTCAGGCAGATGGCTAACAGAAAGCAGAGTCAAGTCTAGGCTAATAGGATCTGGCAGATGGTTAGCAGAAAGCAAAGTCAGGTCCAGGTTAATAGGCTCAGGCTTACAGGTCAGGCAGGCAGCAGTCAGAAGGCTTGTCAGGTTCAGGCTTACAGGTCAGTCAGGCAGGCAGAGGTCAAAAGGCTTGTCAGGTTCAGGCTTACAGGTCAGGCAGCCAGTGGTCAGAAGGCTAGTCAGGTTCAGGCTTATAGGTCAGGCAGGCGGCGGCTTGTCAGGTAGGCTGCAGTCAGAAGGCTAATCAGGTTCAGGCTTACAGGTCAGGCAGATGGAAGTCAGAAGGCTCAGAAAAACATACCAGTGCAACTTTGAAGAAAGTAGCTGAGGCCGTGAAACATAAGCCAGCTCTCCCCTAAAAAGCTGAGGGCATCTGATGTCACAGTGGACCGCGCCCTCACCAGGGGAGATGCCAGGAAGGAGGAAGCCCGAGGAGGGAAGTTCAAAGAGCGCATGAGCCATGCACCCAGACGCCAACACGCCAGAGAGGGAGGAGTGCAGAGTCAACACTACTGCGGTCGCGTTGCGAGCACCGCAGAGGGCCCCAGGGACCGGGCCAGACACGGGCAACCCTGGGGACTGAGCCGGGAACGTGACATTTGGGTCTCACATCTCATCTGTTATTAAATCTACTTTCTGTGCACTAAAACAGCTGCGCATTATCAGATCTTATTTCAGTCATAATTCTTTTCATGGTCTCATTTTGTCACTGATTATTGGTAAACTTGACTTCTGTAATTTGTAATATTATCTGTTTGGGTATTTCTCAAGCATCACTTAAGAAGCTTCAGGCAATACAAATACTGCTATAGTCTTCTCTGTCATGCAAAGAAATTTGATCAGTCTTCTCTGTCATGCACACAAATTTGATCGGATCTTGCCACTTCTAAAAAGTCATCACTGGTTGCCAGTTAGTTTTCAGATGCTTTTAAAGCTCTTTGCTTTGGTACCCCTTCCTATTTGGCTACTTTAACTATTCCTTACACCCCATCTCAAACCCTTTGGTCATTGATCATAGACTGGTCCCACATCAGGCACAGATACAAAAAAAGTATGCATTTTTCTTTACAGCTCCAGCTCTCTGGAACAGTTTTCTTCTCTTCATTCATAGTGAATCGTCCCTTCCCAAATTAAAATTGTTCATCAAAACCTGTCTCTTTTCCCAGGCATTCGATGACCTCTCTTGATGTGGTCCAAGTCTGGCACCCCCCTCATGTTTCTTGCTTTTTTTCTCCCTTCCCTTTTTCCCTTTTTTTTTTGTCACAGTCTCTTCTATTTACCTGGCTATATGTTTGTATCTCTTTCTTATCACGATTTGCAGTTCCTTTCTATTATAAGTTTTAGTCCGTATACCACCTAGCACTGCTTGTCAGATTTGTATGGTATAAAAATATGGCTAAACTTCAGATGACCAATAAAGTAGTTATGAGAGGTCATCAATACCTGTGTAATTAAAAAAAATTGATAGAAAATAAGATAAACTTCCCTAAATTGTGAGTGGTGTCACTGTTAAGATATGTTTAGAAAATATGTAATGAAGGTTAAGATTCTAAAAAAGGCTACTGCACTGGTGGCTAAAGCATTTTACCTTCCATCTTTCAAGGATGGGGACTATGAATTCCCACTGCAATATTTCTTTCGAATTAAGGATGTTTTATTTTTAAAACATGAAAATGCATATGTATCTCAATATGTCCATGTCCACCCAGAAGGAAAGAATTTCTGTTGTTATATCCTGAAGTCATACAGCTGGGGGCTCTATTTTGGTTAAATTTCCTCAAACTGTATTTTCTAATATAAAGTGAAGTATATTCTCTATGAGCCTGCCCAGCTTACCCGTTTTGTTTATTTGTTTGTTTGGCACTTAGAATGTTTAGGAGATCTGAATACTGCTTCCTCTCCAAAGATACCTAGTATGAACCCCTAGAATACATGATTATATTTCTATAGACATCTCAGCGTTTACCACAAGCTAAAAACGCTAGTGTGGCTTCGTAAAAGGCCTCCTTAATTTGGTAGATCTCAACAATGCAACTTCTTTGTCATTATTTGCGTTATTTGGAAATTTTGGGGTGTGTTTACTAAGTCACACTAGCGGCTTTTTTTTTTTCTATACTGGGCGCATGTGCCCCATAAGCGACTTTTGTCTCTTTTTCACATGGAGCTTATGTTTTATTCTTGTTAAGATTGTTATTTTCTTCTTGATCCATTCATTGCCTTTATTTTTTGAGGTTTTTACACCTAATAAATATCTAAAACCTCTCTTCATGCATGTACGTGTTATTTTGATCAGCTGGATGCAAATCTTTAATATTGTCAATGACGAAGCTACGTATATTACGAGCTACGAAGTTCATAATGTCATAACCTAACTCTTCTGTTCCTCTTCATGATTCCTAAATGTGTCTGTACACATGAACCTTATTCGAACACAATAACTTATTGTATTTGTTTCTCTACCGGTGTTGGCGAACGCCTTCACGGTATTATGTAAGCCACATTAAACCTGCAAAAAAGGTGGGAAAATGTGGGATACAAATGTAACAAATAAATAAACATAGCCCATTCAAAGCTAATGGGCTCTGTCGGCACTAGCACTCAGGCAGCCGCACTAGCGGCTTAGTAAATCCTTGCGTTTATTTGTAAATTGGAGCATCGGATTTGCCTTTACTTGTAGATTGTAAAAGTTTGGTTCTAGGAAAATTTCCTGTTTTTATTTTTTAACTTTTTTGCTTATCTGATTAGTATGTGTAATCAATCAGACTGTTTCAAAGACAAGGTTTTTCTTGTTGATAACCAGGTGAAATACGTTTTTAGAATCTCCTCAAATATTATCTCTTGCTAAATGAAATAAGCAAATTACTATCATAATGTACATGTTATCTCTAGCTTGGCTTTTTCAGGAATCAACACTAAGGCCAACAGGATACATTGAAAAATAAAGACTTGTTCAGACAAATACACTTTCAGAAAAAAAAAATAAACCACAGAAAAGGCCTGAAAGGAAATAAAAGGACATAGTATTCTATTCCTTGAAAACCAGCATTCCAAACCATCACAGAACATTGAAAGCTTTGGAAATAACTGTTTAAAAGTGGTTTCCCCGAGACCAAGAGAAAAAAAGAAAGACGCTAATGGCTCCTTTTACAAAGCGATGTTACCGATTAGCGGTGCGCTAAATGCGAAGAAGTCCATGGCCTCTTCACATTCAGCGCACGCTAATTGGTAGCGTCACTTTGTAAAAGGAGCCCTAAGACAACAAACTGTGTTTGACCATTAACTTTAAGCTGCAAAGAACCAACACTGACTAAGCTGTTTTATTTATAAAACTCTAAGCTTATGACAGATTACAACTATTCTTTACATTACTGTTTTCTACCTCTTCTAGCACACAAAATATGCCCAGCAAGAGTGTAGGTATTAATATGTAGTGACACAACCAGTGAAATAAAATTATTCTGAATTAATCTGCTTCCTTTTTACCCCAGTGCTACTATATGTAGTCTATTTTAAATGTTGTAGTGTTGTTTTACTTGTTTGGTCAATGTGCATATGTGAAATCAGAACAGTTGTAGTAATGCTTATGAATCCTTCGTGCCTTTTGATGCATTTCTTAGGGATGAGAACATATTGGGGGAAATTCAATAAATTGCGCCAGGATGATCTGCACTAAACTAGTATTCTATAAAGGGTACTCTGCACAGAACGACCTTTACAGAATACAAGCTTAGCGCACAAATCACGCCTAAGTTTGGGTGCAAGCATGTACACCTGCCAAAAGCTGATGTAAATGCTCTTGTCCAACTGAAAGCAGTTATTCTATAGCATTGTGCCTAATTTCTGGGAATGTCCCTGACCCTCCCAGGGTCACACAACTTTTGAGCTGCATACTATGAAATTTAGACATGCATGTTATAGAATAAGGGCATAGGGCAGATCTACATGCAAGTCCTAATTACTGCCAATTAAGTGCTTATTAAATGCCAATAATTGTTATTCCCTAATTAGTTTACATGCAAATCTGAGATCTGTGTCCATAATTGCACATCCAACTTTGAACAACCTATACAGAATCTGGCGGACTGTGGGTACAGTCAGAAAATTGCATCTATGAACATATCTCATTATATACTTTAAATATAAATAAACAAAATGAATAGAGCGCTTTTATCTATCCGTGTTCAATGAACACACATTTGATGCCCGTCTTAAAGAAAAATATCACAAAAAATATACCTTTCTTGTGCTTTGCAATGATTCAAAAGAATACCATTCTACCCCATTGACACTCTAAATTTTACTCTCAGGCATTAATGAAATTTTTACGCAACCCCTCCCTCATGCCTCTGAAATCCTGCATTTTCCTCCTTTTCTGCAGTGGAATAAAATACCTCTCACAAGCCTAATTTAATTATTTGTTGTGAATTGTAAGATAGCAGGATATAAGTAAGCACACTACAATAATTAGAATTCTCCTACTGGCTCAGCTAAATAAACCAGAGAAGCTTCACCTTCAGCTCAGTAGTAAAATTCTGGAGAGTCTGGTTACAGAGCTTTAGGTCAGCAGTACAGTCCAAAATGTCTGTGATGTCACAATTCATATGACACCAAGACAATTGCATTTCTGTGTGCACGTCATTTATCATAATTTAAAAACAATGGTAGACTGCAGGGAAGTTGTTTCAATCTCAACAATGCATATGGGGCAGTATCTGCTGCTTACTATGTGGGTCTTTGGAAGAGTGCAAGGCGATTACAGTTTTCTTATAAGTGAATAAAATGTTAATCACCCCGATCAGACATAACGATCATCTGGATACGCTCAAAATTGTCTTGGTCGTGTTTAATGATGACACCAGTGTGCTGCAGGTTCCCGTAATCTGCTGTTTTCCCCTATATTCCTTATTCCCTTTCAATACACAAAGCTCCTCCCTCTTCTTTGCCATCCCCAAGAAACGCATCGAAGAAACAAAGGGTTCATAAGCATTACTACAGTTGCCCTGATTTCACATACGCAGAACTAACCACCACTCGTCCAGTCTAGCATAAAATAATCCAGTCCAATGGTCTGAAGCTGTCAGGCGAGGAGATAGAAGTGAAATACACCAGCACTTAATGCAGCAGAGGGAACTGTCACAGCCAATAAAGGCTGGCGTAAAGCAACACGGAAAGAAAAAACGCATGTAGTCAGACAGAGAATCACTCCAGCAGTGGTGATGATAACACATCTCGACTTCTGTATTCATCTTAAAACATCTTCCTGCCGCACAAAGCGGATTTTGTAGTCTTTCTGCAATTCTGTCCTATCTTGTAGCAATCAAAAGAAAAAAAAAAAGATCTAAAACGGCAATAGAAACGAATTAGCTGCAAAGCCCTCCCCATGGGAAAAGAAAGATCTCTCTTAAAAATAATAACTTACACAACTTAATTATTTAGAAACAGATGCAAAGCTACAAATTATATGTCCAATAAAACAAAACTGAAACAGAAACATCTAATCATGTTTCTGCATTTAATTGATCTTTATTTCCGCAGTGCACGTACCCAATTATAACCATCTTATCGACCCAAAATTTACAAAAATGGCGAGAGGAAAAAAATGTAACCCACCTACCAGGATAAAATGGCCCATATTTACAAAACAGTGCGAACCGAGACCCACTTCCTAACTCCATCACTGGATATAAGCAAAAAACATCTCTAGCAAGACCAAAAAAAAAACCTCTTAGCATGAGGGGGAGGGGGGAGATCATAGGCTACAATGCCGACAGTTGTCAATATGGATTCCGATGAGCACTGGGTATATGTGCCCGATCGAGAATAATAATTCAAAAGATAGGAGACACCGAATGGATTCAGAGCATCCATAACGCTGTCTGCCTGCTTCAGTACGAAAAACCTCTAAAATTCTTTAAATTGTTAGTACTCGTGACCCCATCTGAAACCTCTTATAGCGACCCCCCCCCCTTTAATATTTTTCATATTTGTCCATTTTCCTGCTTTTGGGAGAACAGGCCGTAGCCATACATTACAGCAAATGCATGCAATAATTCTTGATAAGAAAAACCCCTGCACCCCCGCCTCACAATTCCCACTGCAGTTTTTCTTACCTCGTGCGCGTCGCCGCCACCGCCTCCTCCACTCACGCCCCTCTTGGAGGGCGCGCGCGCACCCAGATCCCTTCAAAAACCGGTCTTCAATACTCCAGGGCACTTCGACCCGGCTGCGGCCTCAAGGAGCATTAAGGAAAAAGGAAGGACTCTGGGGCTTCCCGTGGCGAGCCATGTCACATCGCTCTCCCTCACTGTACCACTGCAGATAGACACACAGACGCAGACCCCGGTTGCAGAGATTTTCGGTGACCTACCACGCATTAATTCTCGCCCCCTCCCAACCGCCGTTCGTTTTCTGTACCTTGGAATCTTCTTATCCCCAACAGTCGCCCTTTCTTACTCCTCCTTCTCTCTCCCCTCCCTCGCGCACTGGCTCGCGCGGCCAGTCTACTGTAAACTTACAACGCCTCGTCTCGATCGAGACCAGCTACCTACCCCCCCCTCCTCGTCTCCAGAGTTGGTTGGAGGCTCGTGCTCGCGTACACACTACTCCACCCTTTCTTCGTATCCACGCCCATTCCAGCAAGAAGGGGGCGGCCTGACGCCGCCGGAGGCGGAGCTGGCAACCTTGCCTCGGAGTCGAACGGCGTCTTAGTTGCAAGCGCTGCTGGGCTTCTGGAGGAGCGGTTTGTCTTCCTTTGTGCGTGGCGCGCTGCGAACGGAGCAGTCTATTTAGCTTCCCTGCCTTCTGCCTGTAAACCTGCTGGTTCGTTAGGCCAGCTGTGTGAGGCCATGTAGCACGGATTGCTCTTCACAGCCTGTTCCGACAGAGGTGAGATATCACGTGAAAGGCCCTCGGAGCGAGCAGGGAGGTATGGACGGATGTTGCACCTTTGAGCTTTAATAATTTCGGTTTTCTCATTGGCCGTAAATCTTAGAGTTCAAATCTTTGGCTTTGCTGGCGCTGCCGTAGAAAGCAGGTTAGGCGGGATTTTTTTTTTAACCTAGGCCCTGTGGTGTATATGTTTTGGAATGGCCTCAGGTGTGTCGGCATCTGCCTGATGCTGTTTTAAGGTTTTGTTAGAAGAGTTCCCCGCGGCCTGAAGTGCAGACTGTAAACGGGCGCTGGCTTTGTTCACGCCTCTTCTGGGATGCAGCTGAGCTGACGGGATGGGTGGGGGGCGCGCGTCGTGGCTTTTCTCGGGGACCTGGGGGCAACGGGCACTTGTCTTTCAGCCAGCAGCCTGAATAGTGGGTCTGCTACGCACCTGTCTTCACCGCATGGCATAGGAGGTAGGGCAGAGACGAACATCCTTTTTTTATTATTATTGGGATTTAGCTCGCGTCATTTTCAGTAATTCAGGGTGAGTTATATTCGAGTACACGCTGATATTTCCCAGTCGCCGAAGGGATTACAATCATACCTTTGTACCTGAAGCCATAGGAGCCGACACTGTGGGTGCTTGAGCACCCCCAATATTGTGAAAATTCATTATGTGTCCAGGGAGGAGTTATTTCCATTGGGTTTAGCACCCCCAATAATTTTGAAAAGTTGGAGCAATGGGGGTTTACGTGATTTTCCCAAGATCACAAACAGTATAATCTGTAGAAGGTATGAGAATTTTAAATAGATTCTTTTTTTGCCCAAGATAACAAGCATTACAATCTGTAGAAGGTAAGAGAATTTTAAATAGATTGGTCTTTGCTACCTTAGTAGGGAACCTACTTTGGAATAAGCTAAAAGGGAAAGCTGTGATTTAATGAACTAGTGCTAGGAATAGAAGTAAATGTGCTTACTCTAAAATGCAGGGCCATTTGGAGGGCTTTGTAAGCAGAACAGCTGCACAAAGAGACAGGAACCAAGAATGACTTGGCCCATTTCTTTAAAAGGATGAATAAACACGTGAATAAAAGTGAACCAGTTGATATTGTGTATCTGGGTTTTCAAACGACATTTGATAAAGTACCTCCAGAAAGACTCCAGTGGAAATTAGAATGTTATGGGCTAGGAGGTATTGGCCTATTGTGGATTAAAAACTGGTTAAAAGATAGAAAACAGAGTAGGGTTAAATGATCAGTATTCTCAATGGAGAAGGGTAGCTAGTGAGGGTCTCCAGGGGTCTGTGGGACTGCTGCTTTTTAACATATTTATATATGATCTAAAGATGGGAATAAATTGTGAGGTAATTAAACTTGCTGATGAGTTATTCAAAGCTCTTAAATTACAAGAGGATTGTGAAAAATTGCAAGAGGCTCTTGTGAGACTGGGCATCCAAATGGCAGATGACATTTAATGTGAGCAACTGCAAAGTGATGCATGTGGGAAAGAGGAACCCAAACTATAGCTACATGATGCAAGGTGGAAGAAGGTAAAACCCAGATCCTCAGAGTACCACCTTATGAGGTGGCTAAGAAAGCAAATAGAATGTTAAGAAAGGAATGGAAAACACAAATTAGAATGTTGTAATTCCTTTGTATTGCTCCAAGATGTGACCACTCCTCAAATACTGTGTGCCGTTCTGGTCACTGAATCTAAAAAAAATATATATAGCAGAATTAGAAAAGGTATAGACAAGGGCGATGAAATTGAAGGAGATAGAACAACTTCCCTATAAGGAAAAGCTAAAGCGGCTAGGGCTTTTTCAGCTTGGAAAACAAACAGCAGAGGGGAGGTATGATAGAGCTCTATAAAATACTGAGTGGAGTGGGTAGATATGAATCGCTTGTTTGCTCTTTTTTAAAATACTAGGATTAGGGAGCACTCATTGAAGCTACTAAATAGTAGATTTTAATATTCCTTCTCTCAAAGTATAATTAAACTCTGGAATTTGTTGCCAGAGAATGTGGTAAAAGCAGTTGGCTTAGCAAGGTTTAAAAAAGTTTGGATAATTTTCCTAAAAGTTCATAAGCCAGTATTAAAATGGACTTGGGAAAATCCACTGCTCATTTCTAGGATAAGTAGCATACAATCTTTTACTGTTTTGGGATCTTGCTAGGTACTTGTGACCTGGATGGGCCTATGTTGGAAACAGGATACAGGGCTTGATGGACCTTTGGTCTGTCCCAGTATGGCAATACTTATGCTCATTTGTCTCCCCTGCAGTGGCTGCAATACAGTGGGCAGGAGCAGGATGCTAGAGAGCATGTCACACAGGGTGTGATTCCAGCTCAGGAGAATTCTGCGAAAATACAAGAAGAAATAGGGAAATGGAACTTGATATACCGCCTTTCTGAGGTTTTTGCAACTATATTCAAAGCAGTTTACATACATATAGGTACTTATTTTGTACCTGGGGCAATGGGGGGTTGTGACTTGCCCAGAGTCACAAGGAGCTGCAGTGGGAATCAAACTCAGTTCCCCAGGATCAAAGTCCACTGCACTAACCACTAGGCTACTCCTCCACGCCTAGCACTAAAGAATCCAATAAATGACTTGATGCTAGTTTATTTAATTTAAAACTTGTTCTCCCATGTTAAATCACAATCTTATCTAGTTATACTATAAGTTCTTGTGCCTTCCAAGTCCCTTTTATAATTTGGATTACACCAAGCATGTCTTCCCACGGGAGGTGGGGGAAATAAAAAGTAATATCATTCAAAAATGCATGATAAAACACAATAGATTTCTATGTGGAAAGAGAGTGGCATGAAAACAAACTTACAAGTACTCCAGTAATTGGGATAGAAGACCAGAGCCAGGCAGACTTCTACAGTCTGTACCCTGAAAATAGCAAGGACAGATCAAAAGAAGGTACAGGCATGTGTTAAACTCGAGTGTATGGTTTAATGCAGTAATCTTGAAGGGCGGACTGAATAGTGTGCTTGGGTCTTTATCATCATTTACTATGTTATGTTAATATGCTCTTCTGTTAGGCTGTATATTTGGACTATTGTTCAATTTCATTGCTTTCTTTCTAGGGTATGATGTATGTTGGCCTAAGAATGGACCCTGTTGTTCTGAGTTATATGGACAGTTTGCTGCGCCAATCTGATGTCTTACTGCTGGATCCACCAAGCTGGCTGAATGATCATATTATTGGATTTGCTTTTGAGTACTTTGCTAGTGAACAGTTCCAAGACTACTCCAAGGAAGCCTGCTTTATCAGCCCAGAGGTGACTCAGTTCATCAAGTGTGCAGGCAGTCAGGAGGAAGTGGCAGTGTTCCTTGAGCCACTGGAACTTCCTCACAAAAAGGTGGTATTTTTGGCTATCAATGATAACTCTAACCAAGCTGCAGGTGGCACCCATTGGAGTTTGCTGGTTTATGTGAAGGACACAGACAAATTTGCCCACTATGACTCTTACAGTAGAAGCAACAGTCAGCATGCCAGGCAGGTGGCAGAAAAGCTTAAACCTTTCTTGGGCAAAGCAAGCTTTGTAGAGGAGCAAGCCCCATCTCAACAGAACAGCTATGACTGTGGAATGTATGTCATCTGTACTACAGAGACCCTGTGTGAGCAGCATCTAAGGGGACAGAAAAAGCCTCTGCTGCAGCTACTTACACCACTTTACATCACCCAAAAGAGGACAGAATGGAAAGAACGCATCAAAAACCTAGCCCAAAAATGATATTTAGTGAATTCTTGTTACTGTTTCTTTTAGTTTTCTGTGGCCAGCTATTTGCCCTGTACCCCAAAGTGGATGGAGGCATTTTTGTGTGTATGATTTGGTGTCTTTTGCTTTTGAGTTTACCAAAACTCTGTGAATAAAAGTATCTTATGGTGCACCAATATTATGTGAAACTTCTCCAGGGAAAATTTCTGCTCTTGTTTTACCTGCTGCTAGACTGCGAAACACCTTTTTTTTTTTTTGTCTAATTATAAAATAAAAAATAAACTGTCCCCTGACAGCAGCCTCACTGCTTTGAAGTATTCCCTTTAGGCTGCCTCTATGCTAGCTGTGAAGAACAGGCTCCACTATTGCTAGTCAAGCTACAGCAGGAGTAATGGTGGCATTAGCACAACACCTTGTATTTAGTGTTTCTGTAGGATTTTTGTGCAAAAAAATATTAACCAGACTGACACATGGAAGGAGCAAAGGATGATGTGATCTTCAGTCTGCATGAACTGGGCAGGATTTCTGGCAATCTGTAATGTGTATGCTGTAGGAAGTACATAACATACTTATTCAAAACTGCTTGTAAATCTTTCATTCTTACTTTGATGCATCATTTTCCACCTCTCTATGTTAAATTTCATCTGCTATTTGGATGCCTGGCTTTGATTTTGTGTCATCTGAAGATTTGATAACTTCACACTTTTTATTTCTAGATCATTTATAAATATGTTACAAAGCTGTGGTCCTAGCACAGGTGCCTTTGGTACTGTCATTATTTACCTTCCTCTATTGAAAGATGTGACCATTAACCCAACTCTGTATAATTGCCTTAAAAATGGCATACTTGGCAACTATTGAAAGATCTCCCAAGGCACCTGGGTTTTTTTTTTTCCATATCTTGGAGATAGTGCCTTTTGTTTTCTCTTTGAGTCACATGTTAACTAACAGCATACCCTTCTGACATACCTAAGCTCCCCTATGTTCTAACCCTGAAGGAAAATCCCCATTCTGTATCAAAGGCAAATAATATGAGCATGTCTTATGCACCCTACTGTGCTTTTGAGCTACTGCCCAGGCCTATTGCACTGACTGATTCACAGGATTATTCCTTATCTGCAACGGAAGCACATTCCCCTTGTGTGAAGAATATACATCGGAGTAGAAGACTTGGCTTTTCTAGCCCCAAATTATAAACTCTGTTGCAACAAACAGGCTATATCATAGTTACTAATATCCAGGAGTCCCCACCCCACCTCTGTTTAAGAATATTCAGCAAGGAGAGATGTATACCCACCCTCTCTTATCTTTCTATAAAAACACTATGAGCATCCCATTACAATTATATGCACTTCTTTCATTTTAAGTAGAGTTGACAAATTTTGAAACAAGTATAGCCATTTTGGTAAGAAAATATGAGCAAGTGCTACCAGTTTTGCAATGTGCATTCCATTTTCTCCAGAAGAGGCTTGACATTAGCAATATTCTGAATTAGATCAAGAACCTATATTTCAGGGTATCATTTGCCCACTGCAATAGGAATTTCCCCCTTCCACCACCATGTGGCTGTCATATTATCTTTCAACCCTAAGATGAAGACCTTTCCCTGTTCATGTGCAACCTATAAATTGCCCAAAGCTATATAAATGATCAGCTGGGGCATTATTTCTTAGCAATCACCTATCCATATCAGAAGAACATCTAAATAATACCATCTTCATTCTTTCCCACCAGTGGCCCCTTTACCCCCTGATCCTGCCTCAACATTTGCATTAATGTTTCATGCTTAAAGTGAACAAGGGGAATGATAGAGGATACCCTTTTTGGGTACCTCTTTCCAATAAGAACAGACCTAATATCTTCCCATTATTAGTGAATATCTGTGCTTTAAGATCTTTATACAGCTCTTGAATCCACCTCAATATCTCCTCCAAGTCAGGCTTCCCCAGCAGACACTATTGAAGTCCTTCTCTGTATCAAAACTAACAAGGGCCATCTCCCTCCCCACTGGTGTTAGCTTCTAAAATTAACAATTGCATTGCTCCCTTTAATAACACCCGCCTGCTGTATGTCCACCAGCCTGAGGAGTACAGCCTAAAACCTATTAGTGATTACTTTTCATAGAGGTTGACATCTACATTGAGCAGTGAGATGGGTCTATAGAATTCTGTATGGGTTGAGTCCCTCTTTTTTTGGAAGGACTGATTCGTTCTACTTTGAAAGATTTAGGCAATGCTTCTCTCTAGCTAGCTTCATCAGTGACTGTTCCCTGCATCGGGAGCACATGATGCCCTAAGGTTTTGTGGCAGTCGTATCAGAAGACCATGAGCCTGATATTCAAACAGAGGTAACCAGGTAGGAGAGGTTCCTGCCCAGTTAAAAATGCCACTGAGCTGGCCACCCACCAATAGTGCACTTGAGTAGGAAAAGCCACTTAAGATTGCCTGTCGCAACACTTGGGTTAGTGCCAGGATGGAGCCAGTTGGTGAGATTCACTCTACTAGCCCGTTAAGTAAGTGCATAAAATTAGGACAGCAAAAAGGCTTTCCTAACTATCCACCAGCTAACTGGGCATTGGTCTGAATATCGGCATTGAATATCCAGGCTTTGTTGAGCTTGTGCCTATCGGTGGATTAAAAACAGTTGACTGCTGTGGGCTGTATATCAACTCTTCTATTTATTTCTTTATTTTTTTTTACTTACAATAATTTAACTTAAGAATCATAAACCTATGATCCAGAGCAACAATGAAAAAAAAAAATGCAAAGTCATATAACTATACAAACCACAAACAGTTGTATATGTTATATATAGTTACTAGTGTAAAAGGCCCGTTTCTGACACGAAATGGCCGCTAGCAAGGTTTTCCTCGAAGTGTGTATGTTTGATAGAGTGTGTGTGAGTGTGTCTGTGAGAGAGAGAGTGTGTGTGCAATACACAGACTATGAGACTGACAGAGTGTATGAGATCCAAAGAGTGTTTGAGAGTGACTGTGTGACCGATACAGAATGAATGTGATATAGTGTGAGACACTGAGTGTGTGAAACAGAGAGAGAGTGTGTGTGTGTGACAGAGATACCTCCTCCCCTCCCTCTCTGGTCTTAGGACCCCCTCCCTCTGGTCTCAGGACCTCCTCAGGTCTCTGGACCCCCTTCACTCTGGTCTCAGGACTCCCTCTCTGGACCCCCTCCCCCTGTCTGCTCTCAGCATCCCCTCCCAATGTGTCCCCTCTTTCTTTCTGCAGCCTCTCATCGCAGGCAGCCATCAGGCATTGGCTGTCGGCTCTGCAGCTTCTGTCGCCTCTCAGGTCATACTCCGGGGTCTGCTCCAGGGGTAGTAACGTGAGAGGCTAGAGGAGCAGCTGCAGAGCTGACAGTCAATGCCTGATGGCTGCCTGCGGTGCCGCGTTTGCATTTTTAAAGCATTTTTGTTGTTTTAATTAGTTCTTGGGCCTGGCCGGTGACCTCGGAGGGGGGGGGAATGGTGGCGACCCTGGAGGGGGGAGGGTTGAGAGGTGGCGGCTGCTGTGGTGTTGCGACAGGGGCGGGGCCTCGTGCTGGTGTCGTGCGGTTGGTCAGTGCTGCAGCTGACGTACCCAGAACTACGTGACGTCAATTCAGGAGACGGAGCCTTACAGAGTGCACGGATGCTTCAAGGCTTCACTTTCTCGGCTTCAAAATGTTGGAGGTGCGTTTTATTATATAGGATATGGCAGTTATATGTTCCACAACTGTGGGTCAAAAATGAGAAAATAGAATAATCTAGCAGAAAACCCCCAGTTGAGGTTACAAAAGTCAACCTAACAGTGTATAGCATTCACAATGAGAGGCAATCCTAATTAGTCAAAGCCCCCTCCCTAGCTCTCAAACAACTCGTTGCTTAGGATCTGCAAGCAAGTAAGTTTTACACTCAATCACTACTGGACAATTAGATGGAATTTTCAAAAGAACTGTCTCCTGCATAATCCTAGAAAGTCAGGAAAATATGTATAACAGATTTGAGAAACTTTTACTCATATGATGAAAATACAAAGGTAACACAAGGTTTCAGTCAGATTTAAGTGCAAACACAACCACCAATGTCGGTCTCTGGGGCACCAGTTCTAATGAAGACTCCAAAAAAATCATCACATTCAGCAAGTTATCAGCTCTCCCTCCACTCTGAATACATGTGAGTGGAGGAGTGGCCTAGTGGTTAGGGTGGTGGACTTTGGTCCTGAGGAACTGAGTTCAATTCCTGGCACAGGCAGCTCCTTGTGACTCTGGGCAAGTCATTTAACCCTCCATTGCCTGCCGCTCTGAGCCTGCCGTTAGGGGTACAAATGTAACAAAAATAAATGTGGCTCTTCTAACTTATTAATATACTGAGTTCTCATAATTGGTGGTAAATTATCTGTTGTAGGTCTAATAGTACCATAAGCGGAGACTTAGGAAATTTTGAAAACCTTAGATTAATTGTTTCTCTGCATTTGATTTTCAAAATATTACATTTTACGATGTGCCACTTCTAAATCCATAACCAGGGGTACATTTATATTTACATCCCGCAATGAGGAGATCTTATTTTCCAGAGTTGATAGTCTTGTAGGAGTGGTGCCTTGTACCTGATCAACACCAACAGGTGTGATGTTAGTTCTGTCTACCAACTTGTTAACCACTGTTGTAAGAGAGAAGGTAATATGCTGGATTGCATCCCTCAAAACATCCATTGGTATGGCAGCTGGTCTTTGCATACCCAGAGACTGCAGGTGAACAAGATCAAATTTTCCATCCAAATTCTCTGGACTCACTGCTTAGTGAACTAATGGGGCTCCGTCATTGAAGTCTTCACAACCACTGCCAGCAAAGCTGACTCCACACTGCAACTACTTCCAGGTCTCAAGGGTGCCACTTGATGCTCAGGGCTAAGCAAAGCCACTGCACTGCATTCCACCACAGCTAAAGACATAGGCGCTCTGCGTGCTTCCAATGTAGACTGCCTCAGAGTTGAAAGGCCGCCAGCCTAGAGGGGTAAGACCTGGCCTTTCCTTTCTTCTTACCCCCCCCCCCCCCCCCATAGAGATGGGTACTGAAAATCCCCGATATCAGAAGTTGAACAGTATTCCTGGAGCAACCTAGCACATGTCTTCTGCAGACACCATCTTGGCTGTATATACCAAAGCCTCATATTTTTTTTTAAAGCTTTCTTTTATTATAGTTCAATTTGTATCAAACATATAAATGGCAAGTGACCGACTCACCTGCAAATGCGCAGTAGAGATTTCCCTCTCTGTTCCGCCCCCGCGTCAAGACGTGATGACGGAACAGAGAGGGAAACTGCACGGAAGGGGAGGGAGGGACCCGCCGAGGTTGCTACCACTCCCCCCCCCCCCCCCAGGTCGCCGCTACCACTCCCCCTCCACCCGGGCTGGGCCCTGTCTTTGCTATTGAACTTACAGCGCTGAAACCGCAGCAGGCAGATCAGCTCCCGTCGGCCTTCCCTGCCTGTGTCCCGCCCTCGCCGACATTATGTCACACGAGGGCGGGACACAGGCAGGGAAGGAAGGCCAACGGGAGCTGATCTGCCTGCTGCGGTTTCTGCGCTGTAAGTTCAATGGCGAACAGAGGGCCCGGGGGAGGGGCGGTGGCGACCTTGGGGGGGAGGAGAGGGGAGGGCATGGAGGTCTCAGAAGGAGGGGGGCCTAGGAGCTGGCTGGGAGGGAGGGATAGAGGGGGGCCTTGGAGCTGGGAGGGAGGAGGAGGAGGGCCTTGGAGCTGGGAGGGAGGAGGAGGGGCCTTGGAACTGGGAGGGAGGAACAGAAAGCCTTGGAGCTGGGAGGGAGTAACAGAAGGCCTTGGAGGTGGCAGGGAAGGAGGGAGGATGCTGGACATGGGAGGTCAGAAGGAGGGGGGCCTTGGAGCTGGGAGGGATGGACAGAAGGGGGCCTTCGAGTTGGCTGGGAGGGAGGGACAGAGGGGGGCCCTTGCAGCTGGAAGGGAATGGGGCCTTGGAACTTGGAGGGAGGGCAGGGGGCCTTGGAGCTGGGAGGGGGGCCTTGGAGCTGGGAGGGAGGGAGGGACAGAGGGGGCCTTGGAGCTGGCAGGGAAGGAGGGAGGGCAGGGGGCCTTGCAGCTGCAGAGGGAGGGAGAGGGGGGCCTTGGAAAAAAACATACCAATATTCGCCCGTTTTAACATTGCTAGTAACATTATAAATCAATATTGGACCCTTCTATGAAGGCTTGGTAGGGCTACTGCACAGGTAGCAGCAAAATAGCACTACGGCTGGGAATGCCCAGGCATCCTGCGGTAGTTCTGTATTTGCCGCAAATGTTCCCACTCTAGAAAATAAAAATTATTTTCTAGCATGAGGGTGATGAATAGGCATTCCCAGCGGTAATTGGCTGGCGTATGTCCATTGCCACAGGCCCGATTACTGCATGAGTAGAGTATGAGCCCTTGCCGCCTCTTAAATAAGTGGCGGTAAGGGTTCACATGATAATGGCCATGCACTAATTTTGAAATTAGTGTGTGGCCATTAATGGCAAGAACAGAAATTTGGGCATTTTAGAGCTGTGCTAAAAAGTGGCCGGAGCACGCGGGAAACCCACACGCTAATGGCAGCGCTGGCCACTTTTTAGTACAGCTTAGTGAAAAGGTCCTCTAGGTTGTTTTTTTCACGTGGACGTAAGAAATTGAAATATTAAACGAGAGTTAGTAAACTTTCAAGTTTCATAAATGCTGTCAGATCTTGAAGTACGATGTTGACTTCCCATACCACCAGAATTTTTTCCAGACATTACAGTTTCTTCAAGTGTATTTCGATTAATAAAAAGCCATACTGTGACTTTGCCACTGGATTTTCTGAGATCATCAACTTAAAGCAAAGCTTCCATTCAGGACTATTATCACCCCACATCTGTATATTCTATTTTTTTTTTATGTTAACCTGGATTTTTAATTAAATTAAACATACAGGATAAGAGAAGATGGGGCCAGTTTTTCCTTAATTCTTTTTTTAAACTGTAAGGTTTTGAAAATGATACTGTAACTGACATCTGTGTCATGTTTTAGGTCAGATCTTGGTTTTGTGGTGCCATCTAGTGGGTCAGGCTGGAAACTGAATTCTTTGGTTCAATAAAAAGAATGTCAAAAGTCAATGATTCAGTGAAACAATATTTAACTTTACAAAAATAATATATAAATAATAAAAATTATTTATAAAACATTTTGTGATAAGATGCACTCAGAAAAAAAGCAAAAACTTGCCTGCAGTGCCAACACATACATGCTGAGGGGCAACAATCTTTTCTTTCATTGTACACCTATAAAGTCTATGGAAGCCATATAATTACAATGATAGTACTTATCTTAAAATTAGATGAGAAATGCTTCTTTGCACAGTCTTTCAATTTTCCAAGATGTCCCACTGTAGACTGATATAATACAGGTAGTTAGTTGCGCCTTCTCCTGTTTATTCACCAAACACCTGACATGAATCCATGTTTCACAAATAAGCTTCATCAGGGGAACTACATAAATACTTCAACAATTCTCTGCGGGAAAATAGCAAAACAGAACTGACATTCAAAATAAATATTAAAATTACAAAACAATTAACAAAAAACTTTAAATAATTCACAGAACCATACAGATGGGGCACTTCCAAGGTCTTAACAATCCTATAACTGATAAAGATCGCTGAGTTTTTGAACAGTCAAAAAGATGGTGTCAACACATCCCAAGACATGCACTGAAGAAAGATCCAAAACCACCAATCAAATCACAGTCTAGTCCACTTCCTAATTTAATCCCCAAGGGGGCACAGTATTCCGTTCAAAGGTAAAACACTGCTCTTTGCATAATGGAAATCAAGACACTTCTCCACCTTGTTCCAGATGAACAACTGACAGTACTGCAAAATGTAATTCACAAAGGGAATGACGTGTCTATCCAATGAGACACCAAGGGGGCTTCCATACATTGATTCCTGATACAACTTAAATGTTCTGCAATACACTGTTTGACACATCTTCGCATTTGTCCAATATATAGGGACTCTTTTTCAAAGCAGACATACAAGTACCATAGTACTTTGTGTGTCTTAGTGCTCAGAAAATGAACCTCATAATCAGTTTTTGTTTTTTTTCTGAGCACATCACAAAAAATATATATATCATTTTATTTTTTATATATTATTTTTGTACCATTAAGTATTGTTTCACTGAATCATTGTATGACTTTGTGATTTTTGGGATTCAGTTCTGTTGTATAATTTGTGGATCAATAAAAAGAATCAGAGCTTATCCAAATGGGACCTTTTGTGATCCTGAAAACTCATACATCTTGGATGTCAGTTAGGAAAGATAACACCTCAAATATTGTGCTAAAGCTACTGTGAAGTTAATTCTGACTGACCTGGACATGGGGTTGATCAGCTGTTGAGACGTTAGCTTATCTATAATATAAGTAGGGAAATGTCGCGGCCATTTTAAAACGAAGAGAGCAATGTATATTATTCCAGCTTATACGGAGGTAAAGGAGTTCTTTGGATTTGTTTTTGATGAAATATTCACTAAGCAAAGTATGTTAAATACTACATATTTTTTGGTTTCTAGGAGATGTTCCTTGACACAGCGACTTGTGCGAAACATGATTTAATGTCGGATTAAAGATGTCTCCGAGATGAATAACTACTTGTGAAAACAAGAATTCATAAAAGAAATAAGAAAAGAAAAAAAGAACAGTGTAGCTCTTCTAAGCTAAGTACATTAGATGCTATAAAACTGAATATTGAAAGTTGGAATTTGCTAGTTGAAAGTAGAAAGATAAAATGTTGAAAATCATGGATAAATGACTAATACATGCCCACCATAATGAAATACCTGGCTTATATATACAGCCTGAATGGTGGTGACATGATTATCTGATGGATCCAATACCAAAAAAAACTTTAAGTGTTATATAAAAGACACTGATATGGACTGATTGGAGCTGGGTATTGATAAGGATTACATAATATTCTATAGGCATCTACACAGCATGTGCTAATTTTTAGTGCGTGCTAAAAATCCTAGCGAGCCTTTGTATACAGGTCCCTTAGCATTTCTCATCTTGGGAGAAAGCAGATGCTAAGTCCTTGGATGAGAAACTTACAAAGGTCCTTTTCACAAATATAGTAACATAGTAAATGACGGCAGATAAAGACCTGTACGGTCCATCTAGTTTGCCCAACAAGATAAACTCATTTTACATGGTATGTGATATTTTTTAAGTATACCAGAGTTTGATTTGTCCTTGCCTTTCTCAGGGCACAGACCGTAGAAGTCTGCCCAGTACTGTTGTACAAAGTTCTGAAGCTAACGTCAAAGCCCCTTAAAATTTACACTCCAGCCCATCCCTATCCATTCAGTCACGATCAGGGTGTAGACCATAGAAGTCTGCCCAGCTCCCATTTTGTTTCCCAATTACTGGCTTCGCCACCCAATCTCCGCTAAGATTCCATGGAACCATTCCTTCTAAACAGGATTCCTTTGTGTTTATCCCATGCATGTTTAAATTCCATTACCGTTTTCATCTCCACCACCCTCTCTGTGAAAAAATACTTCCTGACATTAGTCCTGTGTCTGCCCCCCTTCAACCTCAATTCATGTCCTCTAGTTCTACCGCCTTCCCATCTCTGGAAAAGGTTCATATGCGGATTAATACCTTTAAAATATTTGAATGTCTGTATCATGTCACCCCTGTTTCTCCTTTCCTCCAAGGTATACATGTTCAGGTCAACAAGTCTGTCCTCGTACGGTTTGCAACGCAAATCCCATACCATTTTTGTAGCTTTTCTTTGAACCGCTTCCAGTCTTTTTACATCTTTAGCAAGATACGGCTTCCAAAACTGAACACAATACTCCAAGTGGGGCCTCACCAACGACTTGTAGAGGGGCATCAACACATCCTTTCTTCTGCTGGTTATGCCCTTCTCTACGCAGCCTAGCATCCTTCTGACCACGGCCATCGCCTTGTTGCATTGTTTCTTCACCTTCTTATATTTCAACGGTTTTTATTGATGATGTACCACGTCAAACAAAACCAATAAAGTCAAACATTTTGTAAACATTCAGTCATGTCATAATTGTACATATGCATCTAGTCTAACATCATCATCATTATTTTACATCATTTCCTCCCCTCCCCCTCCAACCTCCCCTTTATTTTACTCCTTTACCTTTATCTACTTATTTCATGGTAATTATACTAGCAATATCTATTACAGGTCTTAACCGGTCCAAAATCCGGAGCAAATATCTGCTGGATGTCTCACTATCTAGGACGTATCCAATTTGTTAAGCACTGCACTTCTAGCCTTGTGGGAGATATTTTGTAAATATTTAGACCATATATTAACAAAGATCTTTCTTTTCTTTGGGTTACCGTAAGCCTCCCTGGCCTCCCAGAGCATTAGCTCATGGAACCTATTTCTCCAGTACCAAAAGGAGGGTGGCTCAGTCTGCAGCCAATGTCTGAGTATACATTTTTTCCCCACTGCATGGGCCTTACACAAGAATAACTCCTGATTTTTGTCTGAGATCCCATAAGCATTGCTTTTATTCAAAGCACTCCCCTCTAGGAGGAAAGCAGTCTATGACCCAATAGTTGTTCAAGATATTTCTATAACATTTTCCAAAAGTGTTTTATTCGATCAGATCGCCAAAATGCATGCAAAAAAGTGTTATTATCTCTAAGACACTTAGGACATTGAGCATCAGATATCCATCCTGCCCTTACTGCTTGTGATTGTGATATGTACCCCCTGTGAATTACCCTGTATTGACTCTCCTGAAGCTCCGCCCCTCCCACTTGTCTTGGTATATCTTTTATCAATTTTGCAAAATGTATTCCTTTCAGCTCATAGCCCAAGTCTTTGCTCCATGTCTTTTCAAGTATCTCATAGGCACGGGGGGGGGGGGGGGGGGGGGGGGGGCTAAGGGACGCCAATACTTTATGTAAACTCGATATTGACACCTGTCCGTGTGCATCCCCTTTCAAAAAATCTAGAAGCCTAGAGCCCAAACCTTGTGCCTAGTGCATCTTGGTCCATACTGAACCAATAGTAATGCAATTGTCGATATGTGTAATAATCTTTAGTGGCTAAAGAGAATCTCTGCTGCATGTCCAGAAAACTGTACAGAACACCCTCTTCATTCATTAAATGTTCTAGCAAAGTAATCCCCTTTGCCGACCATCTATCAAATAAACCCTTCTCCAGCCCCGGTGGAAAGTCCCCATTTCCTTGCAATGGGAGCTGGTCACTAATATTGGGGTTATATTTCCAAGACTGCATAAGAAATTTCTAAGCACTTCTCAGAGGTTGAAGCAATATGCTGTTCCGAATGCTAAGTGGTAACCTTTTTGTTTTTGCTTGTAATAAGAAATTCAAATGCCAAGGCCTAAATAGTGCCTGTTCCCAACTAAGTGGGGTACATTGATTTGTGTTAAACAGCCAATCCCTAAGATGTCTCAGAAGGCATGCCTGATTGTATTGTTTAATACAAGGTAATCCTAGCCCACCCCTTATTCAAATATTCAAAGCACACTTTGGATTTTTTTTTTTTTTTACATTTGTACCCTGTGCTTTCCCACTCATGGCAGGCTCAATGTGGCTTACATGGGGCAATGGAGGGTTAAGTGACTTGGCCAGAGTCACAAGGAGCTGCCTGTGCTGGGAATTGAACTCAGTTCCTCAGGACCAAAGTCCACCACCCTAACCACTAGGCCACTCCTCCACTCCCCATAGGAGTCCCCTACAGATCCTATTCAGCTGTCGTAAATCTTTACTGATCAAATGTATTGGCAATACCTGCAAGAGGTAGAGCCATCTTGGGAATATGATCATTTTAAATAGATTTATTCTACTTATTAATGATATCGGTAAATTTGTTTCTTCATCTTCTTATTAGATACAGGTCTGAGCTTTGATAGGGTCACTCAAGAACATTAATTTTCTTCTTGATGAGCCACTCCATTATTACTTAGGATCATTGTCCTGCAGCATGCTGGGTAATTGGACAGAGGACTGGATTTTTCCAGGGCTTACCTACTCCCAAAGGAGGCAACATTTTTCCATTTGTTTTGTAACCCCCACCCCCTGAGACTCTCGGCTTAAAAAAAAGTGGGTCCCAGAATGCCTGGTGTTAAGTTGTAGTCAAACCGAGTGCTTAGGACCACGACGCCGAGAGCAGAGGGAAGGTGCACATTTAAACTCAAATTCTACCCTCACACATGACGTATGAGGGAAAAAATTTAAATCAATTTCAGTTAGCTTGCTTTACTTTGTAAAATCAGACACCAATGTTCATAAATTATTTTTATTGTCCCTTAACACAAGTAGGTGAGTATCTTTTTCTGTAAATTCAACCTTAGATAAGCTTTTTTTTTTTTTTACAATATTTTTTAATTATTTTTTTGTTATTAAGATAAATGTTTAAAACAGCTAGCATATTAGTGTATTAACCACTTCTTTCTCCTAAAAATCAGTGTAAAAATATACCACCGTGGAATTAACAGAATTACTTTCATACCATTTTTTTTGCAGGATAATTTCCAATAACAGATAACCGACTGGCATCAGATAAGTATATTTCTCTTTAACAACAACATATAACTATATTCTTGTTGAACTTTTAACCTTTGCCTTATATATAAAGAATCTGATTCTTTGTGAATCAATTATGTTTTTACAGGATATTCACGGTACAGGATTTTGGATTCCAATGAATCATCAGGTAAGTGTCTCTTTCCTGTTAATAATTATCCAAAAATCACTTAGCTGTGGAAGATTTTATTCAGTCCCTTAGGCAGTGAAGAACAAAACCTGTCTTGCGTGAGGGCCCAGAAAACATCTCAGAAGCCTGTTCTTCAGAATTTTCTTCTTCACCCTACACCTCACTTAACAAAATAAAACAGGAGGCAACACCCTACCTCCCTATTTCAATAGAATCAATTATTCTATGTGACATTTAAGTTGATCAATAGAAAACTGTGGCCAAGTCAACTATTAAAAAAAAAAATAATTAAAAATGTCTTATCTTCCAGGCCTGCACTTACTTTAGTTTCCCTATCTTCACAGGAGTTGACAGGACATCACACTGCTGCACTGTTTCTCATCCAGCCTTTCACAGACAGCACTTCTCCCAACATTCCGTCTCACAGAACCCCATATGATTTATGCCCTATTCCCTTTAATATTACCAGGCATACAGTTTTCCCTTTAATACTGAAACTTAAGTAACTGTTGTTTCACAATTGTGTCAGTAACAAGTCTGCGACTATGTTTGTCACTGTTTTCCTTTCAATTAAGTTCAACCAAGACACACTGTCACTTTCTCACACCATTAAATGTTACTCTCCCTTTTCAGAATGCTACTTTTAGATTAAAGTCACACATTTCTTCCAACCCCCAAAACTTTCATTCAATAGATTTTAATCTTACTTCTCCCTAATTGATTACTGCCATTCAGCCCTGCACACCCTCTCAACCCAGCAGCTTCAACTCCTCTCAGCAACTGCCCTTCCAGCCGTTGCCAAGCCAACCGTCCCTACACTTGGACACCTGACCCTCTCTTATCCAATGAAAATGCTTCTTTAGATCCCTACTTTTCTTCCACTGCATCATGGAATTTTACCTTACCCAACTGAAACTCCATCTTAGTTATTCCTTTCCCATAGGAATTAATGAAAAAAAAAAAACTATTTACTGAATTTTTAAAGCCAATCGTACACCAAAACATACCAAATTCATTAAAACAAATCTGCTCTGGCATACCCGCCTTGCTATGGCTTTACTTTTTACATTTAATTATTTTTAATGACCGCCCCACAATTATCTCCCAGAAAACCCCTTTTAAAATCCTGAATTAAATTAAAACAAATATCAAAAATTAATTTAACCCATCCTGAACCTGTACCGTCAAAGTTATAATTTTAAACCCCCAAAAAGACCCCTTTTTAGCACCCCCCCCCCCTGTGAAACCACTATTTAAAATGTTATTTTACAATTTTTAACCCCCTTGGGGTTACATTTTTATTTTTTTGCCACATGACTCAGAAACATTTTCAGTACCCTTATTTATCAAAAGCACACTTACAAAAAACCTATATGGTGGTACCATCTAGAACAAAGATTAATCTTCTTTCCTAGGCCTATAAGAGACTGAAACAGGTTTTCCTTTAGGATCTACTGCTACTTTGCACCGTCCATAATTCATAAGCTTCCCTGTTCCTGTTGCTGCAAAGCATTCCTACAACACACCATGCTTTACTGTAGGGATGGTTGTTCCCAGTAATGTGCTATGTTTGCTTTACACCACATATTATCAGTTAGCATGGAGACCCAAAAGTTCCACTTTGGTCTTAGCAGACCACAAAACCTCTTTCTAAATGCTTCTTTCCAAATACCATTCGGTATATTTCCTGTGTAAAATCGGGAAAATTGTACTACTGCAACTATTAATGAACTATTCATATATCTATAGAGAAGAGTGCCCTCAGAGATTTCCACACCCACTTAGTAGTATAACCACTAATGAGTGACATAGCACTTCGTTCATTGGGCCACTCTCTCTTTAGTGAATATAGTGCAAAATGTGCTAGTTCTATGCTACTCAAACTCAGGTCAAAAAATAATAAACCAGCACTGGCAAGCTAACAGTAGAAAATAACAAAATACAAAAATAGTACACAGGGGAGAGCAGTCTTTCAGAAATATTTTCTGCGACTATATAGAAGGAGCCCTGGGTGTTTAAACGTCAGGACGTGGGGCTCATAAGATAAGTCTTTCATATTTTTGTATTTTGTTATTTTCTACTGTTAGCTGCTTTATTATTTTTTGACCTGAGTTTGAGTAGCAGAGAAATTGCACAGAAATAGCACATTTTGCACTATATTCACTAAAGAGAGAGTGGCCTATTGAACAAAGTCTGTCAGACTGTTGTTTACACCTGCTTGGAGAAACATGCCGTGACAGCGTGCCCAAATCCACATCTGAACAGCTTCCTGACACAGAGGGCGAGATCCAGTGCCCCCCTGCTTGTTGGTATAATACATCGCAACCTGATTGTCTGTTTGAAACAAGATTATTTGGTCGGCCAGCTGATCTCTGAAAGCCTTTAGAGTGTTCCAGATCGCTCGCAATTCCAGGAGGTTGATCTGAAGACCTGCTTCCCGGAAGGATCAGGCTCCCTGAGTGTGAAGCCCATCTACATGAGCTCCCCACCGGAGGTGTAGCCAGGTTTTGACATCAGGGGGAGCGAACTTTTGTAAAATAGGCGCCAGTGCAAGGCTGAAGGACCGGGAGAGAGGGAAGGGTTAAAATCCTCATAGGCATATGTCTGATCAGTGACTAAGGCTAAGGTGGGGTGAGGTAGGCCTAGATAAAATCCTTAGGGTGAGGGCAGCACCTATGTCAGCAGAAAAGGAACAGTGAAGGTACTGTTGAACACAGCAGTGAAGGACCCCTTCACTGTGTCTGTGGCGCAACTGCACCAGTCATTTCCCCCTTGTATCTCTATTACTGATGGTATTATATACACTGAATACACTCCAGGGAATTATGTGCTGAAAATATCCATATACTGTACCACAATAATTCTAATTATTAAAAAGAATAGTACTTGCACTATTCTGGAAATATATGCAGGTACTTTTAACACTTGGCTCATAGTCAGTCCTAGCTCTCCAGTCCAGCATCTTCCTGTTGGCTATGTGAATAGTGATGTTCAGCAGCACTGTAACAGAAATCCTGTGGTTACTAGCAACCAAAAGATGATTTGGCTATCACATTTTTGGTAAGCCAAATGGCCACCAAGTTTACTGTAGAGTTACATAACAAGGGATCACAAATTATAAACATAAAGACAAAAACTGAACTGGGAAACCCAAGAAGTCAAACTAGGTATGTACCAGACAAAAAAATACAAAGACATCCATGATGCACATTTCCCTAAGCTAATGTATTCCACCAAATAAATTCAAATAAAACACTTTTTTTCTACCTTTGTTGCCTGGGTACTTTCTTTTTCTAAGCATATTGGGTCCAGTTTCTTCTTTTCTGTTTCTCTGTCTGTTTTCTGCTCTCTTTCCAGAGAGTGCAGTCCATTTGTCCTTTCTCTTTGTTACTCTTATTTTTTCCTATTTCCTCATTATATCTCTAATACAGTGGCGTTCCTAGTGGGGGGCGGTCCGCCCCAGGTGCAAGCCGCTGAGGGGGGTGCCGCGCGCGCCTGCCCTCCGTTGTTCCATGCTTCTTCTCTGCCCCGGAACAGGTTACTTCCTGTTCCGGGGCAGAGAAGAAGCATGGAACAACGGAGGACAGGTGCGCGCGCGGCACCCCCCCCCCTGGCGGTGTGCACCCCGCGGGGGGGGGGGTCCTTCACGGGGGTGTCCTTTCGCCGGAGGGGGTCCACGCTGCATTGGGGGGACGGGGCGAATCGGCGATCCACCCCAGGTGCCAGCCCCCCTAGGAACGCCACTGCTCTAATATATTTCCTCTCTCTCTCTATTTCCTGTCTCTCCCTACAAGTTTCACCTTCTCACTCTTCAGTCCTCCACTTATATTTCACTTCCCAGTACCTATTAACTTTTCATCTCCTCCTGTCAACCCTACATCTCCTGAGTCACTCCATCCCTGGCCTCCTATTCCCTTCTCTTTCACCCATTCCCCTTTAGTACAATTCTATTCCCTTCTATTTCACCCACTCCCCTTTAGTACAATTCTTCCCTCTGTATTTACTATCCTCTTCTACTTGAGATCCCCCATGATCTCTCCCACATGGTTCCACCATGCCAAGTTATCTTCCCCTCCCTCTCCCTTCTTACACCCTTGTAGCCCAGCATCTCCCTGTCCCTCCCCTCTCTTCCACCATTATGGTCCAGAATTTTCCTGTCCCCTATAGTCCAGTAACTCCCTGTCCCCTCTATACCTATGGTCAAGCAACTTCTTGTCCTCTCTCTCCCCCATCCACTTTTATGGTCCAGCAACTCCGCTTCTCATTTCTCTCCTCTCTTTCCCATTATGGTCCAGGAATTCCCTGTCCCCTCTTCTGTTTCCTCCACCCCTATGCTGCAGCAACTCCGTGTCCTCTCTTTTTCCCCCTTATGGTCCAGCAGCTCCCTGCCTCCCCTCTCTCTCTCTCCCTTTCCCACCCCTCAAAGTGAAGCTTCAGGATTCAGCAGGGCAGCAGCTCAGAGAGGAGAGTCTACTCAGGAAACCCAGTATGGTGCCAGGAGAAGTGGCTACACATATCCCAGTGCCATGTGCCTTTCCAGGTTGTGTAAGCGGCAAACTGCACAGTAGAAATGAAAACCTGCTAAGCATGGTTTAGCCCCTCCACAACCCAGGAAGGATTACTGCATCAAGGGTTGTGTACTTGCATCTCCTGTGAGTCCAATATCTCTCCCCTTCTCTTACTCATGCTCTCCATCCCCCTATGGCCTTCCATCTTCTTCCTTTCTCCCTTCCTTTCTCCCTTTCTCATAGTCTGGCATCTCTCCTACCCCCCCTACCCCTGTAGATCTAGTACCTGTCCCCTTCCCTCCCTCTTTCTTCCCCCTCCCATGGGTTCAGGACCTTTCTCTCTTCTTCCTGAAATCCCCCTGGAGTCCAGAACCTCTCTTTCTGCCCTCAGCCCCCCCCCCCCCAATGAGTCCAGCAACTCTTCCTCTCGTTCCCTATATCCACCCCCCCCCCCCCCGAGTCCAACAACTTCTTCCTCCCCAGGGAGGTTAGATTGAGAACAGGAGATGACTTGACGTCAAAAAGCTGAAGCCGAATAGGGTTAGTCTCCCTTTCCTTCTCCTCACCCAAAACAAAACAAACCTACAAGCTGCTCTATCCACATTGTCATTCTTTATTGTTGGTAGCATTTTTATTTGATCTCACTTATATTTTCAAACATGCTGGCTTGTGCAGCATATGGATGTACACAGGGGAAGTACTGGTTCCATCAGTTAGAGTATTAATTAGTTCTAAATTGTAAATCATTGTGTCATTTGGAGGGGCTGGTTATAAGGACTCCCTCCCTGTATTCATGCACAGATGTTCTCACCTAGTAAAGGACCACCAAAACAGAAGAATCAGGTGCTTACTAATCAGAAATCCTGATTTTTTTTTAATTATACATATAAACACATTAATTAGGTTGAAACCTGGGAGCATTTAACATCTTTTTTCCCTCAAAAGCACAGTCAGTCTAAATGTACCAACATTGTCCAGTTGAGCACACTATTAGCTTCCAAGTTCACACAAAGTTAATTATGTTCAGTGGAAAATAACTCTATTGGCTCAGGCTGCTTGCTATGTGAATATTTCATCACCGTTTCATGGCTGCTACGAAGTATATAAATGAGATATAAATGTAAAAATTATATATATATTAATAATCCTTTATCCTCCACCTTTTAAGACACTGCCTATCCAGCAGGATGGTGATGGCACAGAGAAAGCAAGTTTGGTCCAGTGAAGACCAACTCAAAATAACCTGTTCCTTAGCTAGACTCTAGTATGCTGAAAATGCAACCATACCATGCCTCTATGGTTATGTTCCACTAACAAATGATTAACTGGCTTTCTTGAAAGGATTATATAACATTTGGATGCATGACTAGGAACAAAAACAAACTTATTTATTCAGTATCACAATTCCTCATGTACAGCCACAAAACAACCTTTTAGGGTCGATAGTGTTCACAATGAGCTCCTTTTATTATCGACCAGATAGAAGAGATAAAGAGTTTTTAGTTTTGGCACAGCATAAGTCATCACAAGAACAAAATAACAGAAAACCAATGGGCTGAATTAAGGGTTTATAGCTCATTTAGTTATGTTAAAAGAAATCTGCAAAACATGAAGTGAAGATGCGATTCCATAAGCCCCAATGAAAGGATTGTTTTATTTTACTTCCATTTAGTTTCAATATATTCCATCATCTTTATAACACCAGGCTTTCCAAGGCAGATTACAACAACAGTTTAGATGAACCCATTAAGAAACAGGATATCCTCACTGAAATCTCCTCATCTGTATTGTATAGAACAGTGTAGAAAAATGAGCACAAAATGCACAGTGGCGTACCAAGGGGAGGCGGTGGGGGCGGTCCGTCCCGGGTGCACGCCGCTGGGGGGTGCCGTGGCGCGCGCCTTTGGGCTCCGACTTTGCGAACTTTGCTCGTTCGCTACAGCTCCCTCTGCCCCGGGCTGACTCGTGGAACATGGAAAAAAAGACTGGGACCAACCAAATTCCCAGACAACAAAGGTAGAAGAAAATTATTTTTATTTAATACTTTGTAAGGACTGAGATGTACCTGCTTTGTAAAATGTACATTTTTTTCTATTTTTATTTTGCAAAGTACAGGAGAAAATACATTTCTGTTTCTTTTTTTACCAGTATTGCACTGTTTATAGAGTCTGGCTTCCTTGGGCACAGAGGAGGGGGGTCTCTATTTCAATTTTTGTTGTTGTTGCTCTCTATTCAGTATTAGATTGGTAGCATGGAATGTTGTCACAATTTGGGTTTCTGCCAGGTGCTTGTGACCTGGGTTGGCCACTGTTGGAAACAGGATACTGGGCTAGATGGACGATTGGTCTGACCCAGTATGGCTACCCTTATGTTATATAGATGAGGGTCTGTCCATGTTCTGCATGTGTGACTGAGGTGAAGGATTCTGCTAGCATGTAGTGTCTGTGTAGGAATGTGTAACAGTGCAGCTTGTTCCAGTTTCCCAATAGTAGGTATATTGGTGCTCCAGAGCCCAGTGTAATATATATGGCACTGTCTTTTCATAGGTAGGTTAGGGCTGTTATGGTGTGGTGAGTTTTGTGTTCTAGGGCAGTGTTTCCCAAATTGGTTCTACAGTACCCCCTTGCCAGTCAGGTTTTCAGGCTATCCACAATAAATATGAAAGTGCAAAACCCTTAAGAGAGAGGCTCCACTGGCTCCCACTTAGGGAACGCATTACGTTCAAGATATGCATGATTATTCACAAAATCATTCACGCAGACATCCCAACCTACATGCTAAACCTCGTAGACTTACCTCCAAGAAACGCCACAAGATTACCCCGCAAATTTCTCGACCTGCACTTCCCCAGCTGTAAAGGACTAAAGTACAAGCAGATACATGCTACCACATTCTCGTACCTGGGCACACAACTGTGGAATGCACTGCCTACAGACCTGAGAACACCCAAAATAAAAATGCTCAATACTAGTGTTCTTCACATCCTGTAGAGTCACCTCACAAACAAAAGCCCATTTGATTTAAACAAGGTGTCTAGCAGTGAAAGGAATGTGTGTGCTATTCCTGAGGTGATGGTCACGATTTAAATAGTTTTACTTTGTAGTTAAGAAGACAGGTTGCCTGCTCTGGCCAGTCCAGGGACCTCTTCTGCGTCCTGCCTCCTGATGTAACTTACTGTTTCCTGGTAGGCAGGACGCAACAGAGACAGCCAGTATTAACCAGTGCCTGCTACAGCCCCTGAGCAACAACACAGACACTGTTGTCTAGCTGATACCAACCGGCGCCTATTTTATAAAAGTCTGCTCCCCCTGAGATCAAAACCTGGCTACGCTTCTGGTCTTCACGTATCTAAAAAAAAAATCATTAAAGAACTTTAAGATCAAATTGAAAGCATAGAAACCAATGTATAATATAAAATGCTTAAAGCTGAATTACAAAGTGCTGTCTCCAGGATAGCATTGCAACATAGGTGCATGCTTCTTGTGCAGTGAAGCTTACATAGAAGCGACGCCCTGCTTTAGGGTGAGGGCTTCAGTTATTAATGGTACGGTACAGATTTTGTTTCAGATCTCCCTCCAGAATGCCTGTAAGTTTGGTCAAAGAAATAATATGTGAGGTAATATACCTGCTTCAACTGTGCAAAACCAACATTTATTATCAGTGGCAGATGCAAATTTGCTAATTTTGCATGGGGTCCAGATCACCCTATTATCTATGAAGAATAAGATTTGCAATAAAGCAGCAGATCCAGAGATACAGAGGAACCTGTTCCAATATTGTGACCATTCTGGCTTCAGCAAAACTGCCAAATATTTTTCCTGCACCTTCTCTAGCCCAGTATTTCTTGTATAATGTGCTTTCTGAACCCTTTTATTGAATGTTGCGGCAGGCCTGCTTTAGAAGAACGCAGAGGTAGATTTGCAGCCAGCAATAATTCTGGGTTCTTGGCAGGTTGTACTTGTCCTGTAGCTCTTGAAAAGTCATCAACTGCTCCTCTAACATAACATTTGCAAAAGACCAAAGTCCAGCCTCTAGCCAATGATATCAATTACATACATGTTGCTGAATTTGGAATCTTGCAGCCTGCCATATGGGTTGATGTCATGAGTGTACCCATTGGATTTTGACACCCATTCCATCCCCCTTCCACTCCTCCTTTCTCTCCCCCTTCCACCCCTCCTTTCTCTCCCCCTTCCACCCCTCCTTTCTCTCCCCCTTCCGCCCCTCCTTCCTCTACCCCCCTTCCGCACCTCCTCCTCCCTCTCCCCTTCCTATAACCGCACCTCCTAACACACCCAGTCCCCCTGCTGACCCATCGCACCTTACCCCCCCCACCTTCACCAGACTTTTATTCTCTTTAACTACATAAAGAGGTCACTTGTTCCAGCATGCTGATTACATACGTTTCCATTTTTTTTCTTATTATTTTCTGAATCTGAAAACTGTCTTTCTCCTTCTTTTTGGCCACCAGAGGGGGCTACCATGATACAGATATCCAGTATAGTTTTGATTTAAGTTGCGGAGGAAAGTAAATGGATGTGAGAATCCCATTCATTTTGGGGTAATTATAAAGGTTATACAGAGGTGGTATTTCATTTATGACAGGTTTCAGAGATGTTTGCATAGTAAAATTGTTTAGCTGTTCATGTGCAATCTGGATGTGCTTTTTATAAGTGCATATTGTTAGAAAGCCACATGACAGAAAATTAAGAACAAATACTGCAAGTCGCGATGGTGAGAGAATGTGCTAACGGTCCAGAGGTATGTTGTAAAAGTTTGAATGGGGTATCTGGTATCCTCTGTGCTCTATTTATTCTGATGTTTGCCTCCTTTTGAAGTATGATGTGAGGCCGTCTATTCTATGTACAGTGCCACCTACAGTCTTTTTGAGTTACAATGCTTTTTGTCTGTCTACACAACAAGCACAGTTCTGTCCATTTCATACCTATATCTTCTTTTTTATAATGTTTCTATTTCTCTGTATATGCTCTCAAACAAATCACATTTCTTTGCACATACAATGGTTGGAGCCTCTACACAAACTGCTTATTTCCATATAAATAAATACCCTTCCTAGATCAGGTATTTCACAAGAGGGGGTATCCCTTAGAATTTACCCAATACTGTATTTCCCTAATTCTATATATTTTTCTGTTCATAATGTAGGGAGACCAGGATTGACTTCCTTTGCTTTTCTGTTTCTCAGGCAGTATATAAGAATTACTGGTAACATATTTGTATAAAACAAAAGAAAGTTCCTCTGTCTGATGTCATTCCAGATCAGTATATCAGTATATCATCTACTACATACCCATTGTGCATGGGCCAGGCCTATACTGATTTTACAGATTTGCAGATACTTGTCAAGGGTAAAAGGATACCTGCTTGTCTACGTGGATGCTTTCTAAAAACATTAATAGAAGCTTATCCTTGCATCAGAGAGCTTGCCATGACCATGACTTTCTCTCTGTCAAGAGCTTATTCCCATATTTGGGATTCCCTGCAGAATTACTACAGACATTGGTTCACATTTTTAATGGGTTCCTCAAGTCTTTTATTCCTGCACTGGGTATTTCACACCATACTGTTTGTGTTTACCAACCTACTAGCAATGGCCTAGTTGAACGCTACAATGAACTTTTAAAAAATCAACTGAGATAACTTATGGTAAATGGAATTAAAAATTGGCTCGATGCTCTGCCACTGGCCTTGTTAGGCCTTCAAGCCACCCCATCTGCTTTTTTTAAAGCTGTCTCCTTTTTAGATCTGTACAGGCCGCAATATGCGCCTTCTTCAAGCCAATCCTCATAAGCACTTGCCTGACCAATATTCTGTATATTAGGATGTGTTACCAAATATCATTACTTTTCTGTCCTCGGTTTCACAGGCAATCTCAGTCAGAAGAGGGGAGGGTAATGATAGCCCTGCCCCTGCCACCGGTTATCAAAAGGCTCTCAAAGTTGGAGATTTGGTTCACTGGAAGTACTACACCCCTATTTTCGTAGGACCCTTCCAAATTAATCAAGTTAAGAGACCACACTTCCTGGGTCCACCTAAAAGATTTCTGCATCTATAAGGCTTCTGATTCCGACCCTTTCAAGCCACTTGATGATTCCAGATCCACTTTCATGCTGATGGACTATAACCTTCCGTTCCATGACCAAGCATCTAACAACTACAGACATTACCTTACAGGAAGAAATCACCGTACCTGAACGGAACATTGCCCATCAAAGCGAGCCCACCCTTGTCGATTCGACCTCCATCAAACCTATTACTGAGCCTGCATCTACCATCCTTCCAGTGGAAACATGTGACGCAAGTCCAACTTTTTGCTCTGAAACTCGGAACAACCCACAAGAGGACACTGTACTCTGTACACCAAAAACTGTGTTGGGACTTGTTGTACTTATATTACTCCTAATTTTGGTTTTGTGACTAATCTATTATACATTTGAAAAGATTCACAGGTTTCTTCAGTGTACTCATTAATGTTACATAGTAATAATCACCTAGACCTAGACTAATGTTAGACTGCTATTGAATTTCTTGTTATTATACTCTTGCCTACCTTCTCTATTCTCCTTACTGTTACTTGGCTCCTATATTTTCCCTGTTTAATTCTCCTGACTTAGGGAGGTATTTCCCACTGCATGACCCAGGCCGACACCCCCCAACCCCTATCTTGGGCCTCAATCACAAGAATCCACCCTAGGTACCCCAACAGTTGACTTACCCTGTTTTAATTGAAACCCTGTATCTAATCATTACTTGCCCTTTTAATTCTATTTAATTCTATTATTCCTGACAATACGAATCATCATTTGTTTTTTTTGTTTTCTTTTGACTTTACATTTCATACTCCTTGCATTACACCTGCCTGGCTATCAAATGGCTGGTGCTCACTCTAATGAGCCTCTGAACGGTGCCTGTCCCACTCACCCCCTAGATTGGGATCCTGGAATGGATGATGATCCTAACTGGGACCCTTTAACTAGATTTGATATCTTGTGTTACCCTTTATTTGATACATGGACTACTGGATCTAGTTGGTCCGTGTATGATAACTTTGAAATTTTTCAGGGATGTGGACGAATTAAAATTGAACAGAGTAAACATCCAATAATCGGACTCTCTACCGGAGAACCTGTATATTTTAGATATGCCACTTATAACATTGATCAAAGTGGGTGGCATCCTTGGTTTTTCGTCTGGAAAATTGGAAATAGATATATTGAAATTTATAAACTTTTCTCCACATACGGATTGACAGGTGTCGTACCTCTGTTGTCACTATAGATACTATAGGAGTGTCAAGAGGGGTACTTGATCAATTTAAAGCCAGAAATCATTGTTGCACTTACATTCCCAATAATACTGACACTGATGATTCTGTTATAAAGGCATTACAAGACCTTTTTGCCTTGGCCAACAAAATTAGCTACTAAATCAGGTATTGATACCGTTGTCTGGTGCACTATTCCCTATGTTCAGAGGTTTGTCTTAAGCCTCCTTGTTACTACTCAGTACAAGACAAACTACATTTCCACCATACATTTTGTGTAGGACTGCTGCTAGTTATTTAACTTATTTTACTTTTATTGCCTGTAACACAAGTACACCTCTTTTATTAAGGAAGATATTTATTCTGCTTATACGTTTCTTTTCAGTTTGTTACATTTTGCCAATTTGTATACACAGGTTTAGATGGGGTTTTCTCTTATTTTTAAACTGTTGTACCTTTCATCACTGGACCTCAAATGGTAACTGTTGATGATTTCTTAATCATCAAGAGAGAACTGAATTGATTTGCTTCATTTTCTGTACAAAGGAAGAAGAAGATTGTGTTCCTATGTATATTCCAAAAACACTATAACTCAACAGGGCCTTCATATATGATCTAGATCTATTACATTCAGAGTTTTGCCATTATCTTGCTCATAATTATAAGACTGCTGTTTAACCTGCAGTAGTTATTCATTATTTGGCCAATATTAACCCTTTTTAAATGCTACAATGAAATATTTCTTCCCTAATAATGCTAGTTTTTAGCTATATTTATACAAAGTTTGACTGATGATCAGCTTTTTTAATAATGATATATTAGTTGATTGCAATCATATGTACTCAAATGTGTTGATTCCATTGTATGACACATAGACTTAATTGACTTCTCATGTTTCCAAGTCTCGCTCTGCCCCAGAGGGGTAGCTGTAGGATAGTTAAGGTTTTTTTTGGTGGTTTACCATCAAGGGGAACATAGAATTTTACGTAGCGTATGTCTACATGCCCGCAGGATGACTCTCACTATGGCCTTGTCCCTTACTATGTCAGAGCACCCTTGTCACCTCATCCCTATACATCCCCCCACAGGACTCTAAGAGCCCTCTGGAAAGGATGGCCACACACATTAGTAGTCATGTGTGCCGGCCCCCACTGAGGGGGCCCGGCAAGAGGAGAATGTAGAAATATACTGTCACTTGCTCTCAGTGAAATACAGGCCAATGGCTCAGGTTAAGAGCTAGGCCTCTTAAAATTCAAAAATCATCTCTGATACAAAATGCATTTCACTGCAGCACAAGCTGAAGTGAGTTCCCAGAGAGCTGGCAAGGGAGGAGGACTCTGCTCTTGTAAACAATGCTGGGGGACTGGCACCTGCAAGACGTCATGAGCAAAGATGTTTTGGTTACATGAAAGTTAGTAATGGGTCAGGTGCATGTAGAGGGAGGGGGAGCTGAGGAGGGCAAAATGACCTGTGAAGTCATTTCTTCACAGATGTTGTCCTAAACATAATTTGTTTATACTTAGAGTTTGGGAACACATGAAGTCATTTTGATCAACTGATAAGGGCCAAAGAGCTCTGGTGAGAAAGCTAGGGTCCATTGGAATGAATAGAGTCAAAATGGTATAAAAAGGGGAGTCTGAAGGGTATCAGAGCAGAAGACTCCAGAAGGCTGGGGAGAGAGGACATGTCGTGAAGAGCTGTTCCACTATGAGAATGCCTGATTTGCCTGTACTGCTATTAGTAAGATTGTTATAAACTATCTTCTTATATCCCAGGGAGTCATTCTGATTATGGAGCTTGTCAGTGCCCAGTCTGCATAGGCAGACTGGGAGGATATGAAGTCCAAGTAATTGGTGGGGAACACGCAAATTATTAAACATATTTGCTAATAAACTATACTATTATATCAGGATAGTAAAAAGCCCATGGCTTCCAGTGCCCAAACGGATGTGGCAAACCTAATTATTTTCACTAATTACCTAAAGGCAGCAACTGTTGAGGTTAACACTAGATAAGGCTACAGAGAAAGGGAATAGGCATGACAGCCAATAGCTACCGGGGGAAATACCCTTGTTTCATCAGTACCCATTTAGAGGTGTCTGATAGGTCTGGCTTCTCAGCCCACAGCCCTCCCTGTCTCAATATATGGTTTACCTGCTGCACATACCTTGTCATCCAGCGGGCATTTGAGTGACAGTTTAAGTAGCACCAGGGTGAAGGTTAGGCACACAGGTGCATTGTTATTTCCCTTATTGGGCCCTTTACAATGGGTTTGGTTCTGTGCTCTTGATGATACTGACATATATAGTGGAATTCTGACTGCACTTAAGCACCATCATGTCAACACACCCTGTTTACAAGATAACAAACTATTAGACTTGGAACATCAGAAACTCCAGAGGGTCTGGGTTGGCTATTCTACGCCTCATCTGGACAATGATGGGGAGGAGTGGCAGCTTTAATTAGAAAATCTCTATAGTGGCATAGCTATGGGGGGCCTGGGCCCCCCAAATGGATCCAGGTCCCCTGGTTTGGCTGGCAGGAGTCCCCAACCCCCACCAACTGGAGTTTCATCAGCATTGCTCTCCTTACATTGCCTGCTGTACTTCCCTCTCGTTGCATGCGTGTTCAGTTTTAGTGACACTTTGCGCACGCTCAATTTTATTAAATTTGAGCATGTGCAACATGAGGGGAAGCAGGGCAGGCAATGTAAGGAAAGCATTGCTGGAGAAACCCCTTCAGCTGGTGGGGGTTGGAGACCCCTGCCAGCCAAGGTATGTGGTGTTGCGGTGGCAGGGAGGCGGGTCAAAATGTGCCCCCTCACTTTGGGATCTAGACACCCCCCCCCCCCCCATTTTGAGGTCTGGCTACACCCCTGGTGTAGAGCAACCTTACCAAAGATCAGCATAGCCCTTATTTACTGGTGCATATTATCCTGACAGGGAGGGAGCTTCTACTGTTAGTGATATATGGCCCAACACTTACCCTCCACATTTTAGGTCACCTAATTCAGATTTGCACATCATATGTAGGAATGCCCCTGATAGTATCTAGTGTCTTTAATTTGGTCTTGGACCTTTATTTAGGCCATAGGGAAACTCCAGGAGCTGCTGCGTGGGTTCTGCTTTAGTACAGCTTTGGATTTGTTTGACCCCTGGCATTTCTTCCATCCTGTTGAGAGAGACTTTACTCACCTACCCAGAGCACAGCATTTTCCCAAATTGTCTGTATTTTTATGTCCATGGCCCTTATTCCTGCTGCATGGTCAGCAGTATTAGTCCCCACACAAACATCTGACCATGCACTCGTCTGGATAGATTTAGCATCTGATCCTATGTACAGCAAGACAAGATCTTGGAGGAATCCTGCTTACTTAAATCATGATATGGATTTTCAGAAATATAAAAAAATGGAAAAAATATTGTACACACAGGGGCCCTTTTACTAAGCTGCGTAAATGTCTACATGTGCCAAAATGGAGTTACCGCATGGCTACCACGTGGCTCTTGCAGTAATTTCATTTTTTGTTCACAGCCAAAAAATAATTATTTTCTGTCGCATTTATTGGACACTTGCCAAGTGGCATTTGGTGCGCATAGGTCATTACCGCCCATTACCATGTGAGACTTTACCACTAGGTCAATGGCTGGCGATAAGGTCTCACACCCAAAATGGATGCATGGCTTTTTTAGAGGCGCACTGAAAAATGATTCTGCGCGTGCCCAAAACCCACACCTACACTACTGCAGGCCATTTTTCAGCTCATCTTAGTAAAAGAACCCCACAATGATTCACATAGTGATGATGTTCTTTTGTTTGGGGATGTCGCCATTATCACCTATACCAGTGCTAGGAATATTTGTATATCCAAAAGTATAGGCCATACATTAAGTACCCTACCCCAAAGACCAAAGAAGAATTGATCTCTGTGCAATAGCGTTGTATACCCTGATTACTGAATGCACCAAGAAAAATGCTTATTTTTTTTTTTGGGGGGGGGGGGGGGGGAATACCAATATTTATTTATTTGCAGAGACCTGATATACTGCAAAGGGCGAAAATGGCTTCTATGCGGTTTACAATAAAAACAAAATGACTGCCATAGAAGAGAAAGTTGCAGCCAAGTAAGGTGAAATTAGTCCTTATCTGCTAATTCTTTCCTCTAGATCCTCCAGACCGTTCAAGACACTTGGGTTATGCACTCCTACCAGCAGAGGGAGACTGAAAACACTAAAACTTCTTATACAAGTAGCCTGTGCAGACCTACTAACCGGTAAAACAGTAACAAAGCAGAGGAACAAAACACCTCCACCTAAACAAAACCACTGAATCCACACTCAGATCTCCTCCCCTTAAGACAGGGGAATTCAACTGCAGATGGGCACAAACGGTACCACAAACTGCCCTTAGTAAAACTCCAGGACATAAATCACAGGCGCTACTAGAAATATCAGCAACTGAAGTCTAAAGAAATTATCATAGTGAACTGTCCGATACAATGGGTGGGCTCTTGAACGGTCTGGAGGATCTAGAGGAAAGAAAATTAGCAGGTAAGGCCTAATTTCACCTTCCTCAGCAATCCTCCAGAACGTTCAAGACGCTTGGGACGTACCAAAGCAGTAAACACATCTAAGGGTGGGACCTGCGAAGCCCAGAGGACAGGACTGCAGCTCCAAAACTGGCATCCTCCCTTGCCTGTACATCCACTCTGTAATTGTTTGACAAAAGAATGCAGGGAGGACCACACCGCCGCTCTACAAATGTCCACCGGTGGAACAAAACTACTCTCTGGCCAAGAAGCCGCCATCCCCCTAGTGGAATGTGCCTTGAGCCCCACCAGCATCGTACGGCCATGCAATATGTAAGCCGAAGAGATGGCATCCTTCAACCACCGAGCTATAGATGCCTTAGAAGCAGCCGCTTCCTTCTTGGGCCCCCCATGAAGGACAAATAACCTGTCTGAAGACCTGAATTCCTCCGACCTGCACAAGTAAACCTTCAACACTCTACGCACATCCAATTTTGCCAAACGACGCTGAGAAGCATTCCACGTCCGGTCCCCCAAGACCGGCAACGAAATCACCTGATTGACATGAAAGGAGGATACCACCTTAGGCAAAAACGAAGGCACTGGACGCAGCAAAACCTTTTCCTTAGAAAACCACAGAAACGGAGGACTACATGAAAGAGCCTGAAGTTCCGAAATCCAGCGAGCCGACAATATAGCTACCAAAAAGACCACCTTCATAGTAAGGTCTTTTATCGAATAATACTCCAAGGGCTCAAAAGGAGAACCCGCCAAAGAGTCAAGAATGATATTCCCACTGTGGAACTACTGGATGATGAGGAGGACGAAGCAACTTCACCCCCCCCCCTCAAAAAGCGGACCACATCCGGGGAAGACGCAACTGACCTGCCCTGCACCTTACCCCGCAAACATGCCAAAGCAGCCAGCTGCACCTTCAAAGATGACAATGAAAGGCCCTTCTCAAAACCATCCTGCAAGAAATCTAAAATGCACGACACAGAAGCTGTCGAAGGGATACACGCCCGGTCCCCACACCAATCTTCAAATATGCGCCACACACGCACATAGGCCAAAGACGTCAAATGTTTGCGAAACTGCAGCATCATCTGAAGCACCTGAGGGGAAAACCCTTTCCTTCTCAACCGTTCCCTCTCAAGGGCCACACCGTAAGAGAGAACTGATCCGGATCCGGCATGACAATTGGACCCTGACAAAACAGCACCGAGTCCCCCAGCAGCAGAGGCTCGCCTTCTAACAAGCGCATCAGATCCCCGAACCGCGGCCAATTCGGAGCCACCAACAACACCGTCCCACATGACATTCTACCCTCTGTAGGACTTGACCTATCAAGGGCCACGGGGGAAACACGTACAGCAATACCCGCTAACCACGAAAGGACCAACGCATCAATCCCTTCCGCTAGCAGATCCCGACGCCGACTGAAATACCGAGGAACCTGAGCATTCTGTGCCGACACCATGAGATCCACTACTGGCATTCCCCACTTTAGAACTATCTGGTCGAACATCGACCGGTGCAGAGACCATTCTCCGGGGTCCAACATGTGTCTGCTTAGAATATCTGCGTTCACGTTGTCCACCCCGGCCACGTGCACCGCCAAAATGTGCACTAGATGCCTTTCCGCCCAACTCACGAGCAGAACCGTCTCGATTGCCAACCACGGTCTCTTTGTACCGCCCTGCCGGTTGACATACGCTACCGCTGTCGGACATGACTCTTACTGCCTTTCCGACCACACTTGAGCGAAATGCCAACAGAGCTAGCCGAATCACCCTCGTCTCCAACCGGTTGATAGACCACTGAGCTTCCTCTGTCAACCACTGCCCCTGTGCGGACCGACCGAGACAGTGAGCTCCCCAGCCCAGCAGACTGGCATCCGTTACCAGAATCACCCACTGAGGAGGTTCCAACGGCATGCCCTTTTTCAGATGGGCCGAGCACAGCCACCACTGGAGACTGCACTGAGGAGCCCCCCCTCAATGGCAACCGCAACTCCAAACTGTGTACCTGAGGAGACCACCTGGACAACAGAGCTGCCTAAAGCCGACGCATATGCGCCTTGGCCCATGGTACTACCTCTATCGTCGCTGCCATGAGGCCCAGAACCCGAAGGTACATTCGAACCGTTGGACTCTGAACGGACATTAACAGCCGGACCTGCTGCTGAAGAGAGGCGATCCGAGAATTCGGCAGAAAAACACACCCACTGCAGTGTCGAACCGCACTCCCAAGTACTCCAGTCTCTGCAATGGGATCAACTGACTTTTGACTACATTCACTACCCATCCGAGTGATTACAGAAACGCGACCACCTGAGCCGTCACCGCCACACTGTGACCCCGAGACTTCGCCCGGATCAACCAGTCGTCCAGATACGGATGCACCAGAATTCCCTGCCTCCGCAAAGTCGCTGCTACTACCACCATTATCTTGGAGAAGGTACGTGGAGCCGTTGCCAGACCAAAAGGCAGAGCACAGAACTGAAAGTGCCTCCCTAAAACTGCAAAACGATGGGAACACTGATGGGCCTCTCGAATCGGCACGTGCAGATACGCTTCCGTGAGATCCAGCGACGTGAGAAATTCTCCCTGAAGAACAGCCACTATGACCGAGCACAGAGTCTCGATGCAGAAGGATGGCACCTTGAGTGCCCCACTGACCCTCTTGAGATCTAAAATGGGTCGAAACTGATCCTCCTTCTTCGGCACCACAAAGTAAATGGAATAACAACCCATTCCCAGCTCGTGCCGAGGAACGGGTACCATAGCTACCAACTGGATTAAGCGACCCAGAGTCTCTTGAATAGCCTTTAACTTGACTCGAGAGTGACAAGGAGAGGGAAGAAACAGATCCGGCAGCGGGTGCTCGAACTCGAGCGCATAACCGTCGCGAGCGACCTCCAGCACCCACTGATCTGAAGTAATTTGGGTCCACCCCTGATAAAACAGACAAAGTCGCGCCCCGACCTTCACCAGAGGCTGGACCCACACACCTTCATAAGGAGGACTTATTACCATTTCCGGCACCTCCGGAGGAGTCCCGACCTCCTCAACGACCCCCTCAAAAGGACTGCATCCGCTGGAAAAACCGGCCTGTACCACCTTGCATCCCTAAACCGACCTCTAGCCGAACCACCTCGACTAGCCGCGTTAGGCCGTAACTCCGGCAACCATGAGACCTTGGTATCCCCAAGACAACTCATCAGTTTATCCAAGTCCTCTCCAAACAACATGGAACCTTTGAAAGGTAGATAACACAACTTTGCTTTAGAGGCCGCATCTGCCACCCAGCCCCTAAGCCAAAGAGCCCTGCGAGACGTCACCGCCAGAGCCATATTCTTAGCCGAAGCCCTTAGCAAATCATAAAGGGTGTCTGCCAAAAACGAAGACCCCATCTCCAATTTGGCCAGGTCCTGAACCAAACTAGTCCTATCTAACGCAGGCTCATCCAAGAGCTTCTCCACCCAACGGAAACAAGCTCTGGCTATCAAGCCCCCAAACACAGAGGCTTGCAAGGCCAAACCCAACAAATAAAAGCTGCGCTTCAGAAAGAACTCTAGCTTCCTATCCTGAGGATCCCGTAAGGCTGTACCGCCATCCACCGGAATGGCTGTAGCCTTAGTAACCGCCCTAACCACCGCATCCACAGTAGGTGGTTTCAGCAGGGCCAAATCTTCCGGAGGCAAGATAGCCCTAGACACCTTACAAGCAGCCTCCGGCACAGACCATTCCTGAAATACCATGTCCCTAATGTCTGAATTCATGGGAAAGGAACGGGAGGCTCTCCGAATAACCAAGGGATCTACCTGGGGTCCCTCCGCAGAGGGAGTGGCCGCCGGAGCAAACTTCAAAGTAGAGATCACCTGATCAATGAGCTCTAACTCCTCCTCCTTATGAAAAATGTGAATCACTGAAGAATCTTCCCTAGGCCTTAGCCCATCCTGATCCTCAGACACATCTAAGAGATCCTACTCTCCTGGGTCACTCCAAACATCCGACCCAGGCAGAGAAAGTATCTCCATAGGCTCCGAAATATCCACCCGTGGGCGCTTAACTCCCACTGAGCTAGCAGCCTCCGGGGAACAAACAGCCTGAGAGGGGCCAGCTCTCCAGGCATTATACAGAGACCAAACAAACTCAGGGGGGAGGCCAGACCCCCCCCCCCCAACGTTGAAGCCCCAACAACACTTCCCGCAGTCTCCGCAACGGACCCCCCTCGCTCCCGAGGCAGCAGGTCATTTGCGTGATCCGCAGCTAACCTAGGCGCACTTCCTGCCACACATGGGTCCCCCGGCACCGGTACGGAATACGCGGCCAAAAGGGCCGTGCTTCCCGCCAAAACCAGCCCCGCCGTTGCCGGCCTGGAATGTGCAGTCAAATCGCCGCCCAACACCTCTGTCTACTCAGGGGAAAGCACGGGGGCAAGAGCGCTGACAACGTAGGCTCCCCACAAAATTTACATTGGCCACCTTTCACTTCAACGCTGCGCTTCATGCAAAACCAACACCTCGCCGCCGGCTTAGACATAATGGCCGCGAACACAATAAAAACAGTTGCTTTGTGCTCTGACAGACTAATACGCAAAAACGCCTAAGGCAAGAACGCCCTTGAAGACGTTTTATCGCTAGACTGCCACAAGAACGGCCAAAATAGTCCTTTTAAAAACTTTTTTTTTAAACCTCGTTGCTGATGCCTAAACGCCTCAAGGGTACAGAACGAGGTCTGTAGCCGAGGTCAAGCAGTCCTCCAGAAGAAGAGCACAGGGGGAGGGACCCGGCCACCCGGGTGTGACACCCCACAGGGAATAAGAAGCCCCTTAGGACTTATACCCTGTAATAGAGATCCAAGTGTGGGTTCTCTAACATTTACAACCCAACCTAGAAACCCCAAAGCGGCCTACCAGACTGAGTACACTGCACAGGCTACACACATCTACCCTCTGCTGAGACTGAGAAAATACTGGTTAGTAGAAGGTCTGCACTTGTATAAGAAGTTTTAGTGTTCTCAGTCTCCCTCTGCTGATAGGAGTGCATAACCCAAGCGTCTTGAACGGTCTGGAGGATTGCTGAGGAAATAACACACATTACTACTAAATTCATATACTTTCCACAATGTGATTTTCCGGATTTAATTTGTGATGTGCTATCTCTCACTGTTACCAATAACCTACCCTTCAATTATGGGCTGCTCATGTCTTTGTCAGTGGACAAACTTACAAAATCAGCAAGGGATCAAATACTTATTTCCACCACTGTAAGTAATGCCATACTGGGAAAAGACCAAGGGTCCATCGAGCCCAGCATCTTGTCCACGACAGCGGCCAATCCAGGCCAAGGGCACCTGGCAAGCTTCCCAAACGTACAAACATTCTATACATGTTATTCCTGGGATTTTGGATTTTTCCAAGTCCGTTTAGTAGCAGTTTATGGACTTGTCCTTTAGGAAACCGTCCAATCCCTTTTTAAACTCTGCTAAGCTAACCGCCTTCACCACATTTTCCGGCAATGAATTCCAGAGTTTAATTACATGTTGGGTGAAGAAAAATTTTCTCCGATTTGTTTTAAATTTACTACACTGTAGTTTAATCGCATGCCCCCTAGTCCTAGTATTTTTGGAAAGCGTGAACAGACGCTTCACATCCACCTGTTCCACTCCACTCATTATTTTATATACCTCTATCATGTCTCCCCTCAGCTGTCTCTTCTCCAAGCTGAATAGCCCTAGCCTCCTTAGTCTTTCTTTATAGGGAAGTCGTCCCATCCCCGCTATCATTTTAGTCGCCCTTCGCTGCACCTTTTCCAATTCTACTATATCTTTCTTGAGATGCGGCGACCAGAATTGACCAAAATACTCAAGGTGCGGTCGCACCATGGAGCGATACAACGGCATTAACATCCTCACACCTGTTTTCCATACCTTTCCTAATAATACCCAACATTCTATTCTATTCGCTTTCCTAGCCGCAGCAGCACACTGAGCAGAAGGTTCTTTTTTCCCCACATGCATCACCTTGCACTTGCTCACATTAAACGTCATCTGCCATTTAGCCGCCCAGTCTCCCAGTCTCGCAAGGTCCTCTTGTAATTTTTCACAATCCTGTCGCGAGTTAACGAGTAGCAAATCTCCTGGATGGTATTCATCCTAGAGTACTGATAGAACTGAAAAACGAGCTTGCGGAGCTACTGCTAGTGATATGCAACTTATCCTTAAAATCGAGCATGGTACCGGAAGATTGGAGGGTGGCCAATGTAACGCCCATTTTTAAAAAAGGCTCCAGGGGAGACCGGTGAGTCTGACGTCGGTGCCGGGGAAAATGGTAGAGGCTATTATTAAAAACAAAATTACAGAGCACATCCGAGGACATGGATTACTGAGACCAAGTCAGCATGGCTTTTGTGTGGGGAAATCTTGCCTGACCAATTTACTTCAATTCTTTGAAGGAGTGAACAAACATTTGAACAAAGGGGAGTCGGTTGATATTGTGTATCTGGATTTTCAAAAGGCGTTTGACAAGGTACCTCATGAAAGGCTACAGAGGAAATTGGAGGGTCATGGGATAGGAGGAAATGTCCTATTGTGGATTAAAAACTGGTTGAAGGATAGGAAACAGAGAGTGGGGTAAATGGGCAGTATTCACAATGGAGAAGGGTAGTTAGTGGGGTTCCTCAGGGGTCCGTGCTAGGACCGCTGCTTTTTAATATATTTATAAATGATTTAGAGATGGAAGTAACTAGCGAGGTAATTAAATTTGCTGATGACACAAAGTTATTCAAAGTCGTTAAATCGCGACAGGATTGTGAAAAATTACAAGAGGACCTTACGAGACTGGGAGGCTAAATGGCAGATGATGTTTAATGTGAGCAAGTGCAAGGTGATGCATGTGGGAAAAAAAGAACCCGAATTATAGCTACGTCATGCAAGGTTCCACGTTAGGAGTTACGGACCAAGAAAGGGATCTGGGTGTCGTCGTCGATAACACACTGAAACCTTCTGCTCAGTGTGCTGCTGCGGCTAAGAAAGCGAATAGAATGTTGGGTATTATTAGGAAAGGTATGGAAAACAGGTGTGAGGATGTTATAATGCCGTTGTATCGCTCCATGGTGCGACCGTACCTTGAGTATTGTGTTCAATTCTGGTCGCCGCATCTCAAGAAAGATATAGTAGAATTGGAAAAGGTGCAGCGAAGGGCGACTAAAATGATAGCGGGGATGGGACGACTTCCCTATGAAGAAAGACTAAGGAGGCTAGGGCTATACAGCTTGGAGAAGAGACGGCTGAGGGGAGACATGATAGAGGTATATAAAATAATGAGTGGAGTGGAACAGGTGGATGTGAAGCGTCTGTTCACGCTTTCCAAAAATACTAGGACTAGGGGGCATGCGATGAAACTACATTGTAGTAAATTTAAAACAAATCGGAGAAAAATTTTCTTCACCCAACGTGTAATTAAACTCTGGAATTCGTTGCCGGAGAAAGTGGTGAAGGCGGTTAGCTTAGCAGAGTTTAAAAAGGGGTTGGACGGTTTCCTAAAGGACAAGTCCATAAACCGCTACTAAACGGACTTGGAAAAATCCAAAATTCCAGGAATAACATGTATAGAATGTTTGTACGTTTGGGAAGCTTGCCAGGTGCCCTGGCCTGGATTGGCCGCTGTCGTGGACAGGATGCTGGGCTCGATGGACCCTTGGTCTTTTCCCAGTATGGCATTACTTATGTACTTATGACTTTACTATGTTATGTTACTTATGACTTTGAATAACTTTGTGTCATCAGCAAATTTAATTACCTCGCTAGTTACTCCCATCTCTAAATCATTTATAAATATATTAAAAAGCAGCGGTCCTAGCACAGACCCCTGAGGAACCCCACTAACTACCCTTCTCCATTGTGAATACTGCCCATTTAACCCCACTCTCTGTTTCCTATCCTTCAACCTTCTATAGGAAGCTCAAGCCAGGTAACAAAAATGTTTTAATTTGTGTAATACCAGGTTTAAACAAAAATGTTGTGTATTTAATGTTGGTGGGTTTCTGGGTGGGCTCTGTAGTGCCAAGGACGTTAAAAAAAATGTTCATATTTTTTTTAAACGTGGGCACTGCAGAGACCACCCCCTACCGAGAAACCCATCAACATTAAATATAAATGTTGGTGGGTTTTATATTTAATGCTGGTTATTTTGTTGCAAGGCCCATGGGCTCGCGAGCAGAGCGTACCCAGAGTCAGGGGTGGGTGAGGCTGGGCGCCCGATCCCCACTTAATACACTTGAGACCAAAGCATATCACACCAAATATAACATGCAGGGATGAAAAGAGCAACCCGAGTTGTGTCTTGGAATGTAGGGGGCATTGCAACACCAGTGAAAAGAACAAAATTACAGACAGGCCCTTAAAAGACAAAGCGGATGTGGCTTGTCTCCAGGAGACTAGGTTTACGGAGGCCGAGCATCACAAATTACAAAGAATGTGGGTGGGGCAGGTGTTCTCGGCGTCGGCAGAGGGTAGAAAATGGGGCGTAGCAATATTAATAAGGAAAGGATTAGCGGGTAAAGCTGAATTGATTAAGGCAGATCCCCAGGGGAGATATGTGATAATACACCTCTGGCTTCAAAACAGAGAACTTTTGGTGGTTTCATTGTATGGCCCAAACGATTATACACCATCCTTTTTTCAGTCTATCATAAAACACTGTGCTCCTTATGCTTCATTGAAGTTGCTGGTCTGTGGGGACTTCAACCTAATAGCAGATCCGGAGTCCGACACTACAAACCCCAGGGGGGCCCTCAAGTTGGTAGTAAACTAAGAGCACTTCCAACATTCATGCGTACTCTGAATCTAGTGGACACTTGGAGGGCTCTACACCCAGAAACTAAAGACTACACACATTTATCCAGGGCGCACGGCACGAGCTCCAGGATAGATTATATACTAATAGATAGACTGGCTTTTTCCTGGGTGTGTGGCGCAGGAATAGGACCCACAGAGATCTCGGACCACGCAATTGTGTGGATAGAGCTGGAGGCCCCAGAGCACTATCAACATGCGGGGGAATGGCGGTATCCGGGCTATCTATATGGAAACAATGAATTTGCACGATATTTAAATGACAAATGGGAAGATTATGAGAGGTTTAATAAGCAGCATGTAGATAACCCCCGACCTTTATTGGATGGCTCTAAGGCGGTCATAAGGGGAGATATAATAGCGTATGTGCAAATGAGGAAGAAGAAACAGGCTAAGGCGATTTTACACATAGAATTCCAACTTCAGAAAGCCAAACGGAAATATATAAACTCCCCCACGGCAGCCAATAAGGAACAATATCTAGCGGCCCAGGTGACCCTGAATACGCTAATTCATAGTCAAACCATGAGATCTCTCACGTATTTCAAATGCTGGGTGCAGAGATTTGGCAATAAGTCTGGTGCACTCTTAGTGAGATTGGTAAAATCAGAAGGCCCCGACAGAGTGATCACGGCGCTGCAGGACGCCCAGGGGGTGATAAAAACAAGGAGTGAAGACATAGGGCAGATTTTTTACAATTATTTTAGTGTACTCTTCAAGGGAACATCCACAAGGGACATGAGTCATCTCACCAGCTATTTAGAGCAAGTGGAACTCCCTAAGCTTCAACAACCACAGACAGACATGCTGAATCAGCCGCTTACCGGGAAAGAATTACAAGACACGATAAAAGCCCTGGCACTTAACTCGGCCCCAGGGCCAGACGGCTTTATGGGTGAATACTATAAATCCCTACCAAAGGCGGGGCTAGAAGCACTAGGGAACTACTTAGAGCGAGCCATAGAAGACAAAAAATTTCCCATACTTGCGAATGAAGCCTTAATTACGCTATTGCCGAAACCGGGGAAAGATAGGACACACCCGGGTTCCTACCGACCCATTTCCCTTCATAAACGTCGATATAAAGATCCTGGCCCGGATACTTGCCACACGCTTGGGATCATTGCTGCCTGAGCTCATTGGAGAGGAGCAAGTGGCCTTCGTCCGGAATAGGCAAGCAGGCAGCAATGTGAGGCATCTCTTGCTGGCCATGGCAAAGTGTCAAAGGGAGCAGAGATCAGCAATGATTCTTAGCTTGGATGCCGAAAAGGCGTTTGATAAGGTGGATTGGGGGTATTTGTTTGGGCTGTTGGATTACATAGGAATTCAGGGATGGTAAACGCCTTGCACAGCGGCCCCCGTGTGGCGGTTTTGGTGAATGGGGTGAAGGGAGGGTACTTCCACATACGACATGGGACGCGGCAGGGCTGCCCTCTCTCGCCCCTCCTGTTTGTCCTGGCAATGGAACCTCTGCTTAGAGCTTTGCGGGCGGATGGGGAGGGTGAGGGGGGTGGACCTGGAGGGTGGTACGGTCAAGGCCCCCGCATTTGTGGACGATCTGCTGGTGGTGACCCGGGAACCGGAGCAGTCCGTACCTAGGATCTTGGAGCTGATTCAGGAATATGGGGCTTTATCAGGTTACACACTGAATATTCAGAAATCTAAGGCCCTAGAGATAGTGCCTGGGGATAACATAAAAAGTAGGTTATCACTACCCATAGAGTGGGAGGAAGAGTCCATAAAGTACTTGGGAGTTACTATACCCCGAGAACTCCCACAGGTGTATGCCTGGAATGTGCGAAAGATTTTGAATGATACGAGAATGAGTTTACAACTATGGCAAGGACTACCTTTATCACTTTCGGGTAGAATAGCTCTGTACAATATGGTGATCATACCGAAGTGGCTATATGTGTTCCAGACCCTGCCATTGTACCTGACTAAAGTCGATGAAAAGCGGCTTAACAGGACCTTACAGACATTTTTATGGGCAAAGAAAAGACCTAGAGTAGCACTGTCCACGCTTCACTTGCCGGTGGAATATGGGGGCTTAGGGCTCCTGAATTTGCGCTACATGGACTATAGCGAGTGGCATGCGACATCTAAATGACTGGCTACGGCGTATGCAATTTTTTACCCCTTCCCACCTTGAATTGCGAGAGACAGAACAGAGGCACATTAGCTATCTCCTACATAAAAACAAAGAGGAGACTAGCCTGCTCGAGCCAGCACAACTATTGCCAGCAGCGCAGGAAACTTGGCGCTGGCTTTGCCGGCACCACCGATTCTCGGCTAGAACCACCCCATACCTCCCAATCTGCGGCAACCCGGATTTCCCGCCGGGACAGCTTTATGAGGTGTTCAAGAGATGGGAAGGCAAAGGGCTGGAGTATGTTTTACAGGCGATAGATGGAGAAGGGACAGTCAAATCATGGGGGCAACTCCAGGATCGGTTTGCTTTGAACCCTGCGGATTGGCTCCATTACTATCAGCTGCAGCATTACATATCGAGCCTTCCCCAAGAGGCTCTGGCGGAGGATGTGCAGGAGGAGCTGAGCTTGGCACTTTCACTGGGAGCACAGCACAAAGTCCCGCTAATGTATCACCACAGACATCTAAAGGACATGGCAAAAGAGCCAGATTTTGAGAGACTTTCAAACCTGTGGAGTAAAGAGCTGGGGACTAAAATAACTGCCACAATGATCCGGGAGCACTTCCTTGGATATCGCAGGAACACAGACCAAGCAAATTATTGGGAATTACAATTTAAGTTTGTGTTGAGAGCACACATACCGCCCAGGAGAGCGTTCCATATGGGGGCCTCGCCGGATGGAGCATGCCCCAGATGTGCAGCGGAGGGAGCAACCCTGGGGCATATGTTTTGGGGCTGCCCGCGAAATCAGAAAGTTTTGGAAAGACATGAGTGGCCAGATAAATGCTATTTGGTAAACGAGCTGGATATTGGATGCTAAGCTCCTTTTTGGACACCCAAGGCTGTTGGGGCCCCCAATGAGGGGATGCCGAGCATTTGTCATGCGCACGGTAATGGTGGCTAAGAAAACAATACTGCAGGCCTGGTTTCGGTGGAAAGCCCCACAGCATCTCAGTGGAGAGGGCAGATGATCCACTTGTTGCGCACTGAGAGAACGAGATTGAGAACCCAACGACCCTCTGTTACGCGGACCTTCTGGGCCTGTTGGACCCCGTTTTGGCTTACACTAACGCCCCAGGCTAAGGGGCAAATAATGAACATGTGACTGCTGCTTTAGAGCAATTTATTTATTTATTGCATTTGTATCCCACATTTTCCCACCTATTTGCGGGCTCAGTGTGGCTTACAATATATTGTGAATGATGGAAATACAGTTTGTTACATTATGATTATGGGTTACATTGTGAAGAGTTATGGGAAGACAAAGTCAAAATATCATTTGGGGAATAGAACAATGGAATGTAACAATGGGGAATTGATAGGGCGATAAAACAATAGCAAGAGGGTAGAGTTTTAAGTGTGGTGAAAATACGGGGGAAGAGAACTGATGCATTTCTATTAGTGTGTATGGACATCATGTGTTTTGATCCTTGCAATAAGTTTTCTCAAAGAGATGAGTCTTCAATAGTTTGCGGAAGTCGGTTAGCTCGTAGATCGTTTTCAGGTTGCGTGGTAGTGTATTCCAGAATTGCGTGCTCATATAAGAGAAGGTTGATGCGTGCAGTACTTTGTATTTTATGCCTTTGCACTTAGGGAAGTGGAGATTGAGGAGAGTTCGGGATGATCTTTTAGCGTTTCTGGGTGGCAGGTCTATTAAATCAGACATGTATGCAGGGGCTTCACCGTGGATGATTTTGTGGACTAAGGTGCATACTTTAAAAGTGATACGTTCCTTGAGTGGGAGCCAGAGTAGTTTCTCACGTAAGGGTTTTGCACTTTCGTATTTTGGTTTTCCGAAGATGAGTCTGGCTGCTGTATTCTGGGCTGTTTGAAGTTTCCTCAGTATTTGTTCTTTGCAGCCTGTACATGGGATCTGCGAAATAAGAAACTGTGACAGCAAATGGATAGGGGGGGTATAGGTAGGGGGGAGGGGAAGGAGAGGGGGGAGGGAGGGAGGGAAGGGGGTGTAAATGTAAAAAGTTGCTGGAGAGATAAGTGGATCCTTGTATACCGCTAATGTGCTTGCCAGGGAAGCTATGTTATTTATAATACTAAATGGAGAGGAAGTTAAGCACTGTTTAGATATATTTATTGTGATCTCTCTAATAAAAATTATTGAAACATATTTAATGCTGGTGTGCATCAGGATGGGGGGGGGAAAGAGATTGGGAAGGGTAGGGGAGATGGCTACAGGGATGACATGATGTGGGAAGGGTAGGGCTGATGCTGGGCTACAGGGATGGATGGCGGTAGGGAAGGGCAGGGCTGATGCCAGGCTACAGAGAGGGATGGGGGTAGAGAAGGGCAAGGCTGATACTGAGCTAAAATCTGCAAAATCGGAAAGAAGTAGAGAGATTGTGGATGCTTTCCAAAGTGCTCTGCTCAGACAAATGGTGACGGAACCCACGAGGGAGGGAGCGACACTGGATCTGGTGCTCACAAATGGGGATAGTGTGTCAAATGTCCAAGTGGCTGCGCACCTGGGAAGCAGTGACCATCAAACGGTTTGTTTTGATATAATGGCTCATGTGGTTAGCGGCCACTCTAAACTCAAAGTCCTGGACTTCAAGCGAACTGACTTTAACAAAATGGGGGAATACCTGAGGAAGGAGCTGATGGGCTGCGAGAACGCACAACACGTGGAAGGACAGTGGTCCAAGCTGAAAGAAGTAATAAACAGGGCCACAGACCTTTATGTAAGAAGGGTAAATAAAAGCAAGAGAAAAAGGAAACCGATATGGTTTTCAAAGCAAGTGGCTGAGAAAATAAAGGCTAAAGAGTTAGCGTTCCAGAAATACAAAAAATCTCAAGTAGAGGAACACGGGGAGGAATACCAGATGAAACTGAAAGAAGCCAAGAGAGAGGTACGTCTGGCGAAGGTGCAAGCGGAAGAACAAATGGCTAGAAATGTACGGAGGGGAGACAAAAACTTCTTCAGGTATATTAGTGAAAGGAGAAAGACTAAAAGATACAGCAAACGCTATGTAGAAAATGATGAAGAAAAAGCCAATTTGCTAAATAGATACTTTTGTTCTGTTTTTACTGAAGAAAATCCTGGGGAAGGACCGAGAGGGACTGGCAAAAGTACACCTGAAAATGAAGTGGATAGAGCACCGTTCACGGAAGAGAGTGTGTATGAACAACTTGGAAAGCTAAAGGTGGACAAAGCCATGGGGCCAGACGGGATCCACCCCAGAATACTGAGGGAACTCAGAGAGGTTCTGGCGGGTCCTCTTAAAGATTTGTTTAATAAATCCTTGGAGACGGGAGAGGTTCCGAGGGATTGGAGAATGGCGGAGGTGGTCCCTCTTCACAAAAGTGGTGATAGGGAAGAAGCTGGAAACTACAGGCCGGTAAGCCTCACTTCGGTTATTGGAAAAGTAATGGAAGCCATGCTGAAGGAAAGGAAGCCAATAAGTTGCAAGATCCGAGACAACATGGTTTCACCAAAGGGAAATCGTGCCAAACGAATCTCATTGAATTCTTTGACTGGGTGACAGGAGAATTAAATCAAGGACGTGCTATGGACGTCATCTACTTAGATTTCAGCAAGGCTTTTGACACGGTTCCCCACAGGAGGCTCTTGAATAAACTAGAAGGGCTGAAGATAGGACCCGAAGTGGTGAACTGGATTAGGAACTGGTTGACGGGCAGACGCCAGAGGGTGGTAGTGAATGGAGTTCGCTCGGAGGAGGGAAAGGTGAGTAGTGGAGTGCCTCAGGGATCGGTGCTGGGGCCCATTCTGTTCAATATATGTGTGAGTGACATTGCCGAAGGGTTACAAGGTAAAGTTTGCCTTTTTGCAGATGACACCAAGATTTGCAACAGAGTGGACACCCCGGAGGGAGTGGAAAACATGAAAAAAGATCTGAAGAAGCTGGAAAAATGGTCTAACGTTTGGCAATTAAAATTCAATGCGAAGAAATGCAAAGTGATGCACTTAGGGAGTAGAAATACAAGGGAGGCGTATGTGTTAGGTGGGGAGAGCCTGATAGACACGGACGGGGAGAGGGATCTTGGGGTGATAGTATCTGAGGACCTGAAGGCGATGAAACAGTGCGACAAGGCGGTGGCCGTAGCGAGAAGGTTGCTAGGCTGTATAGAGAGAGGTGTGACCAGCAGAAGAAAGGAGGTTTTAATGCCCCTGTATAAGACGTTGGTGAGGCCCCACCTGGAGTATTGTGTTGTTTTGGAGGCCGTGCCTTGCGAAGGATGTTAAAAAAATGGAAGCGGTGCAAAGAAAAGCTACGAGGATGGTATGGGAGTTGCGTTCCAAGACGTATGAAGAGAGACTTGCTGACCTGAACATGTATACTCTGGAGGAAAGGAGGAACAGGGGTGATATGATACAGACGTTCAAATATTTGAAAGGTATTAATCCGCAAACGAATCTTTTCCGGAGATGGGAAGGCGGTAGAACAAGAGGACATGAAATGAGATTGAAGGGGGGCAGACTCAGGAAAGATGTCAGGAAGTATTTCTTCACAGAGAGGGTGGTGAACGCTTGGAATGCCCTCCCGCGGGAGGTGGTGATGAAAACGGTAACGGAATTCAAACATGCGTGGGACAGGCATAAAGGAATCCTGTGCAGAAGGAATGGATCCACAGAAGCTTAGCTGAAATTGGGTGGCGGGGGGGAAGAGGGGTTGGTGGTTGAGAGGCTAGGATGGGGGAGGGCAGACTTATACGGGGTCTGTGCCGGAGCCAGTGATGGGAGGCGGGACTGGTGGTTGGGAGGCGGGAAATACTGCTGGACAGACTTATACGGTCTGTGCCTTGAAAAAGACAGGTACAAATCAAGGTAAGGTATACACATATGAGTTTATCGTGGGCAGACTAGATGGACCGTGCAGGTCTTTTTCTGCCGTCATCTACTATGTTACTATGTTACAGGCCGATTTCAAAATTTTGGTCCTCTGTTCTCTATTGATGAGGGTTAATCTGTGTTCTGCATGTGACCCAGGTGAGAGATTCTGCTTGCATATGGTTTGCTGTTGTGTATATTCACTGCTGCCTTTTTAAAGCTGCTGTTATTGGTATTTGTGTGTTCAGAACTGGTGGTGTTAAGGTTTGCAACATAGGTTCCAAGTATGTATGTGGTTTATGTTGATGCAGGACAACTGCTGGGCAGACTATTAAAATTCTGTCATCAAGTGCACTCTAAGGCATTATTTAAGAGTGTCCCAAGAAACACTACTCACACCCATATACATAATGCCCACCCATATTAGCTCTGGGCCCACCCAAAATGTTAGGTCTGGCTACGCCACTGGACCAAAGGTCCATTCAAGCCCTGTATCCTGTTTCCAACATAGGCCCATCCAGGTCACAAGTACCCAGCAAGATCCCAAAACAGTAAAGGATTTTATGTTACTTATCCTAGAAATGAGCAGTGGATTTTCCCAAGTCCATTTTAATAGTGGCTTATGAACTTTTAGAAAATTATCCAAACTTTTTTAAACCTTGCTAAGCTAACTGCTTTTACCACATTTTCTAGCAACAAATTCCAGACTTTAATTATACTTTGAGAAAAGGAATATTAAAATCTGCTACTTAGTAGCTTCAATGAGTGCTCCCTAATCCTAGTATTTTTAAAAAGAGCAAACAAGCGATTCATATCTTCCCACTCCACTCAGTATTTTAAAGACCCTTATCATATCTCCCCTCTGCTGTTTGTTCTCCAAGCTGAAAGAGCCCTAGCCGCTTTAGCTTTTCCTTATAGGGAAGTTGTTCTATCCCCTTCATTTTCATCGCCCTCATCTATACCTTTTCTAATTCTGCTATAGTTTTTTTTTTAGATTCAGTGACCAGAACTGCATACAGTATTTGAGGAGTGGTCACATCTTGGAGCAATACAAAGGAATTACAACATTCTAATTTTTGTTTTCCATTCCTTTCTTAACATTCTATTTGCTTTCTTAGCCACCTCTTGGGTAGTACTCTGAGGATCTGGGTTTTACCTTCTTCCACCCAGTGTTGCCAGGTGGGCGGTTTTCCACGACCCGGCGCGGGAAACTTTTGCCCGCGGCGGGTTGCGGTTTTTTGGGCTTCTTTTTTGGTTTTTGGGCGGTTTTTTTGGCGGTTTTTTCGGCCGTGGGGGGCGGGGTTAGTGACGTTCTGGGCGGGGCCGATGACGTGGGAGGCGGGGCCGATGACGGCAGGGGCGGGGTTGATGACGGCGGGGGTGATGACGGCGGGGGTGGGGTGTCGGGGCGGGGTTTGAGTTTGGGCGGGTTTTGGGCTGGATTTAGGCTGTTTTGGGTGGGAAAAAAATTTTCCACCTGGCAACCTTGCTTCCACCTTGCATCATGTAGCTAAAGTTTGGGTTCCTCTTTCCCCACATGCATCACTTTGCAGTTGCTCACATTAAATGTCATCTGCCATTTGGATGCCCAGTCTCATGAGAGCCTCTTGCAAATGTTCACAATCCTCTTGTAATTTAAGAGCTTTGAATAACTCATCAGCAAGTTTAATTACCTCACAATTTATTCCCATCTCTAGATCATTTATAAATATGTTAAAAAGCAGCAGTCCCCTGGTTACCTACTAAGGTAGCAAAGACCAATCTATTTAAAATTCTCTTACCTTCTACAGATTATAATGCTTGTGATCTTGGGAAAATCACATAATCCCCCCTTGCTTTAGGTACAAAAGTAAGATTGTAAGCCCCTTCAGGGCCACGGAAATATCAGCGTGTACTTGAATATAACTCTCACCCTGAATTACTGAAAATGACGCGAGCTAAATCCCAATAATAATAAAAAGGATATTCGTCTGTGCCCTACCTATTATGCCATGGTGAAGACAGGTGCGGTAGCAGACCCTCTAAACAGGCTGCTGGCTGAAGGGCACGACGCCGACGCCCCCCCCCCAAGTCCCCGAAGAAGGGCACGACGCCCCTCCAAGTCCCCGAGGAAGGGCACGACGCCCCCCCCCAAGTCAGCTCAGCTGCATCCCAGAAAAAAACAGCGCCGATTTACAGTCCGCACCTCAACCCGCGGGGAACTCTTTTAACAAAGCTTAAAAACAGCATTGCCGACACACCTCGGGCCACTCAAAAACATATACACCACAGGGCCTAGGTTTAAAAAAAAATCCCGCCTAACCTGCTTTCTACGGCAGGGAAGCTAACTACACCGCTACGTCTAACTACACCGCTACGTTCGCAGCGCAGCCGCACACACAAAGAAAGACAAACCGCTCCTCCAGAAGCCCAGCAGCACTTGCAACTAACTACTACTTAGCATTTATATAGCGCTACAAGGGTTACTACTACTACTACTATTTAGCATTTCTATAGCGCTACAAGGCATACGCAGCGCTGCACAAACATAGAAGAAAGACAGACAGTCCCTGCTCAAAGAGCTTACAATCTAATAGACAAAAAATAAATAAAGTAAGCAAATCAAATCAATTAATGTGAACGGGAAGGAAGAGAGGAGGGTAGGTGGAGGCGAGTGGTTACGAGTCAAAAGCAATGTTAAAGAGGTGGGCTTTCAGTCTAGATTTAAAGGTGGCCAAGGATGGGGCAAGACGTAGGGGCTCAGGAAGTTTATTCCAGGCATAGGGTGCAGCAAGACAGAAGGCGCGAAGTCTGGAGTTGGCAGTAGTGGAGAAGGGAACAGATAAGAAGGATTTATCCATGGAGCGGAGTGCACGGGAAGGGGTGTAGGGAAGGACGAGTGTGGAGAGATACTGGGGAGCAGCAGAGTGAATACATTTATAGGTTAGTAGAAGAAGTTTGAACAGGATGCGAAAACGGATAGGGAGCCAGTGAAGGGTCTTGAGGAGAGGGGTAGTATGAGTAAAGCGACCCTGGCGGAAGATGAGACGGGCAGCAGAGTTTTGAACCGACTGGAGAGGGGAGAGGTGACTAAGTGGGAGGCCAGCAAGAAGCAGATTGCAGTAGTCTAAACGAGAGGTGACAAGGGTGTGGATGAGGGTTTTGGTAGAGTGCTCGGAAAGAAAGGGGCGGATTTTACGGATGTTGTAAAGAAAGAAACGACAGGTCTTGGCGGTCTGCTGGATATGAGCAGAGAAGGAGAGAGAAGAGTCAAAGATGACCCCAAGGTTTCGAGCTGAGGAGACAGGGAGAATGAGAGAGCCATCAACAGAAACAGAAAACGGGGGGAGCGGGGAGGTGGGTTTGGGGGGGAAAATGAGAAGCTCGGTTTTGGTCATATTTAATTTTAGGTGGCGTTGAGACATCCAGGCAGCAATGTCAGACAAGCACGCTGAAACTTTGGTTTGGATGCAAGGTGAGATATCAGGGGTAGAAAGGTAGATTTGGGAGTCATCAGCATAGAAATGGTAGGAAAAGCCATGGGATGAGATTAATGAACCAAGGGAAGAAGTGTAGATAGAAAAGAGGAGGGGACCAAGAACAGAACCCTGAGGTACGCCGACAGGCAGAGGGATAGAAGTAGAAGAGGATCCACCAGAGTGAACACTAAAGGTGCGGAGGGAGAGGTAGGAAGAGAACCAGGAAAGGACAGAGCCCTGGAATCCAAGTGAGGACAGGGTATCGAGAAGTATGCTGTGATCGACAGTGTCAAAAGCTGCGGAAAGATCAAGAAGAATGAGGATGGAATATTGACCTCTGGATTTAGCCAGTAATAGGTCATTGGAGACTTTAGTAAGCGCAGTTTCGGTTGAGTGGAGAGGGCGAAAACCAGATTGTAATGGGTCAAGAATAGCATGTGAGGAGAGAAAATCTAGGCACGCTGAAGTAATTTGGAGAGAAAAGGAAGGAGGGAGATGGGTCGGTAATTAGAGGGACAAGTAGGTTACCCAGCGCTGTACAAGTTAAAACAGTGGGAAGGACGGTCCCTGCTCAAGAAAGCTTAAGGTATCTCCGTCAGGCCACCCCCTTCTTGCTGGAATGGGCGTGGATATGAAGAAAGGGTGGAGTAGTGTGTGCGCGTGAGACGACAGTTGCCAGGTGGGTGGGCGGTTTCCCGCGAGAATTTTTTGAATGATGCGGGCTGCTTGGGCCTTTCCCGCGGCCGCGGATTGGCCGGTTTTCCCCGCGGTAACCACGGTAACCACCCAAAATGGACGAATAGAAGCCTCGTGGAGGCGGGCTGCAGGCTTCTTTTAAATGCCTACAACTCGCCAGCGAAGAAGGAAGGGAGAGAGAAGGAGGAGTAAGAAAGGGCTACCGTTGAGTCTGCAGCCAGTGACGAAGGATGATGGCGCTGCTGCTGACTACTTTTCTACCAGCACCTACTACTACTACTACTACTTAACATTTCTAGAGCGCTACTAGGGTTACGCAGCGCTGTACAATTTAACAAAGAGAGACAGTCCCTGCTCAAAGAGCTTACAATCTAATAGACAAGTGAACGGTCGGTCCGATAGGGGCAGTCAAATTGGGGCATTCTGGATTCACTGAACGGTAAGGGTTAGGTGCCGAACGCAGCATTGAAGAGGTGGGCTTTAAGCAAAGACTTGAAGACGGGCAGGGAGGGGGCTTGGCGTAAGGGTTCAGGAAGTTTGTTCCAAGCGTAGGGTGAGGCGAGGCAGAATGAGCGGAGCCTGGAGTTGGCGGTGGTGGAGAAGGGTACTGAGAGGAGGGATTTATCCTGTGAACGGAGGTTACGGGCGGGAACGTAAGGGGAGATGAGGGTAGAGAGGTAGTGAGGGGCAGCAGACTGAGTGCATTTGTAGGTAAGAAGGAGAAGCTTGAATTGAATGCGGTATCTGATCGGAAGCCAGTGAAGTGACCTGAGGAGAGGGGTGATATGAGTATATCGGTTCTGGCGGAATATGAGACGTGCAGCAGAGTTCTGAACAGACTGAAGGGGGGATAGATGGCTAAGTGGGAGGCCGGTGAGGAGTAAGTTGCAGTAGTCCAGGCGAGAGGTAATGAGAGCGTGGACGAGAGTTCGGGTGGTGTGTTCAGAGAGGAAAGGGCGAATTTTGCTGATGTTAAAGAGGAAGAAGCGACAGGTCTTGGCTATCTGCTGGATATGCGCAGAGAAGGAGAGAGAGGATTCAAAGATGACTCCGAGGTTGCGGGCAGATGAGACGGGGAGGATGAGGGTGTTATCAACTGAGATAGAAAGTGGAGGAAGAGGAGAAGTGGGTTTTGGTGGAAAGACGATAAGCTCGGTCTTGGACATGTTCAGTTTCAGGTGGCGGTTGGACATCCAGGCAGCAATGTCGGATAAGCAGGCCGATACCTTTGCCTGGGTCTCCGCGGTGATGTCTGGTGTGGAGAGATACAGTTGGGTGTCATCAGCATAGAGATGATACTGGAAACCATGAGATGAGATCAGGGAGCCCAGGGAAGAGGTGTAGATTGAGAAGAGAAGGGGTCCAAGGACCGATCCCTGGGGAACACCAACAGATAAGGGGATGGGGGTGGAGGAAGATCCATGAGAGTGAACTTTGAAGGTGCGGTGGGAGAGATAGGAGGAGAACCAGGAGAGGACAGAGCCCTGGAACCCAATGAGGACTATCCGAGGACCAGCTGGAAGCTGAGAAGGTGAGAGCCCAGAGATCACGACAGACAGCTCTGGGTTCATCTCGCAGAGAATCACCTCCATATGGATACAGAAAAGGTTGGCTCCCCCGCTCCCTGGAGGACTTTGGAGATGGGGGTGCTTTCCCAGAGATTCATTTGGCGCAATACCCCCTTGGATATGGGGCGGAAGAAGAAAATGTCCAATGCTTTGGCCGTCCACGTGGATGCCGAGGGAAAAATTAAAGATGATGCCATCGCGCGTCAAGGACATTCTAAAGACAAGGTGATTTACAGCAAGTACCCTGATCTCGTTCCTAAAGAAGTTATGAATGAAGATGATCCGGACCTGCAGACACCAGATGAAGAGGCCATCAAGGAGTTGACTGAAAAAATAAGGCAGGCCCTAGAGCGGTTCGTGTCTCAAAAGGTGGCTGCAGCCATGCCTGTTCGGGCAGCCGACAAATTAGCCCCAGCCCAGTACATCAGATATACACCATCTCAGCAGGGTGTGGCATTTAATTCAGGAGCCAAACAGAGGGTGATTCGTGTGGTGGAGACGCAGAAAGACCCCATGGAACCACCCAGATTCAAGATTAACAAGAAAATACCCCGTGGGCCCCCCTCACCCCCTGCACCAGTCATGCATTCACCCAGCAGAAAGATGACCGTGAAGGAGCAACAAGATTGGAAGATTCCTCCCTGTATTTCAAACTGGAAAAATGCAAAGGGATACACCATTCCACTGGATAAGCGTCTGGCTGCAGATGGCAGAGGCCTTCAGACGGTGCACATCAATGAAAACTTTGCTAAACTTGCCGAGGCTCTTTATATTGCTGACAGGAAGGCTCGGGAAGCAGTGGAAATGCGTGCTCAGGTGGAAAGAAAAATGGCTCAAAAGGAAAAAGAGAAAAAGGAGGAGAAGCTGCGCGAGTTGGCTCAGATTGCTAGGGACAGAAGAGCTGGAATCAAAGCTCATGTAGAGAAAGAGGATGGCGAAGTGCGGGAGCGAGATGAAATCCGCCATGATCGTCGGAAAGAGAGACAGCATGACCGCAATCTTTCTAGAGCTGCCCCTGATAAGAGGTTAAGGCTACAGCGAAATGAAGACCGAGATGTCAGTGAATTTGTTGCTCTAGGAGTACCTAATCCCCGAGCATCCAATGAAGTTCAGTATGACCAAAGGCTCTTCAACCAGAGTAAGGGCATGGATAGTGGATTTGCTGGAGGGGAAGATGAGGTCTATAATGTCTATGACCAGCCATGGAGAAGTGGTAAAGAAATGGCTCAGAATATCTACAGACCCAGCAAAAATGCAGATAAAGACATGTTTAGCGATGGCCTAGACACTCTAATGAAGACAAACAGGTTTGTTCCTAACAAGGAGTTTTCTGGCTCTGACCGTAAGCAACGCCGGGAGGGACCTGTTCAGTTTGAGGAAGATCCCTTTGGGCTGGATAAGTTCTTAGAAGAAGCCAAACAACATGGAGGCGCTAAGCGGCCATCAGACAGTGGCCGCTCCAAGGAGCCTGAGAGTAAGAAGAGGAGGAAGGAGTGAATGGCTTCCATACTCTTATCAGCCTGGGCTTTAGTGCTGTGGGCCTGTATCATCAAAGACTTTCTGTAAGGTGCAGTGTGTATTACAAAATCTGACTTCAGACAGCTCTGGTTCATGTAAAGATACTAGCTTTTCCTACCTTGCTGTTACATTAAGAATTTGTACAGAAAATGCTGCTTGGCCACAGCTCCACTGCATTCTTAAGTAAGTTGGTGATGGCTTTACTGTTGTACAAGGGTTAGCAGAATTTATTTTATTCGGATACAGAAAGAACAGTAAAACAAATTTCTCAGTTGAGGTCATATTCGTACACCTTTCTGACTTCTTTATGGTAGTCTCCTTATTTTCTGACTCCTGTTACTCTTATCATATCTAGTCTGTGTTCCAACTCTGCTTGCACCTTATGCTGTCTATTAAGATGTTTTATTGTGTCTTTGTTAATATTAAGTATCATACTTTGCCATAATATATACTGTTTGAACATTTTTACTGCTGTAATTACCAGTTGCCTGTGTTTGACTTAATCTTGCTATACACCACCTTGGATGAATTTCTCCAAAAAGGTAGAAAATAAATCCAAATTAAAAAAAAAAAAGATAGGGCCTCTTTTATCAAGCCGTGCGACAATGCCAATAGAGCCCATTGAAAGTCAGTGGGCTTTGTTGGCATTACCGCTCCGGGAGCCAATAACCTTCCATTGCCTCAGGTACAAAGTAAGATTGTGAACCCTCCAAGGATAGGGAAATCCTACTGTATCTGAATGTAACTCGCCTTGGAAAAAGGCCTCAGCTGAATTCTTAACTATATAGTCACAGGATCAATGTAAACTCCAGTTGTCCCTGTCCTGCAAGTACAGTAGTACTTTTTTCTGGTGCAACTGGACCGACATTTTTAAACACTTTTTTTAAATTCAAATCAATTCTTGTATACTGCTAGTATCCCCTTTCCAGGGTTCTGTGCAGTTTACATTGTAGGTGAGACAAAAGCAAATAGTGTTAGGGTGAGGTTTGAGAAACAGACCATTGGTGTAATGCATGAGACTAACAACATTAAGGAAAGGATAATGGATGATACTAGGAGGTAGAAGTCTTGCTGGATTGTTATGAAGCAGTCTTTGGGAAAGAGGTTTTTAGCCTCTTCCTGAAGCTGAGGTAGCTGTTTTCTGTTCTGTTGGGAATAGGTAGTGTTATGTATTTTGACTCCAAGAACAGGGAATAGAAAGCTGAAAAAATGAGAAGAAAAATGAAATAAAAAGAAATAAAAGGCATTCTGTGCTTGCTCCTAGTGCTATCAGACTTTTTTTTTTTTTAAATGGGTACAGTGGTTGTTTGAAGAGGCAAGTGGAGTAGAGAATGCACAGCGGAAGCACCTATGGTTGTGGCATTATTGTGCTTTTGTGCAGTATTAACATAGTATAAGTTAGAGGGCTGCCAATGAGGGAAAGGTGATAATAGTGTAGTGAGGAGGGTGTACTCTTTATGGAACTCTCTCTCCTAAGTTTTATAATAGAAATTAAGAATTATTTCATACTTCATTGCCATTTAAAAACTTGGGGGGTCTTTTACTAAAGCGCGCTAAACATTAGAGACACTCATATGACTACATTGGCGTTTCTAATGTTTAGCATGCTAAAAACATGAGCGCGCCTTAGTAAAAGACCCCCTTGGCTTTTAAATAAATATTTAAGTAGACCTTGAATATATTATTCGAGAAGTCTGGAAAACTGGGTTTGGTTCCACTGATACTAAGAAGTAGCTGAATCAATGTATATAGGTAGGGCTGATTTTGGTTGGGTGGGATGTATAATGTAAGTGTGTTTTTTATCTATTGTAATCTGCTCTGAGTTTTAAGGTTGAGTCAAATTAAATTACTCTCTACATTAATTTTGCTAGTTTGCTTTTTTTCTAAGTATGTAGTACTGTTTCCAACCTGCCTGCAGAATTTGATTTAACCCTAATACCTTCAAGTTACAATTTTGCTTTCAAAGTCTAATAATGTATCTTTCTTTCAGTAACTTCTTGCAGTTTCACCTTCACAAACTCTGTTCTTCTTTTGCCAATCCTCTCCACAGAGAATATGGGACCATCGATGATGCGGACATTGACCTGCACGCCAATATCAGTTTCCTCGATGTAAGCGTGAGTGCCATTACACCTTTACCACAGAACAAACAGCACCGAAGCAATACTCATATAAGGACAAGAAAGAGTAAAGGAAGAAAAAACCAGCACAGACGGCAAGTCCTATTATGTGCTCAAATCACATACACACAAAGCAGTACTCCGTTACTGAAGCTTTCTTGTCCTTATATGAGTATTGCAATTGTTCCTTTAGGGAGGATACATGTTAGTTGTTCTTTTTTGGAGGATACATTTTAGCCCCTGACGCAGCCCTCTGTGGGCGAAACACGGCCTGTTTCGGGCAACTTTTCTTATATATGATATCTCTAATAAAATCCTTTGGATGTCACTTTGATCTGCTTGTTTATTCTCCACGTTGGATCTTGCAGATCGCTTGCCTTGTTGTTTTGTAGGTGCAGCATGTCCAGTATTTCTCGATCAGGTTGTGGGGCTAATGTTTGCATTCACGCACATAACCTGAAAAAATCTTGACCTGGAGGACTTACTGACTCCTATTTTAGGAGGCGCTTAGAGCTCCTGTGTGCACTAACCATTTACCCCCAGATTCTATAAAGCGAGACTGAAATTGCACGTGCAAATCCAGTTATATTCTGGATTTATGCGCAGTTTAATTACATAACAAGCCAATCGGCACCGATAATTGCCACTTAAGCAATTATTTACACAAATTGGCATTAGAATTGACGCTCACAACTTGTGTTTTGTGTGTGTTTTGTAAAGTAATGCATGCTACCAAAAAAGGGGTGTGGCCATGGGCATTCAAAAAATATATGTGCAGAATTATAGAATATACCTGTTCCACACCTAACTTAGGCACTGGTATTTACACTAAGTTTTACGTGGCATAAATGGATATCCCTAGAGTTAGGCGCAGGCTTGGCCACTAGGCGTATTCTGTAAACCTACTAGGCATATTCTAAATCTAGGCGTGGTTTTTGGAATACACCTAGGCGGAAATATTTTCGGCTTCAGGCGTCTTGTATAGAATCTAGTCCTTAGCGTATGGTAATCAGAATGTGCTAGCTGGATAGTGCGTTCATACCCATTTTCCATCCCCAGCAGAAAATAAAAAAAAAAAACTGCATGCTTAACACTTGCAAGCAGGTTACATAAAACACTTTGAACACACTTTGCGGTAAGCGTTTTCACTTGTGCATCATTCCTATTAGTAGACATACTCTTTAATGTGTATAGTGCTACTACTCTGTATACGTTTGAGTGCAGGGGGGGGCCTAAATTCTTGAACCTACTTTTTCCTTTTCATCAGCAGCAGATGAATCCATTAACTGATGGGTTGTATCCGCCTACGAGCAGGTGGAGATATAGAACACTGAAAGACCATAGTGCCCCTAGGATGGTTAGACCCAACTGCCTTCAGTATTTCTTTGTCTCCCAGCAGGTGTGGACATAGCTTGATCAGCTCCTGGATTTCAGACTGCTTGGGGTGGCTCCTGTGTTTTGCCAGTTGAGCAGGGGTGTTGTGGCTGGTGGTGCCCACTTTAAAGGCATATAGGTTCGCCCTTTCCCTGCCTTACCCATTCCTCCTGCCTCCCGGAGTCCCTCTGTTGCTGCCTGCCTCCAACTTTCCTCACAGCGTAAAAAAAAAAAAAAAGAGCGCGCTTGTACTGCGTGGCTGTTCTGAGGCTTTTTCCAGTGATCCTGGTTCTGTGCAGCTTGACCAGAGCTCGTTGACTCGGTCTTAGGTGAGAGTGGTGCCCAGCTCCTCCGGGAAGGACCCACGGACGCCATTCCGATCGGGGTGAATTTTGGCGCAAAGCCGCCATTTTACTGCTATATTCCCGTCCTGTGAAAAAATGGACAGTGGCTGCTGAAGGAGTTAAGCACTGCTCCCGTTGTGGTAAATGGAGATCAGCAGCGGGGCTGTGTAAAACGTGCTCCTTAGACGCTCAAGCTAGTTTGAGCATGCCGAGCGAATGTTTCTTCCCACTCAATGGAGCTGGCAGCGGGCACCATTTAGGAAGCGCCGCATGCCTCTACCCTCGCGGTTGCGGAAGAAGTCTGAGTGCAGTGGGACGCCTCGTTTAGAGGCTGCTAGAGGAGCTGCTACATCCGTTTCTCCTAATTCGGAGGCGGAGGGTCAGGGTGAGTTTTCCTCCCCTGAGTTTGTGCTTTTAATGCACAAGGCTTTTATGCTGAAAAGATCTCTGCCGCAGGTGTTTGACACTGCGTTGCCTCCTGGCTTCCCTCCGGGTGTTGATGCCCTGGGGATGATTTCAGAGGTTATTTCCTCCCCCGAGCGTTGGAAACATGCTAAACATAGATGGGTAAATTCCCCGTCTGAAAGTGGCAAATATCCTGCCCCCCACACACCCGTGGTCAGGCTGTGGAGAGTCTGAGGGATCTAGCAGACCCTCGGGTATGGATGGATCCATAGGAGGGTGCCCTGGGGATGACTTCAGAGGTTGTTTCCTCGCCCGAGCATTGGAAACACGCTAAACATAGATGGGTATATTCCCCGTCTGAAATTGGCGCATATCCTTTTTCCCCCCTGTGGTCTGGCTGTGGAGAGTCTGAGGGATCTGGCAGGCCCTCAGGGACGGATGATCCATAGGAGGGTGCCTGTTTGCCACTGGATTTGGATGATCCCAATGCGGTCCAGATTTTCCACCGCGACGAGCAGCCAGCTCTCATTACTGACGCCTTGCAGGCCCTCTCGATTGATGATCCTGCTGAAGGCGACACCTCCTCTGTTAATCTTAGGATGGCGAGTACTAAGAAGCCTACTCGGGCCTTTCCTGTGCATGACTCCATCCAAGAGCTTATTTCTGCTCAATGGTCTGACCCCGATGGGCCTTTGAAAGTGGCCAGGGCTATGGGTCAGCTTTACCTTCTGCATGAGGAACACTTGGCCCCTTTGGGGATGCCTAATGTGGATGCGTTGGTCACAGCGGTGACAAAAAAGACCATTCTCCCAGTAGAGGGAGGAGTCTTGTTGAAAGACATGCAGGACCGGCGGCTTGAGCCCGCACTGAAGCGGTCCTTTGAAATTGCAGCCCTTGCCTTGAGGGTGTCTATTTGCAGTTCCTATGCAGCCCAGGCATGTCTTTCCTGGCTACGACAGGTGGTGGAACAGCCTGCCGATGTGCGGTTCCCCTTTCTGAGGTTGCCCTGCGGATGGAGTCAGCCCTGTCATTTTTGGCTGACGCCCTGTATGATCTGGTCAGCTTCGGTTAAACAGATGTCTGTGGCGTTGTCCGCCTGCCGCCTTCTTTGGCTGCGGCATTGGGCGGCTGACATGCCTTCTAAGCAAAGACTGGTGAGGCTACTCTTTTGGGGCCTCCTGTTTTTTGGAGAGGAATTGGAGAAGATTGTGAAAGACCTGGGGGAATATAAACCCCAGAGGTTACCTGAGGATAGGCCGAGGCCTTCTTCCAAGGGTTCTGTGTTTCCCTCCTCTTCCAGACCTCGCTTCTGTGAAGCTCGAAGGTATCGCCTGGGGTGCTCTGCTGGGTTTTCTCAATGTGCCCGTTTTCAGCAGAGGAACTCCTTTCACTTGGACAAATGTTCCGCAGGGGCCGGTTCAAGGCCAGGAGTTCAGGGGCGTCCTCCACAATGATGGGACACCAGTCCCACTCCTTGCCTGCAATAGGACGTCTTTCCCTCTTTCTAGTGGAGTGGACCAAGATTATCTCAGATCAGTGGGTCCTGGACCTGATCAGAGAAAGTTACCGACTGGAATTCGGTGCCCCGGTGAGAGATGTGCCGTAAAACGGGCGGCGGTAGAGGAGACCTTAGTCTTGCTGCACCTCTGAGCAGTGATCCCGGTGCCTCCTGCCGAACGCGGCTACGGCTGCTATTCCATTAATTTTGTCATGCCTCGAAAAGGCGGGTCTTTCAGGCCGATCCTCGACTTATGAAGAGTAAACGAGGCTCTCAAGAGTACAATATTTTCGCATGGAAACCCCGCGCTCCGTCATTGCGGCGGTACAGCCAAGAGAGTTTCTCACGTCTCTGGACCTAAAAGAAGCTTATTTACACATTCCTATCTGGCCTCCACACCAGCGGTTATTCCACTTTGCAGTGTTGGGAAAGCATTTCCAGTTTCAGGCCTTGCCTTTTGGCCTAGCCACAGCTCCCTGTACCTTTTCCAAGGTAACGGTGGTAGTAGCTGCCTGTCTCAGGCGAGAGGGTATCAGAGTTCACCCTTATCTCGACGACTGGCTCATCAGAGTGGACTCGGCAACCGAGAGTCGTCTTGCCACAGCCAGAGTGGTGGCGGTCCTGCAGGCACTAGGCTGGGTGGTCAATATACCCAAAAGTCACCTGACCACCTCTCAGTTTCTCGAGTATTTGGGGGTTCGACACGGCATCGGGGTAGGTCTTCCTCCTAGGAATATCAACGCAGGCTAACGTTGCTCCCTGCGGCCCGGCTCAGTTTGGAGTGGTGGCTCTCCAACAGGATGCTGCGCCAAGGAATGCCGCTGGCGCTTCCTTTCTGGTGCCTGGTGATAACAGCTGCCAGCCTTCTAGGCTGGGGAGCGCATTGCCAAGGAAGCTGTGCTCAGGGTCTGTGGACACCCGTGGAAGCGGGGTGGTCCATCAATTGCTTGGAACTGAGAGCGATATTCCAGGCTCTTATGGCCTTTCAAAAGACTCTGAAGGGGCTTGCTGTCCAGGTTCTGTCAGACAACACGACAGCGGTGGCATACATAAATCGTCAGGGTGGCACTCAGTGCAGGGCCCTGGCCGCGGAGGCTGCTTAGATTTGCCACTGGGCCGAGCTCCACCTGCAGCTTCTGTCAGCAGCTCACTTAGCAGGTCAGACCAACGTGCAAGCCGATTTTCTCAGCAGGCATAAAATCGACCCGGTGGAATGGGAACTGGCAGAAGTTTTTCTTCAGATTTGTGCCAAATGGGGGACACCCGGCTGCTTGTTCTCATGATTGGGTGATGTCCACTTCAGCCCCCAGGATCGGAAGATCTTCCTAGCAACAGAAGTTTGCTAGCTCTCGCGTGATCCGTGCGCATCGCGCATGCGTGACAGTCTTCCCGCCTGAACGCGAGCGTGCTCGTCAGTCTATTTTTCCGCAGTCAGAACGGCCGTGTATCGCTGTTCTCTCCCCCAGAGAGGCCCCCGTCGCGTTCTTCGCGCGTTTTTTTTGCCTTTTCGGCTTGTCTTCTTTACCTCGTGTGTTCGTTAAAAAAAAAAAAAAAAGTTCTGTTAGATCGTAGAAGTTTTTATCCTTCGTAAGTTTCCTTTTCTTTGCGTGAGCGGCTTTTTTGCCGCCCATACCGGGTTTCCCCCTTTTTTGGTGCCCTTTTTTTTTTTTGGCATCATGTTTTTGACCTCGGCAGTGTGATTTTTCCGCCCATGTCCTCGAAGCCTGCCAGCGGCTTCAAGAAGTGCACGCGGTGCAGCCGGACGATCTCGCTCACTGATAGGCACGTTTCGTGTCTTCAGTGCCTCGGGGCTGGTCACTGCCCTAACGCCTGTACTTTGTGCCTCCAGCTCAAGAAGAGGACTCAGGCGGCGAGATTGGCCCAGTGAAACGTCTTGTTCGGGGCCTCGTCCGGTACTTCGACGTCAGCGGAGCCAGCGGTACCGAGATAATCGCCGGTATTGGAGGGTGCATCGACGTCCGGAGTGCAGGTGATGGCTGTCCAGAGACCCCACACTGGTAGCCTGGAATATCGCTCTCAGTTCCAAGCAATTGATGGACCACCCCGCTTCCACGGTTGTCCACAGACCCTGAGCACAGCTTCCTTGGCAATGCGCTCCCCAGCCTAGAAGGCTGGCAGCTGTTATCACCAGGCACCAGGAAGGAAGCGCCAGCGGCATTCCTTGGCGCAGCATCCTGTTGGAGAGCCACCACTCCAAACTGAGCCGGGCCGCAGGGAGCAACGTTAGTCTGCGTTGATATTCCTGGGTCTTTCTGAGGGTGTCTCCCGAGTCTTGCTTGCTTCCAGGAAAGATTCCATGAAGAGGTGTTATGCTTTGAAATGGAAGAGGTTTGCCGTCTGGTGTGACAGCCAGGCCCTAGATCCTCATTCTTGTCCTAACAGACCCTGCTTGAATACCTTCTGCACTTGTCAGAGTCTGGTCTTAAGACCAACTCTGTAAGAGTTCACCTTGGTGCGATTAGTGCTTTCCATTGTCGTGCAGAGGGTAAGCCTATCTCGGGACAGCCTTTAGTTGTTTGCTTCATGAGAGGTTTGCTTTTGTCAAAGCCCCCTATCAAGCCTCCTACAGTGTCATGGGATCTCAATGTCGTTCTCACCCAACTGATGACACCTCCTTTTGAGCCACTGAATTCTTGCCATCTGAAGTACTTGATCTGGAAGGTCATTTTCTTGGTGGCAGTCACTTCCGCTCGTAGAGTCAGTGAGCTTCAGGCCTTTAGTAGCTCATGCTCCTTATACCAAATTTCATCATAACAGAGTAGTTCTCTGCACTCACCCTAAGTTCTTGCCAAAGGTGGTGTCGGAGTTCCATCTTAACCAGTCAGTTGTCTTGCCAACATTTTTTCCCCCGGCCTCATACCCGCCCTACTGAACGTCAGTTGCATACATTGGACTGCAAGCGAGCATTGACCTTCTATCTGTAGCAGACAAGCCCACACAGACATTCCGCCCAATTGTTTGTTTCTTTTGACCCTAAAAGAAGGGGAGTGGCTGTCGGGAAACGCACCATCTCAAATTGGCTAGCAGATTGCATTTCCTTCACTTACGCCCAGGCTGGGCTGACTCTTGAGGGTCATGTCACGGCTCATAGTGTTAGAGCCATGGCAGCGTCAGTGGTCCACAAAGTCAGCCACTATCGAAGAGATTTGCAAGGCTGCAACGTGGTCATCTGTCCACACATTCACATCTCACTGCCTACAGCAGGATACCCGACGTGACAGTCGGTTCGGGCAGTCGGTGCTGTAGAATCTGTTTGGGGTTTAGAATCCAACTCCATCCCCCCTATTCTGTTCCAGGCTGCACTCTCAGTTAGTTGGTTCTATTTAGGTCAATCTCAGTTATGTCCTCGCCGTTGCAAGGCCCAATTGACCAATGTTTGTTGTTTTGAGTGAGCCTGGGGGCTAGGGATGCCCCAATCGTGAGAACAAGCAGCCTGCTTGTCCTCGGAGAAAGCAAGGTTACTAACCTGTAGCAGGTATTCTCTGAGAACAGCAGGCTGTTCTCACATACCCGCTCTCCTCCCCTTTGGAGTTGTGTCTTCTGTTGTCTTTTGCTTTCTACTGGACTGACGAGCATGCTTGCATTCGGGCGGGAAGACGGTCGCGCATGTGCGATGTGCATGGATCACGCGAGAGCTAGCAAACTTCTGTTGCTAGGAAGATCTTCCGATCCTGGGGGCTGCCGTGGACACCACCCAATCGTGAGAACAATCAGCCTGCTGTCCTCGGACAATACCTGCTATAGGTTAGTAACCTCGCTTTTTCAGCAGAAGGAGAGATCCTCACTCGGTGGGGTTGGATGCTCTGGCTCAACCCTGGCCCTCTGGCTTCTTTGGCCCTTGATAGGACGAGTCCTACTGCGGATCCGACAGCACCGAGGTCTGGTGATTCTCATAGCTCCAGATTGGCCAAGGCGTCCATGGTATGTGGATCTGTGCCGGATGTTGGTGGACACGCCGGTGCATTTGCCCCTGGTGCCGAACCTGTTGGTTCAGGGTCCGGTGACTATGGAGGATCCCTGCCGATTTGGTCTTATGGCACGGCTATTGAGAGGGCACAATTGAGAGACAAGGGCTACTCTAATAAGGTCATCTCCACTCTCTTGCAGGCCCCCAAGTGGTCCACCTCTGCAGCTTATGCTCGGATCTGGCGCAAATTTGAGGCGTGGGGTGTTTCAAAGGCGATCACACCCACGCGAGCTACAGTCTCTCCTGAGCTGGACTTTGCAGGAGGGCTTACAAAAAGGCCTGGCTTACAATTCCTTTTCAGGTGCAAGTGGCAGCATTATCATGCGATCAAGGGAAGGTCGCTGGCTTGTCCCTTGCTGCTCATCCGGATATTGCCAGATTTCTCAAAGGGGTGTGTAGGCTTCATCCTACTGTCCGGTTGCCCTGTCCAGCCTGGAACCTGGGGCTATTGTTGAAGGCTCTTCAGTGTTCGCCCTTCGAGCCGCTTAGGCGAGCTTCGGAGAAGGATGTGACCCTTAAGACAGTCTTTTTGGTGGCCATCACTTTGGCTAGACACATGTCTGAGCTGCAGGCGCTGTCCTGTCGGGACCCTTTTCTGCAATTCTTGGGAGTCTGGAGTAACGGTATGTACAGTGCCTTTCTTCCTGCTTAAGGTGGTTTCAGCGTTTCACCTGAACCAGCCCATATTTCTTCCTTCCTTTTCTAGGGAAGAGTTCCCAGACTCCTTTGGGCAGTTACATCTTCTGGATGTCTGCAGGGCACTGTTGCAGTTTCTACAGATGTCAAATGACTTCAGGACTTCTGATCACCTTTTTGTCGTCAGGTCCTCGGAGTGGAGGTCCAGCGTCTAAGGCCACTATAGCCCGTTGGCTCAAGGAAGTCATTTTTGCTGCGTATCTGCTTTCAGGTCGGTCTCCGCCTGAAGCGTTTAAGGCGCATTCCACGAGAGCCATCTCCTCGTGGGCTGAAACGGGTGCACTCTCTCTTCAAGAGATCTGTAGTGCGGCTACTTGGGCTTCTCAGCTCTCTTTTGCCCGGCATTACAGGCTGGACGTTGCAGCGAAGCAGGACGCTGTTTTTGGAGCTCAAGTATTGGCTCGTGGTGTGGCCTGTTCCCACCCTAAGTAGGGATTGCTTTTGTACATCCCATCAGTTAATGGATTCATCTGCTGCTGATGACAAGGAAGGGAAAATTAGGTTCTTACCTTGGTAATTTTCTTTCCTTTAGTCACAGCAGATGAATCCATGATCCCTCCCTGTCTGACGTTATTTGTTCAGATCTTTCATGCAGATATAAATCTCATTGGGAGAAGTTGGAAAACAGTTATCAGAATTTCTACATAATGTTCTACTACAGGAGGTTGAGATCGTCCCTTCTTTGATGCTTCTGTTATGGGGGTGATTGTTCGCTGTGAGGAAATTTTATGTTATTATACCTTTATGGTTCACTCTGCTTTGGAAATCTCAAATACTGAAGGCAGTTGGGGCTAGCCGTCCTAGAGGCACTATGGTCTTTCAGTGTTCTCTATCTCCACCTGCTGGTAGGCGGATACAACCCATCAGTTAATGGATTCATCTGCTGTGACTAAAGGAAAGAGAATTACCAAGGTAAGAACCTAGTTTTCCCATAGAATTGCCCTTTTGGGGCCCTATATCTTAGCACGCGCTAACAGAATTAGTACGCAATAAATACTGCATATCCTATTTTATTTCTGTGGGCCATGTGGTACTTAGCACATGCTAATGTCCATCAGCGCGTGCTAATCTTTAGTAAAAGGGCTCCTTGGTGAAGAGCAACCAACCCTTATGTAGCATACAAAATTTCTTATTTGCACAATTAATCTCATTAGCATATGTAGAGAGAGAAAATTGTACGCTAATATGTTAAAGCATGTTTGTTTTAGACTTGCCAACAGCAAGGTGGTTAAATGCCTACAAAGTTTGTCACGTCTGTGGCCGTGACCACCCTCAGCCTTACCTTCTTTCTGGGGGTCAGCAGCTCTGCTGGCTTCTGTCTGTCTTTGTGTTAGTCTTGTCTCTGTGTGGGTGTGCTGTTTGCTTCACTAGACCTCACCTGTGTGGGCTATGCCTCCCTGCCTGGCCAGTTTCCAAGATGGCTTCCATCTGTTCTGTTCCAGTTTCCAAGATGGACCTTCTATGTCTTTCCTGTGGGCTCACTTCCTATGTGTGTCAAGCCTCTCTTTGGGGTCAGTGTACTTCCTGCTTTTGTCCTGCTGCTGGTGACTCATCAGTGAGAGCTTTCATAAGGAAGTGCTGTGCTTGCAGTCAGGGCCTTTGCATAAATGTTATGCTCTTAGGCCAGGTCAGGTTAGTAAGTGTCTGCTGCACTCTGCTTAGCCTCTCTCTGGGTTCCAGCCCAGCTTCTTTCTGTGTCTGGGTGTCTGTTGTCCTTCCGTGGGGTTCTTCCCTGCCACTGTCTGTCTGTGGACTGCGGGTCCTTCCTGGCTTACCCTGTGTTTGGGGTGAAGCCTCTGCTCCAGGCTTACCCTGTGTTTGGGGTGAAGCCTCTGCTCCAGGCTTACCCTGTGTTTGGGGTGAAGCCTCTGCTCCTGGCTTACCCTGGGTTGGGGTGAAACCTTTGTCCGGGTTTGTTCTCTGTATGCGAAGCCTCAGCCTTTGTGAGTTCCCCAGTCAGTGTGTGGAACGGCTGTGGCTTCAGACCCTTGGCCTGTATTCCTGGTTTACTCTGTTTGCTGTGCTGCCTGCCCAAGACCCTTGGCCTGTTCTTCCTGGTTTACTCTGTTTGCTCTGCTGCCTGCCCAAGACCCTTGGCCTCCCCTCCAGCGAGGGCAGAGTGGAGGAGTGGCCTAGTGGTTAGGGTGGTGGACTTTGGTCCTGGGGAACTGAGGAACTGAGTTCGATTCCCGGCACAGGCAGCTCCTTGTGACTCTGGGCAAGCCACGGCTTTCAGTTGGCATTGACTGTGCAGGATCAACGATCTGTACTATTCTGTCTGGTTACGTTTTACAATAGGTGAATTGATGTTCTAGTGCTCACTGTAGTGTTTAAGATGCTTTCCTTTTCCTTATGTGACTTGTAGAAATTACTGCTTATGGTATGGTAAAATTGTTCTAGAGATCCTGAGTGTTTTGTATTCTCGGTATGCCTAGTACTGGATTTTGGAGGGGTGTGTTAAAAAAATGACCGGCCCCGGGTGTCAACTACCCTAGCTACGCCACTGCTGCTTAGTTATTTGGATACTGCCACTGAATTTTGGCTCCTAGGTGACTTCAAGGAGCTGCCCATACCTGGATAAGGGTCCCACAAGGCTTCCCTATCCCCTGCCCGTTCCCCCAAGCCCTTTCAACAGTCATAACAGTCTGATCACTAAAAACCAACCTGTTCAAAAAGGCATACCACAATGATCTAGCCTAAATTCCAGATAACGAAACTTATACCAGAACTGGACAAAACTGAACCCTCGATATTTAATAGCTTAATTTACTCTCTCACCATTGAATTTTAATGCAATACCACTTTTTCTCATTCCGGAAATGAACTCTCTATACCTGACTGCTTAAAGTACTCTGTCACTTATGAACTTTAATGCAATACCACTCTGTATTTCTCATTCTGATAATGGCGATTGCCACTACGGCATAATGTAAGCCACATTGAGCCTGCAAATAGCTGGGAAAATGTGGGATACAAATGCAAAAATAAATAAACTCAGTTCCCCAGGATCAACGTCCAGTGCACTAACCACTAGGCTACTCCTCCACTCCTAGCACCAAAGAATCCAATAAATAACTTGATGCTAGTCTATTTAATTTAAAACTTGTTCTCCATGTTAAATCACAATCTTATCTAGTTATAGTATAAGTTCTTGTGCCTTCCAAGTCTCTTTTATAATTTGGATTACACCAATCATGTCTTCCCACGGGAGGTGGGGGAAATAAAAGGTAATATAATTCAAAAATAGTAACATAGTAGATGACGGCAGAAAAAGACCTGCACGGTCCATCCAGTCTGCCCAACAAGACAACTCGTGTGCTACTTTTTGTGTATACCCTACTTTGATTTGTACCTATGCTCTTCAGGCCACAGACCGTATAAGTCTGCCCAGCACTATCCCCGCCTCCCAACCACTAGCCCCGCCTCCCAACCACCGGCTCTGGCACAGACCGTATAAGTCTGCCCAGCACTATCCCCGCCTCCCACCACCGGCTCTGGCACAGACCGTATAAGTCTGCCCAGCACTATCCCTGCCTCCCAACCTCCAGTCCCGCCTCCCAACACAGGCTCTGGCACAGACCGTATAAGTCTGCCCCGCACTATCCCCGCCTCCCAACCTCCAGCCCCGCCTCCCACTACCGGCTCTGCTATCCAATCTCGGTTAAGCTCCTGAGGATCCATTCTTTCTGAATAGGATTCCTTTATGTTTATCCCACGCATGTTTGAATTCCGTTACCGTTTTCATGTCCACCACCTCTCGCGGGAGGGCATTCCAAGCATCCACCACTCTCTCCGTGAAGAAATACTTCCTGACATTTTTCTTGAGCCTGCCCCCCTTCAATCTCATTTCATGTCCTCTCGTTCTACCCCCTTCGTATCTCCGGAAAAGGTTCGTTTGCAGATTAAAATGCATGATAAAACACAATAGATTCCTATGTGGAAAGAGAGTGACATGAAAACAAACTTACAAGTGCTTAATCGACTACTCCAGCAATTGGGATAGAAGACCAGAGCCAGGCAGACCTCTACAGTCTGTACCCTGAAAATAGCAAGGACAGATCAAGATAAGGTGCATGCATGTGTTAAATTCGAGCTTATGGTGCAATGCAGTATATCTTGAAGGGCGGACTGAATAGTGTGCTTGGGTCTTTATTATCATTTACTATGTTATGTTAATATGCTTTTCTGTTAGGCTGTATATTTGGACTATTGTTCAATTTCATTGCTTTCTTTCTAGGGTATGATGTATGTTGGCCTAAGAATGGACCCTGTTGTTCTGAGTTATATGGACAGTTTGCTGCGCCAATCTGAATGGACCCTGTTGTTCTGAGTTATATGGACAGTTTGCTACGCCAATCTGATGTCTTACAGCTGGATCCACCAAGCTGGCTGAACGACCATATTATTGGATTTGCTTTTGAGTACTTTGCTAGTGAACAGTTCCAAGACTACTCCAAGGAAGCCTGCTTTATCAGCCCAGAGGTGACTCAGTTCATCAAGTGTGCAGGCAGTCAGGAGGAAGTGGCAGTGTTCCTTGAGCCACTGGAACTTCCTCACAAAAAGGTGGTATTTTTGGCTATGAATGATAACTCTATCCAAGCTGCAGGTGGCACCCATTGGAGTTTGCTGGTTTATATAAAGGACACAGACAAATTTGCCCACTATGACTCTTACAGTAGAAGCAACAGTCAGCATGCCAGGCAGGTGGCAGAAAAGTTCATAAGTTATGCCACACTGGGAAAAGACCAAGGGTCCATTGAGCCCAGCATCCTGTTCACGACAGCGGCCAATCCAGGCCAAGGGCACCTGGCAAACTTCCCAAACGTACAAACATTCTATACATGTTATTCCCGGAATTGTGGATTTTTCCCAAGTCCATTTAGTAGTGGTTTATGGACTTGTCCTTTAGGAAACCATCTAACCCCCTTTTAAACTCTGCCAAGCTAACCGCCTTCACCACGTTCTCCGGCAACAAATTCCAGAGTTTAATTACGCGTTGGGTGAAGAAAAATTTTCTCTGATTTGTTTTAAATTTACTACACTGTAGTTTCATCGCATGCCCTCTAGTCCTAGTATTTTTGGAAAGCGTGAACAGACGCTTCACATCCACCTGTTCCACTCCACTCATTATTTTATATACCTCTATCATGTCTCCCCTCAGCCGTCTCTTCTCCAAGCTGAAAAGCCCTAGCCTCCTTAGTCTTTCTTCATAGGGAAGTTGTCCCATCCCCGCTTTCATTTTCGTCGCCCTTCGCTGCACCTTTTCCAATTCCACTATATCTTTCTTGAGATGCGGCGACCAGAATTGAACACAATGCTCAAAGTGCGGTCGCACCATGGAGCGCTATAACGGCATTATAACATCCTCACACCTGTTTTCCATACCTTTCCTAATAATACCCAACATTCTACTTGCTTTCCGAGCTGCAGCAGCACACTGAGCAGAAGGTTTCAGTGTATTATCGACGACGACACCCAGATCCCTTTCTTGGTCCGTAACTCCTAACATGGAACCTTGCATGACGTAGCTATAATTTTCGGGTTCTTTTTTCCCACATTCATCACCTTGCACTTGCTCACATTAAACGTCATCTGCCACTTAGCCGCCCAGTCTCGTAAGGTCCTTCTGTAATTTTTCACAATCCTGTCGCGAGTTAACGACTTTGAATAACTTTGTGTCATCAGCAAATTTAATTACCTCGCTAGTTACTCCAATCTCTAAATCATTTATAAATATATTAAAAAGCAGTGGACCTAGCACAGACCCCTGAGGAACCCCACTAACTACCCTTCTCCATTGTGAATACTGCCCATTTAACCCTACTCTGTTTCCTATCCTTCAACCAGTTTTTATTTATTTATTGCATTTGTATCCCACATTTTCCCACCTCTTTGCAGGTTCAAAGTGGGATACAATGTATTATTCTTGGTGGTATTGGATTAGAACTTAGTTACTTATTGTTACTTAGAGATTTTGAGTAACATAGTAGAAGTTTAGAACAAACAGGTCTGTGTAAAGGTAGGCCTTTTCCTCCTATCCCATGACCCTCCAATTTCCGCTGTAGCCTTTCATGAGGTACCTTGTCAAACGCCTTTTGAAAATCCAGATACACAATATCAACCGGCTCCCCTTTGTCCACATGTTTGTTTACTCCTTCAAAGAATTGAAGTAAATTGGTCAGGCAAGATTTCCTCACACAAAAGCGATGCTGACTCGTTCTCAGTAATCCATGTCCTCGGATGTGCTCTGTAATTTTGTTTTTAATAATAGCCTCTACCATTTTGTACGGCACCGACGTCAGACTCACCGGTCTATAATTTCCCAGATCTCCCCTGGAACCTTTTTTAAAAATGGGCGTTACATTGGCCACCCTCCAATCTTCCGGTACCACGCTCGATTTTAAGGATAAATTGCATATCACTAGCAGTAGCTCCGCAAGCTCATTTTTCAGTTCTATCTGTACTCTAGGATGAATACCATCCGGTCCAGGAGATTTGCTACTCTTCAGTTTGCTGAACTGCCCCATTAAGTCCTCCAGGTTTACCGTGAAGTCAGTAAGTTTCTCCGACTCGTCCGCTTGAAATATTTCCGACACCGGTATCCCACCCAAATCTTCCTCGGTGAAGACCGAAGCAAAGAATTCATTCAATCTCTCCGCTAGGTCTTTTTCTTCCTTGATCGCCCCTTTTACCCCTCAGTCATCCAGCGGCCCAACCGATTCTTTTGCCAGATTCCTGCTTTTAATATACCAAAAAATATTTTACTATGTTTTTTTGCCTCTAATGCTATCTTTTTTTCGTAATCCCTCTTGGCTGCCTTTATCTGCGCCTTGCATTTGCTTTGACACTCCTTATGCTGCTTCTTGTTATTTTCAGAACATAACATCTAAATATTAAAGACACCTGCAAGCCTGAGGGCTACTGAGGTGATTCACATTCAGGAACAGTAGGTACTTCCCTGTCTCTGGAGGACTCACCATTAAAAATAACAGAGTTGCAGTGGAATATGAACCTAGGTGCCCTGGATTAAAATCCACTGCACTAACCACTAGGCTGCCCCTCTACTTGCAGGGATGTCTGTGTGACCATTTTTGTACAAATGTTGCCAGACAAATGTCCTTGGTTTGTGGTGTTTATAATTTGAACATTTTATTTTGGATAATTTCTATTCATTTTGAACATTCTCACATATTTTCAAACAGGAAACCTTAATGTTTTTTCTGTTTAAAAATGGCTGTGAGATGGGCATTTTTGGGGAAGTTATGAGCGGGACGCCTCAAATCTGACCTGGACATTCTTTTGAAAATGCCTCTCCACGTCACTAGTCTACAACCTGCTCACTTACATAATGATATTAAGGAAACAGCACAGCTTTCACTCTAGAGTTTCAATTTAAAGTACCCCTTTCATAGCACCATAACAGGTATGTACAGAGTATAATGACAAGTTGACTAGTATGGTAATTGAAATTGCACTGTGAACTACTGAAGAGACAAATTAAATCATGTGTAAAGGGAGTGCGGGCCATAAATGAGAATGTTACGTTATGGGAAATGAAGTATAAATTCATCATGCACCTTTATTTCTCCCCAAGAAGGGCATTCCAAGCCAAACTGCAGACAAGTGTCCTAAATGTCATCAGGATACTGCTACCTTGAGGAACATGTTTTTGGTTTATCCCTAAGGTGATGATGTTCTGGCAGCAGCTCCTGGCCTTTATTTCTCACATGTGGTCTGTTACAGTGCAAATTTCACTAGGATTATTGTTTGATAAATTTGATGTTTTGTTCCCTGCTCCTTCAGGAGTTAAGGGGTTCTTGAAACAACCTATTCTAATGTCGAAGAAGACTATTTTATTAAATCAGATATCACAGGAGGCCCTAATATTGCCACTATGGTGGTTACAAGTGATACACTTGTTAACCATGGGGTGCTTGGGTGTTCAGGATATGGTATCCCCAAAAGGGATTGGCACTCAAGAAGAATTGGGAGCCTTTTTGGAACACCCTGACTTCAGTAGTGCACAGTAGAATCTTGAATTTTTAGGTGTAGCTCAGATCTTACCTTTTGATAACCATTTGTGTGGTGGCCCAAGTGGTGAGGAGAGAATGGGGGGAGATAAGTACAGTTATTTAGATTGTTGTAAGTACAACTGTTATTTTTAAAATTGCATTGGGCTGTCATCGGGAACATCTTCAATGTATTAGTATGTACTGGTGTATGTGTTCCTTTATGGCTGTTTTGAAAACCTATATATTGCCAAGAATGTGTTTGTATTTTGCTCTTTAATAAAAAATATTTTTAAAATGATATGGTTTATGGTTATAGTTTATTGTACTTAAATGTATTGCCCTTCCTGGTGAACATGAAAGGACAGTTTACATTAAAGAATTAACAAACAAGTGGTACTCTACACAGAAAAACACTGGGGAAGTTGATCCCGCTCTCTGGGATCTTATTCTTTCACAGCAATTACACTAACAGCTGCTCAATACTTCTGTATACCTGATGGCAAATAAAATTGGAAGCATACTAGATTGTAATTGATCATGGGATGGGAAAGGTCATAATTTTGATTGTTTCTAGATGCCCCCACCAAGACAGATGGAGTGGGGTCCATCTAGATACAAGCTTCTGCTCTTTGATTTAGTGTCTTCCAGATTATTGCAAAACCACACCTCAAGGTACTCGATACCATTCAATGACCGTTTCAAGTCATACGACACACCCTCCTTTTTATCCTCTGGGTGGTTAAGGGGGAGAGTTTATTGGGACCAGTTCACCTTGTACTTTGATACTGATGAATAATTATCAATAGTACATAGAGGCCAGAGAACTGTTTAATAAGATATACACCACATACGCTGATATTTTACAGGTGGTTAACCCTCCCTTGGCGCCTTCTATCTCATTATTGTGATGAATCATAATAAGTAACGGGTTCCAAAGCAAGATTAAACAGGGAAAGGCAGAGGGTACCCTTGCTGGGTGGCTTTAGACTGAGAGAAAGTATTCAATAGTTGTTTGTTAATCACTATTCATGTTGTGGATATACATATAATACTTTTGACTAATTTCACAAACGTGGAGCCAACCCAAACCACTCCAGAGTTGTAAAAGCTACTGCCTTTATGTGCTTTCTCTGCATTCAGTGATAATGCAATCTTAAGTTGTTTCACTCAAACATGTGAAATAAAGTTGCACAGCAACCAAGTGCATTTATTTAGGCAACACCCTTTGCAAGCTGGCAGTGAGTATTTTAGCATAGATTTTTGCATCAATGTTAAAGAAATGGGAACTGTAGGGAACTTGGAGGGGCTTGGACCCCTAATGTTTGTATGTTCAGAGCACACCTCTGAATAATGAAACAAGGATTACGTGTAAGATTTATTTCATGCCCCCTAACACGTGCATCTTTCTAAGTGCTATTCTATAAAGCTACGCATATAAATCCTTAAGGGGGAGATTGTATATATGGCGCCTAAAAAAAAAAAATCAAAGCATATTCTATATTATAGACATAGGCGGTCGGTGGCCCAACTGTTTGGGGAGGCTAAAGGGGGCAGGGTTAGGAGAGGGGCCATGGGTGGAGCTTAAATCCATAATTGTCTGATAAAACAGAAAAAATAAATAAAAATAAGTCACAATACCTTTTATTAAATTTAGATATTAGATATGTATCATATGTCAAAGAAAAAAGTGGTTGCTTAAAGCATATACTAACCACAATCGCTCAACTGCAAAACACTATGCACAACTTTGTGCAAAAACACACTCAGAACCTTACTGTACCATAAATATTACACTGGGCAGAACCTAATACGCCAATATACCACCCATACGGAAAATGCAGACCGTCAACAATATGAAACAAGGGATCATATCAACACAATTCTCATGTAGAGCCACAAAACACCATAATTCATGTTTAATGTGGGATAAAATGCCATAAATAAGTAAATAAATATAAACTTTTAATGTTGAGCACCTGATTCTTAAAGTGGACACTATAATGAAAATACAATGATCTTTTCTACCTTTGTTGTCTGGTGACTTTGTTTTTCTGATCATGCTGGCCCAGTATCCAATTCTGCTGCTATCTGTCCTCTTAACTCCGTTTCCAGGGCTTCCTTTCCATTTATTTCTTTACTTTCCGCCTTTCTTCTTCATTTCTTGTCCTACATCCGTAAGTAAAAGCTGGGTCCTCCGCAGACTTGACTGTCCAGTGGATCCAGCTTCTGCCTATTTTCTTCATCCATGTGCAGCTTTTCTCTCTTCCTTTTCCCTCATCTCATCTCCTTCCTCACTCTTCCCTCCCCTCCATCCATGTCCAGCATTTCTTCTCTCTCCCTTCCCTCTCCTCCATCCATGTCCAGCAACTCTCCTCTCCCCTGCCCCCTCCAGCCATCCACACCCACCCAGTGATTCTCTCCTCTCCCCTGCCCCCCTCCAGCCATCCATACCCACCCAGCGATTCTCTTCGCTCCCCTGCCTCCGTTGCAGCAGCCACAGTGAAAGTCCGTTTCTAGCCTTGTAAGCCTGCCCTTCATTTCCGTCAGTGTCCCGCCCTCGCGGAAAGAGGAAATGATGTCAGAAGAAGGCGGGACACTGACGGGAACGAAGGAAAGGCTTACAAGTGAAATATTTAGATCCTTTTCTCAATAGAGAAACCTCAAACTTGTAAATTTCCACCAATCTCTTTTCACTCATATTTTCTCATTTACCACATAATCAGGCACTCTTTTATAATTTCAATTCTTTCTATCAATCCTTACACACGGAGCTCAAAGCTGCATGTCCTCTCTCTTCTCTCTGTTCCCAGGCAGATTTCTAACAGGAGCTGCTCATCCAATCAGAGAGCTCTATTTGAATGCAGATTAACATACAGACAGTCTAATGGGAATTTTTAGTCAAATACACTAGATAAACCCTTCGTTTTTGGATCAAACTTCACATTTTTGATCAGAGCCATGCCCTAACATTAAGGCTGTAAACATTTCCAACAATTTTTACCCATAAATATGCAAATGAGAACCTCCCCAAAACGGACTAATTTGCATATGATTTAAACAAATTTGAGTACATATCATACCAATCCCATCTCCTAGCACCTAAATTCTGCAATTAGATTTAATGCAAATACTTTTAAAACTTATATTTAGCACTTTTAAAATCTCAGGTGTCGGAAATCGACTTCCGGTGACGTCATGAGCTAAGGAGCAGCACTACCGAAGCTCCGAGACACCCAGCTCTGAAATATCGCTGAATAAAAGGAAAAGAAGCCCCAAGGATCCAAATTAGTATATGGAAAAGTTCCTTATCACTTCACCAACAGGAATGGCGCAAAAAAGCTTAAAAAAAGAAAAAACAAAAGCGATCAGCGGAGACGCCAAGATGGCGGACGATTCGGCCCCGCCAGGAGCCTCATTCACGGAGACTCAACTTACACAGCTGACACAGGCAATTGAAAAAGCATGGACACCAAAATGGTCCGAATTAACAGCCAAGTTAGAAGCCTATCAAACTAAACTAGATGGCATTGAAATTCGAGTGGGGGACTTGGAAGCGAGAACGTCGGCAACGGAAGATGAAGTAAGGGAGTATGGACCCGACATTGCTAACCTGCGCCAGCAGCTGAAAGAACAAAAGGACTTACTTGACGAATATGAAAACAGAGCACGCAGGAATAATATTAGGATCGTAGGACTCGATGAAGGCCTTCCAGAACGGAACTTGGACACATGGTTAGAAAATTGGTTATCTAAAGAACTTGCGATAACAGACACTATGGGCCCCTTTGTGATTGAACGAGCACACGGGGTAGGCCGGAAGATGCCGGATCGAAACAGACCGAGGGTCATTGTTGCAAAACTTTTGAACTACAAACACAAGGTAGAAGTCATCCAAGGCTTCAAAATTAAAAGAAACACTCTCAAATATAATGGCCAGAGTGTCCTAATATTTCAAGACTTCTCATTGCTGGTACAAGAAAAACAGAAGCTATTTCACCCACTGTGTGCAAAACTAGCAAATCAGAAAGTAAAATTTGCTTTGCAGTACCCAGCCCAACTAAAAGTTTTCTGTCAGGATAAATGGCAAACTTTTACAACAGCGCAAGAAGCCCGAAAGCAACTGACAGAAAACAAGGTAATAGAAGTAGATTGAAACGGTCCTAAGTGCACAACGACAAAATGGTCCTTGGGTAAAAAGTAACAAAGTGATATAGTAATGGACATGAGAACATATAAAGTTATAGCAAAAGCGGGGCTGGGGTCTCTGGCCGAATCCGGGGTCACTCTCATCTTACTAAGGGAACTTGGGGGATGAGACAGGGTTCTAGTGGGGTAGGGGAGAAGTTGGAAAAGGGGGGTTGGGCAAGGGTGGGAAAGGGCGGGATCTCTCTGCAGGATCAAGGGTACACAACATCGATAGATTTCAGACATTTAAAAAAGTTTAAGGGACTAAAGGGCAGAAAATATTAAAAAAAAAACCGAACTTACTTCACTAATGAGATAAAAGATGGTTTTGAAAATAGAAATAATAACTACAGAGTAACATTATGCCAGTGAGGATAATAACTTGGAACGTGGGGGGCATAACGTCACCCATAAAAAGAAATAAAATACTACAATTTTTAAAAAGACAGAAAGCGGACATAGCCTGTCTACAAGAAACGAGATTAAGCGATTTAGAGCACGCAAAGTTACAACGGAATTGGGTGGGCGAGTGTTATGCGGTGGCCTCTAAGGGACGGAAAGGTGGAATAGCAATATTATTCAGGAAAGGACTATCATACAAAGTAACTAAGGTGGAAAAAGGGGAGAGGGGGCGAACTATTATGCTGAAAATATGGCTACACGGGGTGGAAATTTCGTTGGTGGTGGTCTATGGTCCCAATGAACATGATCCAAAATTTTTTGGTTCCCTAGGGAACAAATGCTTGCAAAGTAAAAACCTGATAGTTTTAGGAGACTTTAATTTAGTTCGGGATCCTAAGGAAGATTCCTCTAAACCAAATTCAGTACACTATTCAGGACAGAGGGCAGGAGAACTTCAGAGGCTCATGAAGACATTGAATTTGGTAGATGTCTGGAGAACTTTTCACCCTGGAGAAAGAGACTTTACCCATAGATCGCGGGCCCATGGTACATTAGCGAGATTAGATTACATATTAATGGAACACTCAATATTCCCAATGGTGAAGGCAGCTTCAATAGGGCCAGAGGAAATTTCAGACCATGCCCCTGTTTGGGTGGACCTGGAAGCTCAGATGGACAAGTTGGGAGGTGCAGGATGGAGATACCCAGCATACTTACACACAGACCCACAACTAAGGAAATACTTAATAGACAGATGGGAAGAATATGGAAAACACAATGGAGAACATGCTCTAGTAGACCCCACACTGTATTGGTCGGCCTCTAAGGCGGTCCTCAGAGGAGATATTATTGCATACTGTAGCGCAAGAAAAAAGCGCAGGGCGGCTAGTATATTGCAACTAGAAAAACAGTTTCGAAAAGCCAAAAACACATACATACGTCACCCCTCACCAAGATCACTGGAGACACTGAAAACAGTACAGAACACTCTAAACTCATTAATCCATGAAACTGAAACTAGAGCCCTCATTTTTTACAAATATAGGCTACACCGCTATGGCAATAAATCAGGCAGATTATTAGCAAAGGTGATAAAAAATTGGGGAGGGACACGAACGGTGGCCTCATTAAAAGACGACGCGGGTAAACTCACAACAAATCAAAAAGAAATTGGGCAACTTTTTACGAAATATTTTACCTCCCTATATAGCGCTGCACACAGGAAATACAAACCTATTTGCAAAATGCAGGACTTAAGACCCTGGCGCAGGAGGAAATTGACAGCCTTAATGCTCCCCTAACACTAAAAGAATTACAACATGCTATTAAAAGATTGAAATTAAGATCTGCCCCTGGCCCAGATGGGTACACGGGAGAATACTATAAAGCTATACCGGCTGAGGCCTATGCGGCACTGTTGGCCTATTATGAAACGGTTATAGACAAAGGACAATTCCCACAATATGCCAACAAGGCCCTCATTACTTTAATACCGAAACCTGGAAAAACCTTAGATAAACCAGAAGATTATAGACCTATCTCGTTACTGAACGTAGATATCAAATTGCTGGCAGGCATGTTAGCTGCCAGACTCGCTCAATATTTGCCCAAGTTGGTGGGTAAAGATCAGGTGGGGTTCATCAAAGGAAGGCAGGCGACACACAATGTTAGACGTCTATTACTAGCAATGGCAACATGCCAGGAAAATAGAACACCGGCAGTAGTAGTCAGCCTAGACGCTGACAAGGCATTCGACCGTGTTGGATGGGAATACCTATTTCATACATTAACAGCAGTGGGAATAACGGGATGGTTTCAACAAGCCGTACAAGCCCTGTATAGCAACCCTGGGGCAAATGTGTTAGTAAATGGTATAAGGGAACCTGAGTTTGATATAATGAGGGGCACAAGGCAGGGCTGTCCCCTCTCGCCTGCGCTATTTGTGCTGTCAATAGAACCATTATTATGTGCACTTAGGACACAGAAAGATATCAAGGGAGTCCAAGTGGCAGGAAAAGAAGTAAAAGTATTGGCATTTGCGGATGATCTACTAATGACGATGACGGCACCAACAAGATCTATAGAAAAACTACTGGAAGAACTAGAAATATTCGGGCAATTATCAGGATTTAAACTCAACCTAACAAAGTCATCAGCTCTGGAAGTGGTAGCGGACAGTAACACCAACTGGAAGCATACAATACCATTCACATGGGCGGCTACACACATCAAATATTTGGGAGTGTGTGTCCCAGCTAGATTAGAAGATTTATATGAGTTAAACATACAACGATTGATGTCAGACAGTAAAACGAAGCTGCAAGCCTGGACTGAACTGCCTATATCGCTGCTGGGACGCATAGCCCTATATAACATGATAATAGCACCAAAATGGACATATATCTTTCAAACGATTCCAGTATACTTGAAGCAAAGGGATGAACGTACTTTCAATACAATGTTACAAAAGTTTCTTTGGAAAAGGAAGAAGGCTCGTCTTTCCATCTCAATTTTAAGTATCCCAGTAGAATATGGAGGCTTGGGATTGCTAAATCTAAGGTACCTGGACATAGCCGCAGGCATGAGGGTCATTAATGACTGGTACCGGACAACTGAGGACTATACAAACACCAGTATGGAGTTGGATCTAATACCAAAGATTCATTTCAGCAATTTCCTGCACGGGACCGAGACGAGAGCACCATATGCTCTACAGCACTCTGGAATTATGGGAAATGCACGGGCAACCTGGAAATGGATATGTCGCCTATATGGCTTCTCAGCAAAAGTTACACCGTTTTTGTCAATATGTGACAATCCAGCCTTTGCACCTGGTCAGATATATGCCACCTTTAAAAACTGGCGAAAGAAAGGAATTGTCTATCTACTGCAGGTAGTAACCAGGGAAGGCCATATGAGGTCATTTGTGGACCTGCAGCGGGAATATGACATACCAAATAAAGACAAATTTCATTATATGCAATTGAGCCATTACGTGTCTACTTTACCATGGACATCACTAACAGAAGATGTCCAGGAGGAGTTATCCTCAGTTTTTTTCTTTGGGATCGCAACAAAGAGTGCCCATGTCGTTTCACCATCGGCAGATACGAGAGACAACGCCGGAATTGGAGTTCCACAGACTGGCACAACGGTGGTCCATGGATTTGCAAGCAACGATACAAGAGACATTGTTCAGAGCGCACTTATTGGAGATTAGGAAAACTACAAATTGGACCTCACATTGGGAATTGCAGTATAAAATGGCTTTGCGTATATATATACCACCAAGACGGGCATTCCATATGGGACTCTCCCCATGGGGGGAATGCCCAAAATGTGGACAGAGTGGAGCAACGTTGGGCCACATGTTATGGACATGCATAGGTATCCAAAAATTTTGGTCATTGATAACAGCATATGTTTCTGGTATGTGGGGGCAGACCTGGAGAAGTGACCCGACCATGCTGTTCGGAGGCCTAGACCTTGGTCCTTGGTTGAGGAAAGGATATAAGGCATTTGTGAAGAGATCTGTAATAATTGGAAAACAAGTCATTTTGGCTGAATGGCTAACAAATAGATACCCAATGAAGCAACAATGGCGCACACGTATGCTAGTTTTGGTGCGTATGGAGAGACTTGGTGCAACGCCACTTGACTCTGAACAAGGGAAAAAATTTCAACAAAGGTGGAGTCCGTTTTGGGACACAATGAGCCCAGCGGCTAGAAGTTATCTGTTAAATATTTGATTGAAATGTTGATTGAGCTTAATGGAAGAAACTAATTAACAATGCAGAGAGAGGGGTAGGGGGGAAGGGTGGGTAGCTGTGCTGTTAAGATGAAGGGGAAAGGGGAGTCAGACAATTGAACCACCAACAGGGAAAGTACTAGTTTGATGTAAAATTAAAGTTAAAAGATTTAAATATCGTTGTTAACAAAAATCACAATGGCAAGGTGGGTAAATTGATGTTAGTTGACTGGTGGGGAGTGGGGGGGAGGAGGAGGGGGGGGGGGGGAAATGATAAAGTATATCTTTTGCTTTACCAGGAAAGATCTGTTATAAATGATTACGTGTAATGAATGTTGACTGATTCATGTGAAATATTTTGAATAAAAACTATTGAAACATAAAATCTCAGGTGTCAGTGCAAGTCTCTTTGGTATGAACTGCTCATGCAGGAAGTCATCCTCATTAAATATCTCCCTGGCAACCCAGGACACCTCCAGCCAACCCCCCTGCTCTCCCAGCAGTAAGGTAAAACAAATTAAACCATAAACCAATTTCTACAACTGGTTACACAAGGCTAGAGACGGGCTTTCACTGCAACTGCGAGGATGGAGGTAAATAAACAATTTAACCCCCCCCCCCCCCCCAGAGCAGCGGGACTCCCGGGAGAAACAGCTGATCCATCCTGCTGCAGCAGGGGAGGCTTAGCCTCCCCAAGTCTCTTATACCGGGCACCTATGATTATAGAATATGCTTAGTTGATATTTCAGCGCCTAAATCTATGCACATCCATTCATAGATATAGGCACACTGGGCCATATTCTATAACTAGGTGTGTAAATTTCAGAACACCCATGAAATGCCCATTTCCCTGCAAATAACCATGTCCCTTTTTGCCTGCATGCGTTAGATGTTTGGCACACATCATTACAGAATATGCTTAGTGAGCTGTTCGCCTAAATTCTAATCAGTGCTTATTATTGCTTGTTAAGTGCTATCAGCGCTCATGAGCTTGTTAAACTATGCACATTCTTATAGAATCCACGCCGATTTTGGGGAGCTATATAGAAGCTGGGGGTGTATGTAACTGAAAGGAGGTGTGGCCATGGGCAGGTCAGGTGCGTTCACTAAAGATGCACTTACTATTATAGAATTTGGGGGGATCTGCACCTAATTTAGGCATGTGGATTCACACTAAGGTTCAGTTAGTGTAAATTCTCATGCCTTAAAAGTTGGGTGCAGATCCTGGCGCTACATGTTATTCTATACACAGCAACCAAACTTGGAGCACCATTTATAGAATAACGCTCAGCGCCATTTACTGAACTTAATCCATACTGTATGCCAGTATGTGTGTGTGTAAAATGCCTCTTACAAAATGACCACATGTATTCAAGGACATGCTATGACCCAGGTGTAGGCATGCTTAGGGGAGGAGTTTGGTGGAGGATGGGAAGAGCCACAAAGAGTACACATCAGTTAAAAAATACACACCTACACGCGTACTTCAGCTGCGTACATTTACATCAGTTCCTAAACTGGTGTAAGCAGACAGCAGCATTTTGGTCTCTACTGGCTGCTTTGGTGTATCTTCATTACTATTTTTCACTAAGGTATTTGAGAGAGTTGTGTTTCATCAATTATTAGATTTTATTGATAGAAATAATCTTCTGGACCCATTACAATTTGGTTTTAGGTGATATCATAGTACTAAAACACTGTTATTGAATCGATTTGGCAAGGTTTTGATCATGAGACAAGTTACATCTTGGTTCTTTGGCATTTTACATAGATACCTATGCATCTTTATAAAATAGACTTAACATAAGTACCTTCTTGGCCTCCCGACCTCAGCAGTCTGTTATATAATTACACTCTTAAAGTAAAAGCTTGTGTACTTTGTGTACAGATTTCTTGAAGCTATGGTGTAGTCCAAGGAAACAAAGTCAGCCCTTCAGGTTGGGGACTCAGATGCTACAAGGTCCACTGCTACTGTGTCCCAAAACTGCCAATGGGGACCCCCAGCCAGCTGGGCTTTTGGGATGTCTACAATGACTATACATGAGATAAATTTGCATGTACTTCTCCCACTGCATGAAAATCTCTTTTGCGTATTCATTGTGATAACCTGAAAACCTGACTGGTATAAATATTGTCCTTCTTTATAACACGTCAGTCACATAATTGGTGATAAGAAAAAATTATCTTCTAAGAACCCCAGTGCTCTAAAACTGCTGGTTGCCTGCAAGCTCTGGAAGCTGGGGTACATTGCCTTCTGTAGGAGGATGGAACTTCTCAAAACATTTTAAATCCTGAAAAATCTTCTGGTCAGGTACAAACGAGGGAAGAGCACTGGTCCCATGTTGAAATGAAATGTACATAACCATTGGTAAATGTCAGCAATAAATGTTGTCATAGTTCACATTCTATATTGTATATATTTTTTCTTTATTATTTTCCTTTATATTTGATCCTATACCCTCCAGGAATGTAGACTTCAGTTATTCATTAATCCATTTTAAGGCTTCTTTATTGAAGACGAGTCTCAATGTGCTTATCTTGTTTCAAAGGCTGTCTTCTTTTTCAATTTCCATTCTAAGTAATGGAAATTATTAATAAAATAAGTCACGGATATAGAAAAGAAGTCTCCTCCTAATATAGTCCAGTAAGCCTTGATTCTCAGTTTGTCATGTGTCCTTAGTGAAGGGATCTGGAGAAGACGCACCTGCATATAAAGAAACATTTGAAAAATTAGACTCGGGCATTAGAACACATCACAAATATTAAGGAAGATAAGGACTGTCAAACTGAGCCACACCAAAGTTTTATCTTGTCAAGTAGCCCATATCTCCTAGTGATTAACTTCATGTGTACAGTTAACCACCACCCTTGTTACATGCTCCCATTTTTTTTTTTTTTTTGCAGTGGTGCTTTTAGGGGAGGGGAGGGAAGGCATCAAACCTAGGATAACATTCTTGATATGCGGTTTACAAGACTGATCAATTCTTTATCAACAGGCCATTTACTGTCTTCACTAAAACAGTTGAGTGTTTGCCTGGTGTTGAAGAGCAAGGGGCTGGAACCCTATGCACTGGTCTGTACCTTCATTACTGTTTTTAGCTAAGGTATTTGAAAGAGCTGTATCACCATGGTTTAATACCTCAATTCTTAACAAAGACATTTCATATCACAATTGGTGTATACCAGGGGCGTAGCTGCTATGGGGCCACAGGGGCCTGGGCCCCCGTAGATTTGGCCCTGTACCCCCCTGCCGGCGATCCTCTCAACCCCCCCTCCCGCTGGCAACCCGCCACCTGCTACTTTTGCTGGCGGGGACCCCAACCCCCGCCAGCCGAAGTCTTCTTCCTTCGGTTTCTGATTGAGTCTGACGTCCTGCATGAACAACGTGGGGTCAAAGTTGTTGGAGGTGTCGGCAATGGCGGGCGGGCAGGCAGAGGGGGGGTTGGTATTGGCAAGAGGGGGGGGGCTAAAATGTGCCCCCTCACCTCGGCTCTGGACCCCCCCTACCGTTGAAGTCTGGCTATGCCCCATACAGAAGAAAGCTAGAATATGGTCTGTTTCTTAGTCACTAAATAATATGACCTTTATCTCCTTTGATATGCTCACACAACTATCCAGCTCATTTTCGAAAGAGATCCCTGGCCATCTTCCGACACAAATCGGGAGATGGCCGGCGATCTCCTGAACCCGGCCAAATCGGTATAATTGAAAGCCGATTTTGGCCAGCGCCAACTGCTTTCCATCGCGGAGCTTGCGAAACTTCAAGGGGGCGTGTCGGTAGAGTAGTGAAGGCAGGACGGGGGCGGGGCAGGGGCGTACTCACAAGATGGCCGGCTTCGCCCGATAATGGAAAAAAAAAGCCAGGCGACAAGCATTTCGCTGGCTTTACTTGGTCCTTTTTTTTTTTTCACGACCAAGCTTCACAAAGGTGCCCCGACTGAACAAATGACCACTGGAGGGAATCAGGGATCACCTCTCCTTACTCCCCCAGTGGTCACCAACCCCCTTCCATCCAACCCCCCCCCCCCCCAACTTTTTTCCCCAGCCTCTATGCCAGCCTGAAATGTCATACCCAGCTCCCTGACTGCAGTATGCAAGTCCCTGGAGCAGTTTTTAGTGGGTGCTGTGCACTTCAGGCAGGTGGACCTAGGCCCATCCCCCCCCCCCCCCACCTGTTACACTTGTGGTGGTAAATGGGAGCCCTCCAACCCCCCCAAACCCACTGTACCCACATGTAGGTGACCCCCTTCACCCCTTAGGGCTATGGTAGTGTTGTAAAGTTGTGGGTAGTGTGTTTTGGGGGGGGGGGATTTGGGGGGCTCAGCACACAAGGTAAGGGAGCTATGAACCTAGGAGCTATTTTTTTTTTTTTTAATTTTTAGAAGTGCCCCCTAGGGTGCACGGTTGGTGTCCTGGCATGTGAGGGGGCCAGTGCACTAAAAATGCTGGCTCCTCCCGTGACCAAATGCCTTGCATTTCGCCAGGTTTGAGATGCCCGGGCCCGGTTTCCATTATGGCTGAAAAACGAAGCTGGCCATCTCTACACCTGGCGATCGATTTAGCCGGCCCCAACCGTACTTCGAAAATACGGTTGGCTCTGCCCCCTTGCGGCGCTGGCCCCGAAGATGGCCGGCGCCGTTTGATTATGCCCCTCTATATGACCTATCTACCTCTGAAAACTCCAACTGGGAGACAGATTATATTGCATACTTGGTGAATAGTTTGGAATTTAATCCATCTACATCTGATTATTCCATCTGGTGCCACTCATTGCCAGTATCACTGAAGACAGCCTCAAAAATATACAAATCCTTACCTGCTCCAACCTGATAAACTGCTCAAGTTATTCAACATCATGCTAGTTTTAGCATCACATCGTTATTCACTGGAAAGACATAGTAACATAGTAGATGACGGCAGAAAAAGACCTGCACGGTCCATCCAGTCTGCCCAAGAAGATAAATTCATATGTGCTACTTTTTTATTTGTACTGTCCTCTTCAGGGCACAGACCGTATAAGTCTGTCCAGCCCTATCCCCGCCTCCCAACCACCAACCCCGCCTCCCAGCACCAGCTCTGGCACAGACCGTATAAGTCTGCCCAGCACTATCCCTGCCTCCCACCACCGGCTCTGGCACAGACCGTATAAGTCTGCCCAGCACTATCTCCACCGCCCAACCACCAGCCCCGGCACAGACCGTATAAGTCTGCCCAAGACAATACTAAACAATACTTTTGAATGGTGGTCACATCTATGTGCAATCCATAAATATGAAGCTGCTAATGCTATGCACAATATCTTCCATTCTCATAAAGTTTGGTCACTGCTAGACAGCTATTGCAATAAATCAGATGCCAATGCTAGTTAGTTAATACTCTACCAGCATTATATTAAGTTTGCTAACTTATATGGTTATAATGTATCTACTTTGTAAATGTATTTGTTTTTCATAGTTCTGTATACATTTTCATAACAGAAAATCAATAAAAAGATCTTTAATAAAAAAAAAAGAATGAGTTGTATTAAGTTAATTACTAGATATTATTGATAGAAATAATCTGCTGGGCCCATTTCAATTTGATATAGTATCTAAAATATCTGCATTCAGCAAAGCTTATGATGTAGTAGGTGTTTAAATTGTTGTCCTTAACTTCCATACCAGACCAGTTCAAACCCTGTGGATATGTCCTTTGACCAGTAGATGGAGACAGAGAAACAAAGTAGTCCTGTGTGATTCATCCCTTAAGGCACCATATAGCCTTAGAATGCTCAGTATTTCTCCATCTGCAGTGAATGGTATTGATGGACTGTGCAGCTCCTGGACTGTTTCAGAAGCTCTTTGCCCAGTTGAAGAAATGGGCAATTGAGCAGAGATAACTCACTTGAGGAAAAAGATCTAAAGCAATTGAATTGGACCTGGATCAGGAACAATACGTGGAGGAGTCCAAGTTCTTCTCTTCCTTCACTCTCCCTTAGTCTCCCCTGTTTTCTTCTTCTGCCTCTGAGGAAAGGCTAAAGTGGCTAGGGCTCTTCAGCTTGGAGAAGAAATGGCTAAGGGGAGATACGATGGACGTCTATAAAATACTGAGTGGAATGGGATGGGTGGATGTGAATCACTTGTTTACTCTGTCCAAAAAATACTAGGGGGCACAAAATGAAGCAATTAAGTAGTCAATTTAAAACAAGTCAGAGAATCCTCCTTGTGTGTAGTAGTGCATCATAGGGGACTGGATAATACCGGAGAAGGAAAGCTGTGGGATTGTTAGTGGAAGACTTAAGACTCCTGATGCAGTCCTAATGGCCGAAACACAACGTTTTGTGTCGAGTCTTTTTTCACCAATAAACAAGTGTTTTTAAGATCAATCTATCCAGTTTTTGGTGTTCTGTGGTCAAACATCCCACTTTCTCCTATACCAGAGAAAATATGTCTTCATTCAACATGTAATTAAACCCTGGAATTTGTTGCCAGAGAATGCGGTAAAAGCAGTTAGCTTAGCAGGGTTTTAAAAAAGTTTGGATAATTTCCTAAAAGAAAATTCCATTAGCCATTATTAAGATGGACTTGGAGAAAATCCACTTCTTATTTCTAGGATAAGCAGCATAAAATCTACTTTACTGTTTTGGGATTGTGCCAGGTACTTGTAACCTGGATTGTTCACTGTTGAAAATGGATACTGGGCTTGATGAACCTTTGGTCTGTCCAAGTATGGCAACACTTAGTACTTTTGTAATTATTGGAGGGGAAGGTTTTTTTTTTTTTTATTTATTTTCAGCGCTTGATATAACACAAGTGATCCCTGAGCTGTGATAAAAAGGGCCCTGCGGGGCTGTTTTTCCTGCACACCAGGGGCCCTTTTTACTGCAGCGGGTAAAAAGCCCCTAAAAATAAATGGCCATGCGGTAAGATTACTCTTAGCATGTGGTCATGCAGCAGGGAGCACTTACTGCCACCCACTGAGGTGGCGGTAAGGGCTCCCGTGGTAACCAGGCAACACTGCCCGATTACCATCGGGTTAGAGCTGCAGTAAAAATAAAAATATTTTCTGGGGGGTGCCAGAAATGGTGTGCACTCGAGGCAGAAATACCGCTGGTGGTTTATAGCACAGGAGAGCCTTTGTACAAGGACCCCTAAGTTATCTATTGTACCTTTTATTTCCTTCACATCAGAAGAGCTTCATACTCTGCAGTGTTTGTTCCGGAAACAGGTGGGAATTTGCACCTGAACCGCAGAGAGGGATGATTATCCATTTTTCAGATAGCCCTGAGGGAACTTGTGTGAGAGGCCAAATATTTAGGCCAGCAGCAGAGCTTATTTCAGAGTGACTAGGCCAAAGCAATAGTCTTTCCTGCCAGCTCATCCCATATCCCTAAGGTAATTCTCAGGGCGTAATTCTGGATGCAGGCCTTGACAGAGGGAGATAACTCAAAGGAGTTTGGGTTCCCTCCCCACCCCCACACTAGATTATTTTCTCTCTAAGCAAGAAGGATCCAGGTAGGCAGGTGCAATCTAGCCCCTAACTAACAGCAAAGCTGGAATGGTTCCCCAGATTGAGCTGTGGTCTATGCAATATACATAAAGTAAGACCTCACATTAAAAAAATTTGTAAGTAAAGCACACCAGGAGGAGCATTTCCGAAAGAAACATCCATGTTGCAATTTGGACGTCCTTGCAAAACGGTGAAATCCAGGGGCAGGGAAACCCGTATTTGCAAAACAAGATGGATGTCCATCTTTCGTTTCGAAAATACAGTCAAAGACGTCCAAAGCCTTAAATTTGGATGTCCCTAGACATGGACGTTTCTGACTTTCGGCGATTTTTGAAACCAAAGACGTCCATGCCAAAAACATCCTAATGCAAGCCATTTGGGTGTGGGAGTAGCCAGCATTTGTAGTGCACTGGTCCCCCTGACATGCCAGGACACCAACCAGGCACCCTAGGGGGGGAACTGCAGTGGACTTCATAAAATGCTCCCTTACCCTGTGTGCTGAGCCCCAACCCCCCCCCCCCCCCAAAAAAAAAAAAAAAAAAACCTCACTACCCACAACTGTACACCACAACCATAGCCCTTATGGCTGAAGGGAGGGCACCTATATATGGGTACAGTGGGTTTTGGAGAGCTCACTGTTTCCTCCACAAATGTAACAGGTAGGGGGGTATGGGCCTGGGTCCGCCTATCTGAAGTGCACCGCACCCACTAAAACTGCTCCTGGGACCTGCATGCGCTGTCATGGACCTGAGTATGACATCTGAGGCTTGCATGACATATTTTTAAACATATTGTTTGAGGGTGGGTAGGGGTTAGTGACCACTGGGGGAGTAACGGGAGGTCATCCCTGATTCTCTCCGGTAGTCATCTGGTCATTTCGGGCACCTTTTTGTGCCTTATTCATTAAAAAACACATCCGGGTGAAAACGTCCAAGTGTTCGTCAGGGACGTCCTTGTTTTTTTTGACTATGGGTCAAAGACGTCCTAGTGTTAGGCACGCCCAAGTCCCGCCTTCGCTACGCCTCAGACACGCCCTCTTGAAATTTGGACGTCCTTGCGACGGACTGCAGTTGGAGACGTCCAAAATCGGGTTTCGATTATACCGATTTGGACGTCTCTGGGAGAAGTACATCCATCTTCCGATTTGTGTCGAAAAATGGATGTCCTCTTTCGAAAATGATCCCACAGGTATCCCTCTCTGTCCCTGTTAAAAATGGGAAAATTCATGAAAGCTACACATCTTCCCTCAGTCATGGCAGAGCCTCCATGGTTCTAGTTTTCTCCTGGAGTTAATATTCAACAGGTGGCATGATATGCATATCTTCTCTGCTTCCCTCCCAGTTAGGGGAGAAATAGTGGCTCTCTGTTCCTCTACACAGGTGAAACTTCCTAAAGTACTTTTAAGGTCAGATTAGGCTTAGAGGGTGTCATGGTTGTGGCCGTGCCCTTATGTTCAGACGTACTGTTTCTCTGTATCTAGCTCTGTGACCTCTCCAGTCTGCCTTTTTTTCCTGTTGTTCTTCTTCCTGTTAGCCAAGCCTTGTTTTGGTCTCTCTGCTTCATTTCCTACTTCTGACATCATCAGCCTATTCCTTTATAAGGACCCAGGGAGCTTTCCTGCGTTGCCTTTGCAACAGGTCTATTTTCCTTTTTCTTGTTGTACTGTTTGATTCTGAGGGAACCGGTCTTCTTGTTACGCTGTGTCTCTGTGGCACAGCCCTGAGCACTGTGTGAGTGGTTTTGGTTTGAATCTGTATAGATTACTTTCCTGTTAGGTTTGCTCTCAAGCAAAGCCCTCTTGTTTCTCTGTGTTCTGCTTTAAACCTGTATGGATTACTAGCCTGTTAACTTTACTTCCAAACGAAACCCTGTTCTGTTTTTCTGTGTGTGGCTCTGGTTTCAACCTGAATAGATTCCTTCCTTGTTATCTAGGCTCTCCAGCATAAGCCTGTTCTGTTTCCTTGTGTGGTTTCCCTTGTTACCTTTCACTGTTCAGCTGCTTTCCTTGATTACCTTGCTTCCATGCAGCTGGGTGTGGTCTGTCTCTGCCTGCCTTTCCTTTCCCTTCCTGGCTGAGTTCTGGTAAGAACATTGTTTTTTTCCCCTTTGTTTGTTTTAAACCTTTGACTTCAGTGTAAGCCCAGCTTCTTTTTAATTTGTATTAAAAGCAGCCCTTTCCCCTTGAGTGCTGTGTGGCACAGCCTAGTGTATTCCTATGAGTGGCTTCCCGTTTCCCTGAGTGCTACTGTATATGGTACAGCCTAGAGTGTATTCCTATAGTTGGCTCCCCTTATTTTTTTATTTATTTGTTTTTTTTTTGTTACATTTGTACCCCGCGCTTTCCCACTCATGGCAGGCTCAATGCGGCTTACATATTGTATACAGGTACTTATTTGTACCTGGGGCAATGGAGGGTTAAGTGACTTGCCAAGAGTCACAAGGAGCTGCCTGTGCCTGAAGTGGGAATCGAACTCAGTTCCTCAGTTCCCAAGGACCAAAGTCCACCACCCTAACCACTAGGCCACTCCTCCACTCCCTTACCCTTGAGTGCTGCGTGGCCAGCCTAGTGTATTCCTATGAGTGGCTTCCCTTTTCATTGAATGCTGTATGGTACAGCCTAGAATGCATTCCTATAGTTGGCTCCCCTTTACCCTTGAGTGCTGCATGGCCAGCCTTGTGTAGTTTTATGAGTGGCTTCCCTTTTCCCTTGAGCGTTGCGTGGCCAGCCTTGTGTAGTTTTAGTAGTGGCTTCCCTTTTTTCCTTCAGTGCCTAGTGGCACACCCTTGAGTATTCTTTTGAGTGGCTTCCCTTTTCCCTGAGTGCTGTATGGTACAGCTTAGAGTGTTCCCTCATGAGTGACTTCCCTTATCCTTGACTTCTGTATGGCATAGCTGTGAGTGTTCCTCTGTGTGGCCATGTCTTGCGTTTCCTGTGTGCTTTCTGTTTGAGTTCTTTTTGTGAGGTTTCTGGTTGTGTTTGAGTGGATTGCTTTTTCGTTTAGCTGTGACTACTAGCGCAGCCTTGAGTGGTCTCTGTGTGGCACAAGTGGGCCTTTCTTCCGTTTAGCTGTGTCTACTAGCACAGTCCTGTGCATCCTCTCTGTTTGATTCTGTTTGAGTGGGTGGTTCTTCTGTTTGCTGTGACTACTAGCTCAGCCTTGAGCTGCCTCTGTGTGGCACAAGTGTACAGCTCTTCGTTTAGCTGGGACTACTAGCTCAGCCTTGAGCTACCTCTCTGTGTGATTTCTGTTTGACTTGGTTAGGATTATTCATTTATAGCTGTGGATCTAGCACAGCCCTAAGTGTCCTCCTCTGGTTCTGTTTGTGCTTCAGTGGGTGCAGGGCCGTGCCTAGGGTCTCTGGTGCCCCCCTGCAGACTATCAGTTGGCGCCCCCCCCCCCCCCCCCGTGTGGCAAGAGATAGACGATAGTCTCCCTCACCAAGCATCTCTCCCTTTTCAAATGGCCAGGTTTTCTACGGTCCACCAGCAGGAATACAATAATTAGCCAATGATACATTTCAAATACAATTATTGACTTCACTTTACAATTCTTCCCCTTGCCAGTTCTCTTCAGAGGGCCATTGCCCTTTGCCAGCATCCTTTGGTGATGTCATTACCATCAGAAATTCTTAAAGGCACAGCATCCTTGTTGATATATCAGAGAGAGGGCCCCACATTCACTGTAATCTGCTAGGATCTCCGGGAGGAAGACAAATCCCCATTCATTTAAGGCAGATGGACTTTTTTGGTTTAGTAATTACTTTTTGAACATTTCTTTGATTGTTCTTTTACATTGAAAGAGATTGGTGAAACAAGCTCCAAATTTATTGTATTTTTATAGACTGTGGAGTGTGAAGAATTATGAAAGGCATTATACTTTCATTGACTCCCAGTATGAACAGAATATCATTTTGTAAAAGCAGTTGAAACCTGTAATTTTGCTGGTGAATTGTGCAGAATATACTGGTTTCTGCAATAAAGTAAAATTTCCCATGGAAAACCCATGGAGGGATTTGGAGTACTACTACTACTTGACATTTCTAAAGCACTGCTAGGGTTACGCAGCGCTGTACAATTTAACATAGAAGGACAGTCCCTGCTCAAAGAGCTTACAATCTAAAGGACAAGTGAACAGTCAGTCAAGTAGGGGCAGTCAGATTGGGGCAAATAGGGTGGAGCTGACTCAGATTTACTACTTGCCTAATAAGATCTCTGAAGAGCCAACACAACAATTGGATCAACCTTTGGATGTTTCTGCAATTTTAGAAACCCCAACAGAGGACTTAATGACTCCGGCAACTTTGTTAATTACTTTAGCCTTATCCATGGATAAAATACTTATTATGAAAAAATTCTTCAAAAATAGAGTAAAAGAATTCCTGGGACTCAAAGTCCGTATATTTCCTGACGTATCTAAGAATACCCAAAAAAAACCGAAGACAGTTTCTTTTGTTAAAACCAGGGGTGCTCCAGATGGGAGCCACATTTCTTTTACGTTATCCTTGTAGATGTGTAATTTGTTACCAGTTGGTTAAATATGTTTTCTTTGAGTCTGTACAACTTTCTGATTTTATAACAGCCAGAAGATCTTTGAGGTGAAATAGCTCTGAATTGATAGTAGATACAGATGTGTAGACTGGTTTAATTTCCTTCAACTTATTTAATTGTTAAATTCTCCTAATTGTTAATCTTGGATCAGAATTGTGGACTTAAGTGTACTTAGTCAAATAATATTGATGTTTATTTTCTTCGTTAAATGTATTGACGAATGTACCTTTTCTTTTTCAAATATGCTTGTTTAATATTTGAAATTAATAAATATATATTTTAAAAAATAGGGTGGAGTGTCAAGGTTGGTTTTGATAGGAAATATTTTTTTATTTTGTTTAAAGACTGTGCAATGAACATAAAGAAGACTACTGTATAGTTTTGACAAAGTTTTCTTAAAGGTTAAGTACCTTTATTGAAGTAAATCTGTATAAGCCTGCTCCTTTTGGGTAAAACTAGTGCTTACCTGTTTCAAATTTGTATTTAGCTTTTGTTTGTGAATTGCAATTCGCTTTACTTTCAGAACTAAATAATAACTTATGTTTGTGCAGTAATTTAAATAAAGTTGATATTTCATTTCAAGATAGTTACTTCCCTTTCCTGGAGGAATATCTCCTTCTTTCACTTTCTGTATCAAAGGCTCCAGCTGGTCTTTAAGTTCTGTCAACTTTACTCTTAGATCTTGAATGAGCTCCAACAGTTCTAGAGATTCATTTTGCAGTAACTTCAGTTTTTCCTTTTCAGACATTTTTTTCAAGTCTTTTACAATTTTTTGTGTCTTCCCTGTTTTGGAGGGTACTGTCAAATTCCCTTCTGGTCCACCATGTTTGGACAGCCACCATTGTTATTTTATGGCCCAAATAATAAAACAGTCTTGTTAATTATAGCCTGAGAAGGGTTTTGGGTTACTTTCAGTTTATCTATTCAGCCATACTACAAACAGTCTTACCTCAGCTGCGCGCCTTCTTTTACCTTCGACGGTCACAGCAGCTGAGCAGCGTCAGTGAAAGCGCTGCCGATGTCTCCAACCTTCCATTTGCGCTCGTTCGTTCCCTGTGTCCCGCCTTTTTCTGATGTCATTTCCTTGCGAGGGCGGGACACTGAGGGAACCAACGAGCGTGAAGGGAAGGCTGGAGACGTTGGCAGCGCTTTCACTGACGCTGCTCAGCTGCTGCAACCGTCGGAGGTAAAAGATTTAAAGCCCCCCAGGACGGCGCAGACCTGAGGTAAGCGGCGAGGGTAAGCACAGCGGTGGCGCCCTCCAGAGGTCGGCGCCCCCCTGCGGTGCTTACCCCGCTTACCGTGTTGGCACGGCCCTGAGTGGGTGGTTCTTCTGTTTGCTGTGACTACTAGCTCAGCCTTGAGCTGCCTCTCTGTGTGGCACGAGTGGACAGCTCTTCCGTTTAGCTGGGACTACTAGCTCAGCCTTGAGCTACCTCTCTGTGATTTCTGTTTGACTTGGTTAGGATTATTCGTTTATAGCTGTGGATCTAGCACAGCCCTGAGTGTCTTCTCTGGTTCTGTTTGTGTTTGAGTGGGTGGTGCTTCTGTTTAGCTGGGAATAGTAGCCCAGCCCTGTGCTATCTCTCTGTGTGATGTCTGTTTGACTTGGTTAGGACTATTCATTTATAGCTAGGGTTCTAAACCCAGTCCTGTGATGCCTTCCTGTGTTTTTTTTTAAAATATTTTTACTTGTGGTTTCTACCATGTGAGTCTATGCGGGGTTCTCTTTTCCCCTTCAGTTTCTTTGTGCCTGTGTGTAGGGTCTTTTGACCCCTTGTTTGTGGCTCTATTTACTGCAGTGTGTGTGCACTGCTTGAGTAGAACTTGCTCAAGAGATTCCATTCTGTTTCTTTTCCCTTCCTTCTGGTATGATTCAGTTCCAGTTTGGCTGTGAGGCCCGTATGCTTGGACTCTGTACGAGTGGGTTCTGGATCGGCCGTGAGGCCCGCCTGAGTGGTCTACCTCCCTTTTCTGGTGGTGCTTGTTGCTTGTCTTGAGTGTGTTGTCTATTTGCCATGTCTGGTATCCTGTTTGTATTCAGTGCATGGTTCGCCTCTGCTCTGTGCCTCCCCAGAGGACTTGTCTGCTGCAGCCTGGCTGCAGCCCAAGGGCTCACCATCCTGGGTTCCATGACAGAGGGTGACCGAAATCAGGGTTTTTGGTTCTGGCCTAAACTGAATCTATGGCTAAAATTCACTGTTCAGTTTCAGCTGGAACCAAAGCTGGAATGAAACTACCCCACCTTCCACTGCCATCCCCTCCCGAATAAAAACCCCATCTGACTGACCACCAACCGCTCTCCCCCCACCTCTCATAGGTAGGCACTCCTGACGGCCACCATTTTGAGACTGGAAATGGCATGAGCAGGAGTGACTGGGGATTTGCTCCTGCCTATGCCAGTTCTAATCCCAAAATGGCGGCCATGACCTCACATGGCAGACTTGCAAAGCTGCTGTGGGAAGTTGTGGCTATTTTCATTATGCAATGGGTGGGAGCAGGAGCGACTCTGAATCACTCCTGCTTTGAAGAGACCACTAGGGCTTTTAGAAGCTCTTATATGTGTGAGAAGGGACTTAGTAAAATGCACAAATCCTGCTTTTATGCCCATGATAGGAGGCACAGTGGCAAGTGTACCTGTGTTTTATGTATCTATGAGAAAGAGCACAATAGAAGCATATCTTGTGCCTTTGAGTTGACCACAGGGTTAAATGTACCTACCTCTTCTGGGCCCGTGTGAAATGGTTTCTTTGCAGAATTATCAACTGCTGTTCGAGATGAAATATGCGAAATGCTAGATAAAATGAAGACAGCACCAAGATGCAAACCCTGTAAACAAAGAAAGAGGATCTACTATTAGCCACCTTTGGAGTGGAGAAGCTGCTACCACTAGGAGATTGATCCCTGCTTTAGTACCCTGCCATCTAGGCAAGGCTCCCCAAGTCTCTTAAAAATGGCCTCTCTAGTGACTTCCTTCCAAGATTTCATAGGTAGAAGTGATCTATTGAACAGAACATTGAACTTTGACCCAGGAAAGTTAATGAGGCCTGAATTCAAGGCTCTCCTGTGCTATAAATACTGTACAGTGTTGGGCAACTCATTGTGCATCCCTGTGATTCCATGCCATGGTTGAAAGCAGGGGCAATATTCAGCTGAATGGCCACCGTATAAAGATTTCTATGCAAGTTATAGAAATATCTTTAAGTGTACTTTTAGCCAATTTATCCATAACAAGTTGGACTGATGAATATGTGGTCCTAAACTTATACAGATAAATTACATTAGGATTTCTGTTTATGAAATATATTTATATGTATTTCTGCTCTGCAAATTTAGGCCTTTTCCTTGGAATGTCTCTAGCCCCTCCCCAATTAAATGAATACATTTTAGCTATTGAGAGAGTAATTTTTTTAACTGGATGCCTAGTGTAAAGCAGCAAACACACCCGTTTCAAGCCTATTTTATAAAGAAAAGTAGACGCCTACTTTTTTTTATATATGTATAATATTATCATAAGTGACCAAAAGCACTTAAGATGCACCTCTGTTTTGTAAGAATGTGCATAAATTAGAGTATTCTAGAATGCAGGTGCATACTTGCTTACACCAGCCATGCTCTGCCTAAACTCCACCTATATGTACATTCATTGTGAAAGTATCCACCATGCAACCAACATGCAGTTTTACTCTAGTCAATATTTTCATAGGAGATCATTTATGCAAATATGTTGCCACTTGCTTACATAAATGACTAAAATACCAAAATTTACATGCATTGTTCATGCTTAAAACTAGGCACCACCTAGTGAATTATATGGGCCAAATTCATTCAAGTAGTGGCCTGGAAAACTTACAATAAGACACTTACACTGCATGCATCCAGCACCCAATGCTGACAACACAAATGTTTTGAATATTAGAACCCCCCCCCCCCCAAAGTGTTTAACTTAATCTGAATGATTGCATGTGTAAAGAGGATGAATAGAATGTGGTATTCTGCAATGGCTGCATGCAAATCCAGTGATTCATAAGAATCTCACATTAACATTGATTTATTCAGCTTTAGCTCATGTCTTAACTGGTGACTCAGGGCAAGTTACATTCAGGAGCAGGGGGAAACTGAGCAGGGGGGAAACTATCTGTTCCTCAGTGGTGCAAATTTATATTTGGGCTGGGGTGGGGGACAGGTAGAACTCCTCTTCTTTCCCAGATAAAGCCTTAAGACATTACTGAGATTGACAGGAGGTGAGCACAGCAAACACCAGCAGTGCTGCCATGTAGCCTCCTGACTTTATTCTTCAATTACCAGATTTGCCAGGCAGCAGGAGAAGTGATTCAGTGCATCAACTTCAACTGCCAGAGCTAAAAATTGTGATAGTTAAATCAAATCAAATGTGTATATCTAACTATGGCCAACGGTTTTCCCTATTTTACCCATGTAAAATAAAATAACATCCTTCAATTAAATTTATTTTTACTTTACAATTTTAAAACATTATTTTCCTGACTATACAACATATTTTAGAAATTTGGGGGTACTTTTACCAAGCCGTGCTACAAAGTAGTCGGCACTGGTGTAATCATGTAGGTTTTCTATGCGCTGCAGCCACTTTTAGCATGGCAATAAAATGACCGGCTTGGCATATTTTTCTGTAATGGCCATGAGTTAATTTCTCCTGGTGCCACAAAGGCTTCCTGCTATTGTTAGTGTTGCTTGAATCCAAGGAACTGGGACAGGGACATTCATTCCAATACTTGTGCTGCTTTCATCTTCTCAAATGACTTGGAGCCTTCATGCCACTGCCAGTGCCCTTTACCCAGGGCTTCTTTTGAGGGGGTACTGAGTACTGGCACCTTTTCCATTGTCTGCTAAAATTGACCCATGGACCCCAAGTTTTAAATGAAAGAGCTCAGGCTCTACCTTGTCATACATTCTGTGACTGGTTGCAGGGGACTTGGCTATTGTGGGGTGGATCCCTCAGTGATCACCCTGCCCCTGAAGGGTGTGGCCTTGCATTTGAGTACCGGCACCTTTTTGCTAGGAAAAATTGCACTGCCTTTACCACTCTTTGGGACTTTCCTCCCATTGATGCCTTTTAGGGCTGTTGGCTCTCTCATAGATGCCTGCTGGCAAGTTTCAAGCAAGTTTCATTGAAAATGGATGGAAAACTTAAGAGTGTAACATTGCTTGCCCCATTGACTTTAATGGAAATTAATGAAACAAATTATTTGGAATCCAAAAATGAACCCAATGGATGACTGACGTGAAAATGAATTGAACTTCCCATGTACAACCTAAAATGCAGCAAAGGAGCAACAGAAAAGGGAAAGAATGGAGTCATCATTCCAAATTCTACTTAGCTAGTAATTTTTAAGGACTTTTCCTCCAGAAACTTGTCTACTCCTCTTTTGCTATCCAGAAGCAAAAAAAGTCTACTTACAGCACTACAAAGAGTTTTAGAAGAAGGTATTCTGATGGTCTCAGTTCTGCTGGTATAAAGCTAGGTTCTGGATCCTCTTCTGTGGTTGCTGTAGTCTCTAAGGCAAAAGTAGCATTACTAGTGTTATGTTTTATAGATTATTATGGGCCCTGTTTACTAAGCAACACTATAGGCATGCTAGCATTTTTAGTGCAAGCTAAACGCTAGAGACACCCATAGGTGTATATGTTCAAGAACAGGTGTAAATGTCCATGCCAACAATGTAGGCACAATCTGTGCTGCTTATTAAAGTATTAAAAATATATTAACCATCCATGTGTCTTTATAAAATAGCATCTAGTTGGCACCAACTAGACCTCTTAAACCAGGCACCCTGATATAAAATTACCCTCCACATATGCAGATTATACATTATTTCATGTTCATACATGCAGGGTTAGGAACACAACGCAACATAATCCATCTCATGTTTGGTGACACTGTATTCTTCATGGCACTGGGTCCTACTGGCAGCCCCTTTCTTTACCAGAGAATGAGGACTTCTCAGATTGGAAGGAGCTCTCTTTGGTGCTCAGGCCAATGCTGGGATTTCTGTGGCTTCTACACTCATAGTCTCTATCCAGGAGAGGAGGAACAACAGATGCCAAGACTTGCTTTCGCCACTTCACCTCTGGAGCAATCTCTGTCTGTAGAAAGCACAGGAAAGAAGATAGATAATATCAGAAAAACTAAACCTATTTCCCCAGAGCACTCTTTTTACCCCTTGGCAGTCCAGAGGTTCAACCAACTCCCTCATGGGTTTTCTGTATTAGATGCACTTGAAAAATGTTTTAGTATTAGTTGTCGTCTCTACAGCATGCTTCATACACAACATGATAATTAATATGAATTAAACTTTACCCTTCCTTTTTTTCTGGAAAAATCCCTGCGCACAAACAGTGCTCCCTTCTTCCCCTTGTTCCCAGCCCCGCTTAATTGAAAATAACTGCACACCGTATGAAACTACATTTCCATGACACAGATTCTTATATTTTAAACTGACACCATCCAGTCATTTTCAACCAGCCTTTTTGGAGTGCCTCACTGCCCAGAAATCCTTCAGCTGTACAAGCTATGCAGAAGATAGAGAGCATATGATCCAAATCAGCAGAGAAGAATGTGTAATTCAGTTACATTTAACTTTCACTTCTTTGGTTTCTTCTCTAGCCCACTTGGATTTTTTTTAAACTGGAGTTTTAATTCCTCTTTAATTCTTTCTTTGGTTTTATCTGTCCTGTCAACAATTGTATTTCTTTTCCACTCTTTTTTTTTTCAGTTTTTTTAATTGTAAACCACTTTGATTTTATTTGAAATGTACTATATCAAATTTTAAATAAACAAATATAAACCATGACCAGATTCTCAGATTGGAGATATTTTGTTATGAGAAAGTATGGATGAATTGTTGAGGATTTTTATGTAAGATAAGGGAAGTCTCCATTTACCCTTAATAGATGAAAAATAGTACTGACATATGTCAAGAAAATGGTGCCTATATAATACACTATACTTACATTTGAAAGTTTGTTCAAAATTCCAATACAGCCACACTATTCGTGTTCTTATATAATATAAATATTTGAATAACTGGAACCTCAAATCTCCTGAAAGGGGAAATCACGAAGCTTATATCACCCTCTATCACATATAGGAGTCCTTTTTATCATTGGTTCCTACTGGGGGAAAATAAACCGAACCAGTGTAAAAAAAATCCAAATTGTTTGGAGAAAAAAAACTGGTTCTAAAACATCCTTATATAATAAAATACATCCAGAAGTACATAAAAGAATACAAGACATTTTTATAAAATAATAAAATGCATCAGTATATATTGGAAAGTAATAGAACAAATGGTCAGACAAAACTAACTTAGGGGTCTTTTTACTAAGCTGTGGTAAAAACTGGCCTTAGTGCACACTTGCACAGGTTTTTCCTGTGCACTATTTCTACTACAGCTGTAAAAATGTCCTTTTCTATTTTTTGGCCCACCTCGAGGTATACCCTTATTTGGTGGATTAATCTTAAAATTGTAAAAAAAAAAAAAAAATTCCTCATCATTTCAGCTACTTGATACTTCACAGTGAATCTGGAATCCATAAACACACCTCTTCACTGTTATGATTCTGCTAAGACAGGTAGAGGAATGACTGGGACTCGCTTCTGATTGGCCTGTCAGGGATTCAGCTGACGCCTGAAGCAGCAGACGTCAGAAGCCAGATATATTTAAATTTACCTCTCCCTACAGCCTTTGCTTTAGCGTTGATTCCTGTCATCTGAGCCTGTTTCCCTCTCTGTCTGTGCTAGTAGCACACTGTGTATTTGTTGGAGTTTGCTTACTCTTCTCGTTGCTTGTAGTTTCTGTGTGCGCTGGTTGTTCCCAGCGTGTGCTTGATTGCTTCACTACACTGCACCTGTGTCCGTTCTCTGCTTGGCTGGTGTTGTGTTGTCTGTGGTAAGCTCATTCCTGTCTGTTTGTTTAGTTCCCCTTTCCTCAGTATTAACCCTTTTGTGCAGAGCTTGGTATTTGCCCTCTGTAAGTGCTGCTGCTCTTAGGCAGCCTCTCTGTCTGTTGTAATCAGTCCTGTATGTTTAAGTTTCTCTTTCTTCAGTGTTTACCCTTTATGTGCAGAGCTTGATATTGCCTTCCGTAAGCCCTGCCTCTGCTAAGCAGCCTTTTCCTTCAGCTTGTTTTTCCCTGGTCAGCCATTCCTGTGGAGCTTCGCTCTTGTAGAGTCCGTGTCCCATTCTGTCCTCGGCTTCCCCTTTTTCCCTATGGGCTTTGCCTCTGCTACCTGTGATAGGTCAGTGTGGTGCAGCTGTGACGCTCCTCCAGGTCAGGGCGGGGCAGAGATGTACTGTGCTTAAAAGTGGCTACACAGCTTCGAACAAACGAACTTTTGAAGCCTCAGAGTGTGTTTCCGAACGTTGAGGTTGTTTTTTATGTCCAGATGGGGCGTGGCCTAGGGCGCAGATGGGGTGTGGCTGAGTGCGGGGGTGAGTAGTCCGAATAGCCTACCCTACCAGGAGGTCTACAGCAGTTCAGGGCTTCACTGCCACAGATGGAGTGAGCTTCAAAACGTTCAAGGTGGGATTTATTTATAGAGATGATGTAGATACAAGCTGGAATCAGAATTGAACATCTTGGGTGTAACATTAGATAGCTTTTTAAATTTTGAATCCCATGTACAGTCGTTAACAACAAAGGTGTTTAAATTGTTGTGAAAGTTAAGATGTATTCTCCCAAATTCTATATAGTGCGCCTAGAGATTTGCGCTGAAATCCAGGCGTATTCTATAACAACATGTGTAATTTCATTGGCTTAACAAACCAATCAGTGTTGTTAACAGCACTTAATAAGCAATAATGAGCACTAATTGGCAGTAATTATAACTTATGCACATAACTTGCTAAGCGTATTCTGTAATGTAGTGTGCCTAACTTCTAACATACGCAGGCAAAAAGGGACGTAGTTATGGGCATGGAACTATGTAACTGCCTATTCCTCATGTTTGATCTATTCTTATTGTACACCGCCTTGAGTGAATTCCTTCAAAAAGGCTGTAAATAAATCCTAATACTAATAATGGGCGTATGGCCCAGTGTGTATAAATCTGTGCGCCGGGATTTATGCCACGTTTTTGTTGGTGTAAATGGAGGTTTGTAGTTTTAGGCACTGGGATATCAACTAAGCGTATTCTATATACCATGCCTAAATCTAAGCACCATTTTTAAAATTTGCTTAGTGAGAAATGTTTTCCATGCGGATTTTTTATGCACCATATATAGAATCTCCCCCATTAGGGCTTATTTTGAACCTAGAGTATTTCAACTTGAAGACATTAATAAATAATGGCACATTTGAACTATTGTAGCATTCTATATGATGGATGCCATGTATCTGTCCGATGTCTATTACAGACATTATAGAACACAGCAGCCCGACTAATATGTAAAACTTCCAAATTTGCACACACCAAGCCATTGCTTTGTAAACTCCACTGGCTTCCGATGGAGGCACACTCAAGTTTTAAGTTATGTTGTTTAGTCTTTTTAATCCTATATGGCCTAGCACCGCAGTACATTTTACATTTAATCTCTATACTTAGCAAGAATTGTGTTAGTAGTTCTAGATATTATTTGACTCTTCAGTTATCTTCACCCTTTCTCTACAAAACAGAATTTTCTTTAAAATTTTCTTTAACTTTCCATAAATATATGAAATGAGTCTAACTATATGATCTTTCAAAAGCTGTTAAAAACTTGGTTATTCCAGAAGTTTGTACTATGCTGAATTTATGATAATTTTATGATTTTAATAACTATAGGGGCCATTTTACTAAGCTGCGGAAAAAGTGGCCTGCAGCAGTGCAAGTGCGTCGTTTGGGTGTGCGCCGGGCCAGTTCTTGCCGCATCCTAGAAAAATGGCCTTTTGTAAGGTGCCAGAAAATAAAAACCTGCGCACATCCATTATCGGCCTGAGACCTTACCGCCGCCCACTGACTTAGCAGTAAGGTCTCACCTACCTGGGTGGTAGGCATGCAGTGCATGTCCACTGTCATTTATTGCTGGGTAACCACCATGCGGTAGAAAATATTTTCTACTGCATGTTTTCAGGGCATGCCAAATTCAGAATTACCACCCAGGGCATGTGGTAGCTGGGCGGTAATGCTGATTTGGTGCACTTTGGATGCGCACAGGCCTTTACGTGCCTTGTTAAAGGGCCCCTATGTATGCTCTAGGATTTGCCCTACTCTTTGATTGTAAGCCACACTGAACTAAATTTTGGGTATGTGCAACCTATAAGTGCTAATTGTAATGTAATTTCATTCTCTCATCCCCAGGATTTTAGTCTTTTTGGGTTAATTTTCAAGCCACTCCATTGCATCCAATGTGGTATATGGTCGAAAGATGTGCTCATGTAATCCTAGGTCTCTGATATTCTGGATACCACGAGAAATATAATGCCATTGGTATATGACAAATATGGTACTCTCAAAGATATTAAAACATTCCCTAAAGAAATTAAACAATATTGGTTATAGGGGAGATCCCTGAAGTACCCCTTGTTCCATTAGCCATGAAGCCAAAAGTTGCTCTTGCCAAGTGACCTCCAATGATTTTTTTTTTTTTTTTGAATATGACAAACCAACTCAGCACTCTACCAGTCACCCCTGTAGTACTTAATCAAAAGCATAATAAATCATGATGCACTAAATCAAATGTTTTACATAAGTCTAACCGTATTATGAAAGCCTGTTGTCCACCAGTGTGATTGTGTTCATTTCAGTCACCGCTGCAGCCATTACTGTTTTCATACTATGTAGACTACGGAAGTCCAATTGAGTCATATCCAGATCAGAAATGTGATATTGCAGCTGGATAGCGGCAGCTGCTTCCAAGTTTTAGTAATAATAAGAGTAATTACTACTCAGCGATAACTGGAATATAGTACATCTGCTTTGACCCCCCCCCCCCCCCTTCACTAAAGGAACCAGCACTATTTGTCCTAGTTCAGAGGAAACATGCCCTTCTTGCAGAGAACAATTTAAAAGTTTAGAAACCCAGTGGTACAGAATTCTTGGCATTTCTCTTAATGCACTAAGGTCCCAGAAAACAGCAAGGCAAACGATCTGCGAAATCCAACGTGGAAAATGAGCAAGCAGATCAGCATATTATCCAAAATATTTTATTGAAGATACCGTATCTAAGACAGTTGCCCGACACAGACCGTGTTTCGCCCACAAAAGGGCTGCATCAGGGGCTATAATAAACAAACATATTAAATTATAGAATCTAAACATTATAAAAACAAATCAATGATATTTAATATACTGATCTGCTTGCTCATTTTCCACTCTTAATGCACTAGGGCAAGGAACTAATAGATAATTACCCTTGGCATATTTCCGAATCAATACCGTTACTTCAATGACTGAGAAAAATGAAAATTTATTCCAAATACAGTCTGCTAAAACCCCTTCCTCCCTCCTATAAACTCCTCCCTCACTTGGCCAAACTCATAGTGCTAGGACCCTTAATGCTGAACTGCCACCAAAGCATACCTAGGGGGTTGCCTGAGCTGGAAACTTCTTGGTGGGGGGGAGTGGCAAAGAGCAGCTACAGTCAAAGCAGGAATAGGTCTTGACAACCATACAAACTCAAAGATCCATCAGCCTGTATTTCTACCCACAAGGAGGGTAATTTTAAAATAACTTGTTTGCTTCACTCAAGTAAATGACAATTTGCCTTTTCACAGAATTGTGCTGGGAAAATGGTGTTGATGTGATCACCTAAGTCTCTTCTAGCAGCCCTGAGTGCTGCATAGCAGGGGCGTATCTGAGGTTCGGCAGTAGGGGGGGCAGGGGCTAGAGTGAGGGGGCACATTATAACCCCCCCCGGCCGCCGCCCCCCCTACCGCCTTTAAACCCTCCCCCCTACCGTCATTAACCCTCCCCCGCCTACCGCCGTCAACCCTTTCCCCGCCTACCGCCGTCACCTACCCCCGAGGTCCGCTTCCTCCTGCCGGTTTTTTAAAATATTATTCCAGTTGGACGGAGTCTGACGTCGCAGCACGTTGTACGTGCAGGATGTCAACATGCTGCGACGTCAGACTCCGTCCAACTGGAAGGATGCAGTTTTCACAGCACGAGGATGAAGAAGTTAAAGAAGACCTCGGCTGGGCTGGCGGGGGTTGGGGTCCCCCGCCAGCTGAAATAATATTTTAAAAAACCGGCAGGAGGAAGCGGACCTCGGGGGTAGGTGACGGCGGCAGGTGGGGAAAGGGTTGACGGCGGTAGGCGGGGGAGAGTTAACGGCGGTAGGGGGGGTCCAGGGCGAAATCTGCAGGGGCCCAGGCCCCTGTGGCCCCACACAGATACGCCCCTGCTGCATAGGCTTCTAAAATTACCTCCTAAGCATTAGAAGACGTTTCCCCCTAGTCATCAGAAACAGACAGGCCACTGTTGAGAGCAGGCCTAGATTTAGAGGCAACAAAGGCAACTGCCCAGGGAACCAAATTTTGAAAGTGTCAAACAGTGTGTTTTTTTTCTAGCAAAAAGGTTGCCAGTACTCAAATGCTAGGCCACCCGTCAGGAGTGGGGTGATCACTGACAGACCCACCCTACAATGGCCAGGCCCCCTGCAACCAGCCACAGAATCTATGACAAGGCAGAATTAGTGTGTAGAGCCTGAGCTCTTTCATTAAAACTTGGGGTCCATAGGTCAATTTTTGCAGACAATGGAAAAAGGTGCCGGTACTCAGTACCCCCAAGTACCCTCTCAAAAAAGCCCTGGTGTCAAACATCCAGGCTAAAAATGAGCCTGTTTCTGTGTTCTTTAGAGACATGTGCATGTGCGGCTTCAAAGGGGGCACTATGGCCTTGCTCCTCTTCTAGCTCTCAGTCTCTATGGAATTTGTGCCATTCTGTCCCCCTTAGTCCCTGCTCTAACCTTGCCTTTGGGTACCAAAATCTGACATCCAGCCAAAAGCAGACTGGTCAGAGGCCACTGGAAAGAGAGGCTAATTATTATGAAATTTATTTTATTTTTCTTACATTTGTACCCCGTGCTTTCCCACTCATAGCAGGTTCAATGCGGCTTACATATTATATACAGGTACTTATTTGTACCTGGGGCAATGGAGGGTTAAGTGACTTGCCCAGAGTCACAAGGAGCTGCAGTGGAAATTGAACTCAGTTCCCCTGAATCAAAGTCCACTGCACTAACCACTAGGCTACTCCTCCATTAGCAACATTCCATGTAGAAGCCTGCCCTTGCAGATCAGCAACGCGGCCGCGCAGGCTTCTGTTTCTGTGAGTCTGACGTCCTGCACATTGTATTGCGAACACATTTTTTGATGTTTACCAAATGATGTTATTCCCATATTTTATCTTTTGATTTTGTTTTTTATCATATGTTATTGTTTTACTGTGGTTTTTTATCATATATGGTTTATGTTTTTACTTAATTTTTCTTTATTTGCATATGTATGTTTTTATAGACTCCTGATGCAGGCCTGACAGATGAAACACAACAGTTGTGTTGAGTCTTTTCATCAATAAACAAGCTTTTTAAGATTCTTGTCGCCAGGATTTGAATTTCCGTGGTCAAACATCCCACTCTCACTTACACTTACACTTGTGCTTTCCCGTGGGGAGTTCGAGTTCTCCGCTTGGCTGCGGATTCTTCTGAACCTTTTTATACCTGCATGTGAATGGAACAGGTCTAACTTAGGCCACCCTCCTTTTTGACTTGGACGTTTCTTCTCGTTCGATAAGGTAAAATTATGTATCATACCTGATAATTTTCTTTCCATTAATCATAGCAGATCAATCCATAGACTGGTGGGTTGTGTCCATCTACCAGCAGTTGGAGATAGAGAGCAATCTTTTGCCTCTCTATATGTGGTCATGTGCTACCAGGAAATCCTCAGTATAGTCGATATCAAAGCTTCATCTGCAGGAATCACCAAACATAGAGAATTATACCCACAAAGGGACACTCCGCCACCCAACCACCGCCGAAGCGGGGGGGGGGGGGGCACCCACACCCGCTGATGCGGGGGAAACTGGCAGTTCCTGCTACCGCAACCGTGGGAGGAGTTGGCTTAACCCCTCACCGCCAAAGCGAGAGGGAAACAAAGCTACCCTACTACCGCATGAAGCGGGAGGGAGCACTGGCATAATTTAGTTATGAATCCAACCACCGTCAAAACGGGGGGAAAGAAGCAGCAGCTCACTGTAACACAAAGTCGTCCCAACTCCAGGGAAATCCAAGTGGAAGAACTTGAACTCGAAGTCCTCCTGAACATGAACTGAAGTCTAAACTTGAACCTGAAATATAACTGAACTAGAACAAACAGTACAGATATCTGGGAGGGACTATGGATTGATCTGCTATGATTAATGGAAAGAAAATTATCAGGTAAGATACATAATTTTACCTTCCATATCATCAAGCAGATCAATCCATAGACTGGTGGGATGTACCCAAGCAGTACTCACCCAGGGCGGGACATGGAAATCCCAGAATGCAACACTGAAGCTCCAAACTGGGCCTCGGCCCGTGCTGCCACGTCCAAGCAATAATGTAGTCAGAAGGTATGAGCCGACGCCCAAGTCGCCAATCTGCAAATCTCCTTCAAGGAAACGGACCTGGACTCTGCCATCGAAGCCGCCTGTGCTCTAGTAGAATGAGCCTTCAGCTGGATAGGCGGCACCTTCCCTGCGGCCACATAAGCCGCCGCGATCGTTTCCTTGACCCAACGTGCCATGGTAGGTTTAGATGCCTGCAGACCCCTACGGGGGCCCGCGAACAGCACGAACAGGTGATCCAACTTCCGGAAATCGTTGGTCACCTCCAAGTATCTGATGATAACTCATCTAACATCCAGGCATCTGAGAGCACGATACTCCTCTGGATAATCCTGCCTACGGAAGGAGGGTAAACAAAGCTGCTGATTCACATGGAAGTGAGAAACAATCTTGGGCAGGAAGGAAGGCACTGGGCGAATAGACACTCCTGCCCCTGTGAACCGCTGGAACGGCTCTCTACGCGAGAGCGCCTGGAGCTCGGAAACCCTCCTGGCTGAAGCGATTGCCACCAAAAAGACCGCTTTCAACGTCAGGTCCTTCAGAGACAGCCGCGATAATGGCTGAAAGGGCGGCTTCTGCAAGGCCTACAGCACCAGATTGAGATTCCACAAGGGTACTATCGAGTGCAGAGGAGGGCGTAGGTGATTAACCCCTTTGAGAAAACGCACCACATCTGGCTGAGAAGCCAGGGAAGCACCCTTCAGGCGACTCCTGAAGCAAGCTAGAGCTGCTACCTGGACCTTAAGAGAGCTGAGCGACAGGCCTTTCTCCAGACCTTCTTGCAGGAACGCCAACACTGAAGCAATTGGCGCCGTGAAGGGCGACAGGGATCCTGCCTCGCACCATGATACAAAGGTACGCCATACCCTGGCGTACATAGTAGAAGTAGAGCGCTTCCGTGCTCTCAGCACAGTGGCGATGACCTTGTCCGAGAAGCCCTTCTTCTTCAGCCGCTTCCACTCAAGAGCCAGGCCGTAAGACCAAAGGGGGAGGGATCCTCCATTACCATGGGACCCTGATGTAAGAGGCCCCGCTCTGCTGGAAGCTGCAGAGGACTGTCTACGGAAAGCCGGATCAGGTCCACATACCAAGGGCGTCAGAGCCAGTCTGGACCCACCAGGACCATCCGGCCTGGGTGTTTCGCCACCCGGCCGAGAATTCTGCCCAGCATAGGCCAAGGCGGGAACACGTAGAGAAGCTCCTGTACTGGCCACTGCTGGAGAAGAGAATCGACCCCCAGAGATCGAAGGGTCCCGTCCTCTACTGAAGAACCATGGCACTTGGCAATTGGCCGAGGTCGCCATCAGAAGGTCGGCATGCCCCAGCGCTTCGTGATCTCCAAGAACACCCGAGCAGACAGTTGCCACTCTCCGGGATCCAAGGTATGGCGACTGAGAAAGTCCGCCTCGACATTCAGGACTCCCGCAATGTGAGCCGCTGACAGCTGGTCCAGATTTGCCTCTGCCCACTGGCATAACTTCATGGCCTCCCTGGATAGGGGGGCGCTCCTGGTACCTCCCTGACGATTGACATAGGCCACGGCCGTGGCATTGTCTGACAGGATTCGAACTGGCCTCAGTATCAGTACCTGAAGAAACGCTTGAAGCGCCAACTGACTGGCCCAAAGTTCCAAGAGGTTGATGGGCCACTTCGCCTCCGCCAGCGACCATATCCCCTGCGCTGTCCTTCCTAGGCAGTGGGCTCCCCAGCCCGTCAAGTAGGCGTCCGTCGTAATGACAATCCACTCCGGGGATGTGAGAGGCATACTGGCTGACAACTTGTCTGACATCAGCCACCAACTTCTCACCGCCGGGTCCAGGGGAAGGCGAACTGCGTAATCCTCCGAAACAAGAAACCAGCGCCACAGAAGAGAGTGCTGTAGTGGCCTCATATGGGCCCTGGCCCAGGGCACTACCTCCATCGTGGCCGTCATGGAGCCCAACAGTTGCACATAATCCCAAGCCCGAGGAGCTGAGGAGGCTAGGAACCAGCCCACCTGGGCCTGAAGCTTGAGGCTCCGGTTGTCCGGCAGGAACACTCTGCCCACTTGGGTGTCGAATCGAATACCCAGATACTCCAGGGACTGAGTAGGGCGCAGCTGACTTTTCTCCTGGTTGATGATCCACCCCAGGGAACTCAGAAGAGCAATGACCCTGTCCGTCGCTCTCCCACACTCCGCAAAGGAGGGAGCTCGAATCAGCCAGTCGTCCAGGTAGGGATGGACTTGCACTCCTTCCTTGCGGAGATAAGCCGCAATGACCACCATCACTTTGGAGAAGGTCCGCGGAGCCGTAGCCAACCCGAATGGGAGGGCTCTGAACTGGAAGTGCCGGCCCAGCACTGCAAAGCGCAGGAAGCGCTGATGAGGCGGCCAGATGGGAACGTGCAGATAAGCTTCCTTGATGTCCAAGTATGCCAGGAATTCTCCTTCTTGTACCGCAGCAATCACGGAGCGGAAAGTCTCCGTACGGAAATGCCGTGTATTCGCAAGGCCCAATTGACTCCCTTGAGGTCGAGAATAGGCCGAGAAGAGCCTCCTTTCTTTGGCACCACAAAGTAAATGGAGTAACGTCCTGTGCCACGCTGCTCTACGGGCACTGGGACCACTGCCCCAAGGCGGAGCAAGTTGTCCAGAGTCTGCTGAACTGCTGCCACTTTGAGGGGAAACTTGCAGGGAGAGTTCACGAACCCATCTCTCAGGGGCCGGCAGAACTCCAACTTGTAGCCGTCTCTGATGACTTCTAGAACCCAAGCGTCTGAAGTTACCCTGGTCCACTCGCCCAGAAAAGAGGACAGTCTTCATCCTATCTGCTCTGGGCCATGGACCATGGCCCTGTCATTGGGTAGGAGACCCTGGGGGAGGACCGGAGGAAGAACCTCCTGAGCGGCGGTCTCTGCGAAAGGAATGCTGCTTCGGGGAGAACCTCTGCTTGAAGGAGGAGGAAGAGCCCGACTTGCCCGGGCGATACCAACAGGCTTCTTGAAAACAGCCCTTAGAGGAACCAGGGCGAGCACTGCTGGCCCTTGCCTTGACCTCCGGCAACCTCTTGCCTTTAGAACTGCCGAGATCCATCACGATCTTGTCCAGCTCATCCCCGAAGAGCAGCTTGCCCTTAAAAGGCAACTTGGCTAAGCGGGATTTGGAGGCATGGTCAGCTGACCAATGCTTAAGCCATAGCCATCGACGGGCAGAGACTGTCTGAGACATACCTTTAGCCGAGGCTCTCAAAACATCATACAGCAAGTCTGCCAAGTAAGCCAAGTCCGACTCCAGGACCGGCCAATCCGCCCTCAAGGAAGGATCTGAGGGGGAGGCCCGCTGCACCACCATCAGGCATGCCCTGGTCACATAGGAGCCGCAAACTGAGGCCTGCAAACTCAAGGCGGCCGCTTCAAAGGCTAACTTTAAGGCCGCTTCCAATTTTCTGTCCTGAGAATCCTTACGGGCAGAGCCACATTTCACCAACAAAGCCGTCTTTTTTGTCACAGCCGTGATTAAAGAGTCCACTGCCGGCCAGCGCAAGGCCTCCTATTCACCCTCTGACAGAGGGTACAGACGAGTCATGGCCCTGGCTACCTTGAGGCTCGCCTCAGGAGAATCCCATTGAGCCGAAATTAGAGTTTTCATGGCTTCGTGGATGTGGAAGGTCCTGGAAGGGTGCTTGGTTCCCAACATAATAGCGGAACCCGCCGAGGCTGAAGGAGGGCCTTCCTCCGGACAGGAAATACTCAAGATGCTCATAGCCTGAACTAACAGGTTAGGCAATTCCTCTGAGCGAAAAAGCTGCACTGCAGAGGGCTCATCTCCCCCATCAGGGCGAGGATCAGCCTCCTCCAAAGAATCCCCAAGGGACCTTTGGGAGAACTCAGAAACGCTGCCCTCATCTACATCAGAGGAGACAGAGTCCCCCAAGACCTGAAGATCCACCCGAGGGCGCTTGATCAGGGAAGCCTCTTCCCCCATATCTGACAGGGAAGCAGGAGCAGCGTTTTGCAGTTGAAAGGCCTGATGCAGCAACAAAATAAACTCGGGAGAGAAACCCCCCTGTTTGTGCACCTCTGCAACCTGGGCCACAGCCCTAGAGGACTCTCAACCTCCACTCCATAGAGCGGGGGAGAGGCGTGCTGCGCATCCAAAATGGCATCCAGCGCGTCACTCCGCGGAGCCGCGCGGGAAGCATGGAGCTTAAACTTCGCCATCTTCTTACCGCCACCCAACTCAAAGGCGGCCATACCAGAGGCCGTCCGAGCTGCATGGGCGGCTGACGTCGGAAGGGCAGACATCGGGGGATGGGCGCCTAAGACGGGAAAGGCCGCCGATGCCCCAGCGGAGGAAAAACCGGCTAAATCAGCAAAGTCCAAAAGGGCGCCCAAAAAGGGCTTCTCTGCCTCCGATCCCTGCGCCTCCCCACTAGCCGCGCGATCGCAGTCTGGGGAGCGCTTTTTCACGCCCTTACCATCCGACGCCATGATCCACGAGGGAAACTTTCAGGGAACCCCCTGCCCGCTAGGAAAGGTAAAATTACCTGCTTCTTGCTCCGAGCTGCAACGAATTGGTGTCCCAGTGAGCAGCTGCAAGTAAAATATTTTCTGCTTCAAGATTGTTATGTTTTTTTTTTTTAACGGAGCCAGCGGGAGGGGGGAGAAAAGGAGGGACCTGGCACCACCAGGTTTGCACTTGCTCACGAAGAGCCCTCAATCCCAGGTACTCAACAAAGCCTAAGTAAATAGGCGTGGTGACCAAGCCAGAGCTGCTGCGTGTGATCACACACCTGCTAGATAGAGAGAATACTGAGGATTTCCTGGTAGCACATGACCACATATAGAGAGGCAAAAGATTGCTCTCTATCTCCACCTGCTGGTAGATGGACACAACCCACCAGTCTATGGATTGATCTGCTTGATGATATGGAATTGCTGTTGAATGACCTAAATGTGGGCCCTCCATAGTCCTGCCCTAAACACACCCCCTTGCTATTTGGACAAACTGCAGTGTAGGACGTCCAAATTCTGCCTTTTGAAAATTGTGATTTGGACGTTTTGGGCAGATGGACATTTTATTGGCCATTTTGAGACTTCCATCTGCTTTGAAAATGAGCGCTATAGGCACTTATGTATTATAAAATGGGCTGGAAATAGGCCCTACTTGGAGATGACTGGTTATAAAATTACCTTCCACAGATCTCCAAATGAATGAATGAATAAAATTCCAAGCACCTTGAAAATGTGGAAATGTCTGAAAATGGTAAATGTCAGAAATAAAGGCAGCAGAGAATTTTATTGAATATTGGTCTTACCAGTGGTACAGAATCCATTTCTTCTATATATTCTCTTACACTCAGACTCTTCTTACTTGAAGGCTGGACAGAAAAAGGAGGAATTACAGTGTTCACTTGTTCTTTGCATCAGTCTCGAGGTTTTCAGGAAAGAGCATTTCAGTTGCTACCCATACCATGCACCAGGTTTTTTGGAATGACTGGGTCAAGGGTCCTGATTTGATTTACTGCTTTTCTGTAGTATCAACAAAGCAGTTTACATTTACTATATGGAGGTACCTTTTCAGTTCCTAGTGGACTCACAATCTAAGTTTTTTGTACCTGGGGCAATGGAGATTTGGGTGACTTGCTCAGGATCACAAGGAGCCACAGTGGGAACTGAACCCGGGTCCATAGGTTCTCAGCCTACTGCACTCAACATTAGGCTATTCCTCTACTCCAATATTAGCAATGGTTCTTTGGCAATGTCATACCTTTCTACTAATAGGCACTTGCCTTTACACAACATGTGCATGTGTAAATGCAGAGAAAAAGACCACTTATATGTACAATTCTATAAGTAGCACAGCTTGTAACTGCAAGGGACAAGACGCAGAGACAGAGCATGGGCGGGACATGTGCATGTCTCCAGTTATGCACATAAATTACATAAGTACATAAGTATTGCCATACTGGGAAAGACCAAAGGTTCATCAAGTCCAGCATCCTGTTTCCAACAGTGGCCAATCCAGATCACAAATACCTGGCAAGATCCCAAAAAAGTACAAAACATTTTATACTGCTTATCCCAGATATAGTGGATTTTCCCCATTTAATAACGGTCTGTGGACTTTTCCTTTAGGAAGCCGTCCAAACCTTTTTTTTTAAACTCCGCTAAGCTAACCGCCTTTACCACGTTCTCTGGTAACAGAATACTGTAAGTAACATGTGCCCTTGCTGCATGTACACACCCACAATTATGCCAGATATATGGCTGGGATGTAAAGTTACACCTGCTGATGCTAACTTAGAGCCCCTTTTACTAAGCTGCGGTAAGCCCAATGCAGCAGCCCGGCAGTACTTCCCACTCCTAGCATGCCGTCATATCCAATGCTACAAAAATATATTTATTTTTATAGCACCGGAGTGTACTGGTTCAGTAATTGGGCAGTGCCACATGCTGCCTGTCTGCCACCAGGCTGGTATGGGAGCCTGTACCGCCACCTCAATGGCTGGTGGTAAGGGCTCCCCCCTCCCCGAAATGGCCGTGTGGCAAGTGCTTTACTTGTCGCACACCCATTTCCTGCAAGAAAGAGAGACTTCCCTTTTACTCACTGCGGTAAAAAGGGGGCCTCAGCGCGTGTGAAAAACATGCGCCAACACCAGCGCAGGCCCCTTTTTGCTGCAGCTTGGTAAAAGAGTTCCTTAGCTTGTGTTCTAGGATGAAATCTTGGCACTCAGATGCTATTATAGAATAGATGCTTCCAGGGCTGCACTGGCACACCTAAAAGATGGCTCCCACTCATAGAATGGCCCCCTTAAGAGAATTATACATTGTAGCAGAGCATTACCTGTGGATTTTCAGCAGTATTAACCAGATAGTACCAGGGTGGAATTAGGGCAGAGTGAAGGCAGAATGCCCATATATATAGATAATATTGATATTTATATAGTTAAGTGGCTTAATTTAGGTCATCCTAAATTAAACTGCATAGCTCTGTGCAGCAGTTGAATATCACTGGCTGTGGTGACTGCATTATCTAGCCATATAGTGGCATCAAATATACATATATTTTTTAAATGCTGCAGCCAGCATTAAAAAAAAAACCCTCATAAAACTTACTGCTCCATTGAATACTGACTGGAGCGTGCTCTGGGTTTCAGAGCACATGCTTTCTTAGCACTGCCTCAGTAAAATTCATTATGGTTCCCCAGGCCAGACATGTCAATTTCCCTTTTCTCCTTTGGACTTCTAAAGTACATTGAAACCTACCTTTATTATGAATAGCACCACGAGTCTACATTTACAATTAACTGAAGGGGGAGTAGCAGCGAGGGTGCATGTGTTTTATTATCTCCTAGCCCAGCCCTTGTAGTGATATTTCTGGACAGGGCCAACAGACTACAGCTTACTCTAGAATCCAACAAATGTGCATCACCCTCCCTTCTTCTATAACTCAACCCCTAATATTAGACACCAACTACATGCATAACTTAGAAGGCTAGCACTACGTGCATCGGAGGTGCCAAGATGCAAGGCTTTTCTATAAAGTGCGCACCAAAGTCACTTAGGGCCAGATTCTATAAAGCACACTGGAAAAAAAATCAGCACTAAGCATGGTTCTACAAAGAGTGCGTGCCCTTTAGAGAATCACACTTAACGCCGATTCCCATACCATAATTTGGGTGCCAGACTTACACCTGCTGAATCCTGGTGTAACTGTTAGGCATGGAGATCCATTATTCTGTAACAACGAGCACTGTCCCTGACACACCCATGCCCCTCCCATGGCCATGCCCCCTTTTGAGTTGTATGCTATTGCATTCGGGTGCCAAGCATTACAGAATAGCACACACAGATGCACGTGCAAATCCTAATCGGTGCAAATTAAGTCAATTAGTTTTTAGAGGCCAGTTATTGCTCATCAACAGCTTGTCAACCAATTAGTTACACATGCATCTCGGATCGTGTCCAAATGTGGGCACCCAAATCTGGGCATCATTTATAGAATCCAGGTGTTAGTTTGTAATTGTGAGGGGGTGTACGTATGGGCAGAATATGGGTGGGCCATGGGCATGTTGTCAAGAGATAAGCGCAACTTACAGAATATTAATCAGTTTAGTGCAGTGGTTCCCAAACCTGTTCCAGGATGCACCCCAGTCGATTAAGTTTTCAGGATACCTACCATGAATATTCATGAGAAAGATCTGATTGCAATGGAGACAATGCATGCAAATCTCTCTCATGAATATTCAGTGTGGGTATCCTGAAAACCTGACTGGCTGTGGTGCCTCCAGGACCAGGTTTGGAACCACTGGTTTAGTGCGTTGCATGGTGCACTTAGGGTGCACCAACTCACACCAGCCATTGACCCGTCATAAGTGAGCACACCTAAATTTCAACACACCAACACAGCTTTGCACTAGTATTCTCTAACTGCTTAGGTGCATCTACATCGGTGCCAGTTTATAGACTTGCCCCCTTATGTATAACCTATGGGTGGACAACTACAGTCCTTGAGGGCCATAACCCAGTTGGGTTTTCAAGGTTTCCACGATGAATATGCACAAGATTGAATACAATGGAAGCAGTACATGCAAATCAAACAGATCTCTTGCATATTCATTGTGGAAATCTTGAAACCCTGACTGGGTTGTGGCCCACAAGGACCGTAGTTGCCCACCCCTGGTCTAGCCAGTGGATGACACTATAAAGTGATGGCAGACACTGCCCTTGCAGCATCCTCAGCCCCCCTCCAAGCTCTACTGCATGGTGGTGCACAACACTTGTCACTGAGGCACTGGCCCGGTTCAGAATAAGACATTTTTAGAATGCATTTTGAAGGCAATAGAAATATATACCTGAAGATGTGAACACACTGTCTTCAACATTTCATACACGCTGTCTCTGGACATTAAGGACACAAAGATGTACTAATTTACAAAAGAAATGAAAATAGAAGGAAAATTAAGTCACAAAGCACTCATCTGGATTCTTTCACTTAGCAAAGCCTTCTCAGTGGTAGATCAGTGTAGTACTGCTGGATGGGTCAGAGATGCAGCTCCCACACTTTCTAATAAGCAAGGGATGGGGGGGGGGGGGGGGGGGGTCGCTGCCAAAATGCAGGGCAGTGCAGGAGAGAGAGCCTTGTCATCAGAGATGAATCATATGCAAATAGAAAAAGGAGGAGGAGGAGAAGAAGAGAGCCTTACTGATTCAGAGAAAGAGGGAAAGTTGCGAACTCTGGAATTTCACAGCACAATTTATAAAATATTAAGGGCTGTTACACAATTGCCAATTAGCACCAATTACAGCCAATAACTGGTTGCTAAGGCCAATTATCATATAATTATTAAGTTACACGTGCAACTGACCTCATTCTAGAAGTTGCATGCTAGAATTAGAGGGGGCCAGGGAACACTGGATCTGGGTAGTAAATCTTTATAGGTCTGTGGCTTGGGTTCCACCTAACATGCTGCACTGCCACCTCTCCTCCATACCAGCAGTAGAAAACCCCTACAGTGGATTAACGCTCAATACAGCTTCCAAAATCTGAATGCTTTGAAGAACTATATTTTTCTGACTAGAACAGTCATATCTTAATTCTTTAGTGAACTGGACTAAGTTAATATTTCATACAGCAGAATGATATCTTTCCTTTTTTTAAATTTTTATTGAAATTTATAATATTATAACAAGCCAAGTATTCATTTGTACAGCACAGTACATAAGTTAACAAAGAAAAGAAAAGAGAATCATATGATCCCTTATGCAAACAGTAACTATACTCCAGTCCTCAATATGGTGGGTGATCCAAGAACTAATATAACAGGAAAACAAATGATTAAACTTATAAAGAAAAAGCAGCTAACATCTGGCTCTCAACAGGGGATCAGGAACCCACAGGTACTGGAGATGAGGACCTATTTTGCCCCTCTATAACCCCCCCCCCCCCGGTTGATATAAAGGTGAAGAGTTGTAAAGATTCAAAAAAGACATTTGTGTGATCAAACACAGATCATACAAATATATTTTCTTTCTTTCCTTGCAAACAGTGATGATTTCAGAAAAGAGGAAAAGCCATAGAGAGGTGGCAGAAGAACACGGATGACAGCAGAGGCTCCTCCATACCTTACGGCCAGCTGTGGTGCTGATTGCAAGCCCGTTCGGAAGAAGACCAGCTGTTTTATGCTTTTTCACCAGCTGAACAGAGACTACTGGGATCACAACCTAAAATTTAAAAATAACAGTACCACATTACTATGTACACTATCTATACTTATGTGTGGCCCTATTTTAGACAGACGGTAGAAACTGAGGTTAGGATGTATACAGTTCAGACATTATTGTAGAAAAAGGATTTGTTGATGTAGAAAACACAGCAGTTTATGTGTTGGTACTTTTTCCTTTAATTGTTACATTCAGGTACAATACAGATATTTTTCTGTTCCCAGAGGTTTGTATCTGAGGCAACGGAGGGTTAAATGACTTGCCCATCACAAGTAGCCACAGGGGGATTGGAATCAGGCTGCCCTGGTTCTTAACCCACTACTTTAACCAATAGGCTACCCTTCCCTTTACATCTGTAATCTTACCATTTTGCACAACTATATGTATATGTGTCACTAATTAATAACAGAGGCCTCTGTCCTTATATATTTTCACATTGGAGGGGGAAATAAGCACCAGGAAGTAATGGTTAGCATTCCCTAAATCCCTCTAGTTATTGGCTGGCCCAAGCAAGCACATTTTATAAAACCTACACGTGCAAGAGTGCAACTGTAAATTCTGATGTGGATATTACTACTACTACTACTTATCATTTCTATAGCACCACCAGACGTACTCAGCGCTTTACAATTGAACATGAAGAGACAAAGAGAGCTTACAATCTAATTTGGACAGACAGACAGGACAAACAGACAGGACACAAAGGGATAAGGGACTATTGAAGTGAGGAAGGTAAGATAAGGGTTACGAACAAGTGAAAAAGTTAGGAGTTAAAAGCAGCATTAAACAGGTGGGCTTTTAACCCGGACTTGAAGGCGGCCAGAGATGGAGCTCGACGTAGCGGCTCAGGAAGTCTTTTCCAGGCATATGGTGCAGCAAGATAAAGGAACGGAGTCTGGAGTTAGCGGTGGAGGAGAAGGGTCCAGCCAGGAGAGATTCACCTAGTGAACGGAGTTCCCGGGGAGGAGTTTAGGGACAGATGAGGGTGGAGAGATACTGAGGGGGCTGCAGAGTGAATGCACTTATAGGTCAATAAGAGGAGTTTGAACTGTATTCGGAAACGGACAGGGAGCCAGTGAAGCGACTTCAGGAGAGGGCTGATATGAGCATATATATATGGAACATACACTTACATTTCCTTTCTAAAATTAGGTTTTACATTTCCAATGTGATATACATGAATAAATCGTGAACAGGGCTTCCAAAATAATGGCTTTTAGCTCTGCTGTGTTAAATATAGACAGCTCATTAATGTGGTATGTCTACAGATGATTTCTTAAGCAGTTTATCAAAATGAAAAATCTAAACTTAAAAGTTAATCAACCTCATTTTCTATCTAACTCCTGATATCTGTTCCACCTCTAAAAAAAAATCTGTGTGGAAAAAAAAATGCACCTAGGCATACTCTATAAAGTATGCCTAGATTTAGGCGAACTTTATAGAATATGCCTAAATTTCAGTACAATGAAAGTAAAACTTGGTGTTAATACCTGTGACTAAATTAGGCACGGACCAGGTATATTCTATAACAATGCGCATAGATTTTAGAAATGCCCACAGCCTGCCTATTCCACGCCCAAGGCCATGCCCCCTTTTCAACTGTGCGCATTAGAGTTTACGCGCATCACTTTATAGAATATACTCAGACAGTTGTGCGCATAAATTCTAATTACTGCCAATTAGTGTCAATAATTGCTTGTTAATTGGAAATTATCAGCGCTGATTGGCTTGTTAACTAATTAAGTTGCACAAGCAAATTCAGAGTATGACTGGATTTGGGCATGTAACTTCAGTCGCGCTACATAGAATCCAGGGGATAGTGTGCACTCTTTGCACATAGTGCACCCTCTTTCAAGAGTGCGCACTCAATGGCTTTGCTCTCCTGAGGACAACACAACCATATGAAAATGAAATGACTAAAGCAAACATTCCCAAAAACAACATGGGAAATGACAATGAAAACTTTCTGGCTGGTCCTAAACTATGCATGCTCAGCACTGACCAAGGTGCTGAAACCCATTTAGAAGCAAATGATAGAATTGTTCAAGTTGAGATCACAAAGCCCCCCCCCCCCCCCACCAAAAAAAAAAAAAAAGGCTAGAGACTATTATTGTCTCTTTCTGGAAAAAATTCCGCTCCCAGATTTCCAGGCAGTTTACTCCTCTATATGAGCCTGCAACATAATCGCCCGAGTGTGAATCTTGGCAAGATTAAATGGTTGTAGTAATGGAACCTGAAGTGAACCTCTCTGATCTTAGTTTGACTTTTTAAAATTGCACTGATATATTATCATCAGTGAGGGGCCCTTTTGCCAAGCTGTGGTAAAGATGGCCCTGCAGTAGTGGTTGTGGCAGCCATGCTGAGGCCCTTTTTACTGCAGTGGGTAAAAAGGCTGCAAAAATACATGGCCATGCAGTAAGACTGCGCCATGCAGGGGGGGGAGCACTTACCGCCACCCACCGAGGTTGCGGTAAGGGCTCCCACACTAACCCGGCAGTAACCAAGTAGCGCGCAGTGCTGCTTGATTACCGCAAGACAAAAAAAATCAAGCCCTATTTTCCACAGCATAGGAAATGTCACACGCTGGGGCTGCAACTACTGCTGGCACCTGCACTGAGCTGGAGGAGCTCCAAACTGACGTGCAGTAAGCCCAAGTTCGGTTTACTACTGCTTTGTAAAAGGGCCCTTAAATTTGGGAGCTAGTCTCCAATTAAGCAAGTCAGCGTGTGCCTACATTGAGGCACGTCTACTTACGCCAGGTCATTAACAGGTGTAATGCTAAGGTGCTACGTAGGCACATAGACGCTGAGTTATGCTAATAATTCTACAACAGAATCTTGACATCCAGATGCCGTTATAGAATTTGCATTCGTTGTATCTAGTCACCTAACTTGTGCTGCCCAGTTATAGAATTACCCCCTATATTTCGGATATAAAGCTGGAAAACCAGAAGCAAATGGGTTACCTTAATATCCTTTCCAAAGAGGTTAGCATAGAAGCAAAGCCAATTGCGAGAAATGTAGAGACGTCCTTGAATGAGGATTTCTTTCCGAAGTGCACAGGAATACGCTGCAAAATAATAATGAAGATCACAGCACATCCTAACATACCAAGGAAGAAAATGTCATGCTAAGAACATACAGCAAATCTACATGGGCATGGAAAAACACAATACGTCGAGGAAAGAGGTAAGGGAGTAATTCTATAATGCAGGCACTTACTTGCACATAAATATTTAGAGTAAATGCCAGATACACATTTACATGCTGTTCTGTAACTAAGCTCTTATCTTCAAAAATGTGTTCTTTGCAGGTGCCATACACATATGCAGAGTTTGGGTGGAGTGCGGGCAAGGTGCACATTTACAAATGTAACTTATTCATATCTCCAGGTTGTAGGCATACACAGTTATGCCAGTTCTATGGCTGGCATAAATGTTTGTACGTATATATCTGGTTACGCTAGTATTCTATAAATGAAAGTAGCAGGGCTGGCTCAAGGAATAAGCCAGGTGAGGTACTGGATCAGGGACCCAAAACTCAAGGGTGCCAAATGCCTACCTCACTGGCATGCTTTGCGCTGTTCTCTCTAAGCTGAGTGGGAGTCCTCCAACTGCATTGGGATGATGCTTCAGTATTGTGTTTGCAATCACTAGGGACAGGTAGGTTTCTTGGAGTCCTGCAGATCTTGCCTATCTCACGCTATCGAAAATGTGATTGTGAAACAGCACCCCCCACTGGCAGGTCTGTAGGTGGAGGACTCCTGCTCAGCTTAGAGGGAACAGTGGTGCAATGCTTTCACCGCTGTGCTCTCTTCTCTACATGGACAGTGCTACTGGCGTAGGTTTAAACATGAGAGCAGGTACTTCCTGGTAGCCGAGTGTGGAGGAGAGCACAGAGCGCATTACATTTATACTCCACATTTTCCCACTAGTCGCAGGCTCAATGTGGCTTACACAATACCGTAGGGCAGACTACAGTTCAGTAAAATACAGTTAAACAATGTAAAGTAAGGTAGTGATCACATAGGTATCGTATAAAACAACAATGATAATAAGAGATAATAAAAGATCAATAAGGTCCAAACATTTTGCTATGATAAAAAAAAAAAACAGTAACTTAAGTTGAGTCTGGAGGATAAGCCTTCTGGAATAAGGATGTCTTCAGTAATTTCCTAAAATTTAGATGGTTCTGAGTTGATTTTAACAATTTGGGCAATGCATTCCATAGCTGTGTGCCAATGAAGTAGAAGTTGGATGCATAGGTAGATTTGTATTTTAGATCATTATTTAAGTTAAACAGTATTTTAGGCCATAACAATCTGGGTAATGTAAGTTTAAATAGGATCGGAAGAACTGGCACTATTTCTAGGTGGTAATCTATTAAATTTAACATGTATCCTGGAACGTCTCCGTAAACAATCCTATGAACCAAGGTTGCAAACCTTAAAGGCAATACATTCCTTGATGGGGAGCCAATGTAATTTTTTACGAAGGGGCCTGCACTTGCTGCCATAAAACAGCAGGTAGGACCAATGCCAGCAGGGCGGAGGGTGCCGGAGGTGCTGATGCAGATAGGGGGAAGGTACTTGAGCAACAATTGGCTCAGGGCATCACAACCCCAGCACTGAAAAATAGCCCCCTACTCTCCTTTATAGAATATGCATCTGTCAGGCGCCCTGTTACAGAATTACCTCCACAATGCACAAATGTGATGTTTAGATGAAGAAGAAACGGGATATAAGAGATGGAAAAGGAACTCGTTTCTGCAGCTATGTTTAGTAACAGAAGATAAATAGCACTGGCCAAATTAAGACAGCTGCTCTCTGTGCTTTCAGAACAGCAGAATGAATAAGGATCTTTCCTCCAGTCATGCAATAAGGTTACATCGCAGCAGGCTGCATTTGTTTTGTTTTTTTCTGAAAGCCACCTGTCCTGTACAGTTTAAGACATCCTCAAGTACTCACCTTTCAACAGGTTCTCTTCTACAGGAAGATCTTTGAACAACTTGTGGTACAGTGAGTTGTTTTTATTTGGTGTCTAGATGTAGAACAATACAAACATTTCAAATTAGGAGTTGATGTATTCCCCCCCCCCCCCTTTCTCACATTGCTCAGACTTTGTAGCATCCACAGAGATTGTGAGAGGCCAACACCGCAGCAAGAGCTGAACTGAAAAAAAATCACCCAGTCACTATGGCAGATGGGTAGTCTTGGAGGTGGAGAGAAAAAGTAGCTGAATCAAAGGCCTACTCTTCCTAGTTATTAAGAACAATCACTTTCTGCAAGCCATAGTAACCCACTTTCTCCATAATAAAGCTCACCTATGCCGTTCACTGAGGATTTTGTTGCTCCCCCTGTTTCTCATCAAATAACAGACATAATTTTAACTGCTTTTGGTGCGACTACAGCCAGGGGCGGCCCGACCATTCGGTCACCTGAGGCTGGGGCCAGGTAACAGTCTTCCAGAGTGGCATATCCCCCCTTTCTTCCTCCACCCCGGTCCCAGAGTTTATCTTCTTTTGTTCATGTTCCAAAAGCCGCCAGAAGCAGGAACGATTGCCATATGCTGCCCTGTCACCGGCACTTGTTTCTTCAGAGGTGGCTGCAGTAGAGAAGAGGCCGGTGCCGGTGGCAGGGCAGCATATGGGAATCGCTGCCACCTCAGGCTTTTGAAACATGAAAAAAGAAGGTAAACTCAGGGAACAGGGTAAAGGAAAGAAGGAAGGAAGGGGAGAGATGGTGGAACTTGGCCTGGGCAGGGAGCATCTTGCCCTGGCCACCCCTGACTATAGTCGGCCTCTGGTAACATTGTCTATGGACAGCCACTAGGGTGACGCGGTGTGTCTGTCCTTGGGAAGAGGTGTATTCAGACAGCTAATTGAAATAAACGGGATAGGATATGGAGAAACAGACTGATTAGGCCATATATCTGCACATGTGGAGGGCAATGTTCTAACAGAGCACCCAGAGCATCCATAAAGCACCTATTCTATAAACCTTTCTTCTGTTGCGACACCTGACAGACATAATAAAATTATGGCATAAAGTTTTTTAATTACACAATCAAGCTCATTTTCAAAGCACTTAGCCTCCCAAAGTTCCATAGAAACCTATAGAACTTAGCCTCCCAAAGTGCTTTGAAAATATGCCTGTATGGGGCTCATTTTCAAAGCACTTACACTTATAATATGCAGATATCTTGATTTAATCAACAAACATAATAAAGTTACTGCATACAGTTACTTAAGTTATATGACTTGGAGGACCATTAGAGGTAATCTTCCAAGGTGACACACCTTATTTTGTAATCAGCTCTTTTCACTACAGGGAGTAATCCCAGTGGAAGATTACCTCTGATGGTCCCCCAAGTCATATAACTTAAGAAACTTTATGCAGTAACTTTATTATGTTCGTTGATTAAATCAAGATAGCTGCATATTATAAGATATAAGGACGGCCTGGTTATTACTAATGGAAGGTGTGACATCTGACAGATCATGTTGATGTGTGTGACACACTGAACATTAAAATTCACAGCTGAACAAAAATAGAATCCTGAATATTTCATTATTTAAAAGTATGCAAGGGAAATGTAAACTATTCTTAAATAGAATTTATTTTAATAAACTACTAAAATGATCAAATGGTAGCTTTTCTTAAAGAAATACAGGTTGTATACTAATGTGGGACTATATACATATTTCAATATGGAATAGACAAATTCATACTAACTTACTGTCAACATCAATAACCTTTTACCCATTATAGAGTTAGGATGTTTACCTTACACCAGAATATATTTAAATTCTGGTGTCACCTCAGTAACGGCAACGCAAAATTCCTCCACTACCAGATACTGCACAGAGTAACACAAAACCCTGTAAATATGCTATCCAAAACCATGTAAAAAAACAGAACTGTGGCAGTAATTATCATTGGGGGTAGTGGAGAAGTAGAAATGGGGACCAGTTAATGGGGATTTCAAGTACTTGACGCTCTTGAGTCTCTGCTCTCCGCAGTTTGCAGGCAGAGGTAGGAAGTGTTAGACAGCAAGCCCGTGCTTTACCTATGTCAAATTTTTGGTGACACACTGGTTGAGAATTACTGCTATCAAAAAAGGTAGATGCTTACTTTCCATTATAGAATACAAGCATAACAGGTCAGATACACATGTGAAAGGCAATTCCATAAAATGGTGCCGAAATACGTACCACTAGAGCACCTTGGGGCTCTTTTCCAAAGTGTCAGTAAGCCCAACACGGGCTTACTACACGCCATCTCTAAACTACTGGCAGCCCAACATGGCCACCGGCGGTAGTTCTGCCTTGAGTGTGTGCCATTTCCAGGGTGCTGGAAATTTTTTTATAGCGTGGTGCTAACCTGGTGGTAATCTGGCATCGCTGCATGCTGCCCAGTTACCATAAGGTTACTGCGGGAGCCCTTATTGCTACCTAAGTGGGTGGCAGTGAGTGCTTCCCCCCGCATGGCCACGCAGTAAGAGTAATCTTACCGCATGGCCATTTTTTTTCAGAGGCTTTTGGCCACTGCAGTAAAAAGAGCCATGGTACACAAGAAAAACAGCCCCCGCCACTACCACAGCGTCCTTTTTCCCCATAGCTTAGTAAAAGATCCCCTAGCTTATAGAATACTAACGATTATGCCAGTACTTGTCAATCTTTTTGTGCAGAATAATGATATACCTGTGGAGAGCACACCTAGGCTGTGACCCCGTGTGATATCCTGACCCCCAGTTTGGGAAGCTGTGGCTTATGCACATGACTGGTACCAATAAATTTTGCAGTTCGAAGCATAAGTGCTAGGTGCTATTCCACACACAGTGCGACTAACTTATTTAGGGCCTTATTCTATGAAGGTTATGCTGCTAAATTTATGCTCCTAAATTATGAGCCTAATCTATGCTTCAAAATAGATTACGCTCATAATTTAGGAGTATAAATTAGGCTCATAAATTTAGGAGCATAACCTTTATAGAATAAGGCCCTTATGGCCTTATTCTATAAAGGTTATGCTCCTAAAATTTATGCTCCTAATTTATGAGCTTAATTTATGCTCCTAAATTAGGAGCATAATCTATTTTGGAGCATAGAGTATGCTCCTAAATTAGGAGCATAAGTTTAGGAGTATAACCTTGATAGAATAAGGCCCATAGCACACAACTGTCAAAGGGGTGTACACATGTGCAAAGCATCAGTGTGTCACAATGCAATGCACACAACTTATAGAATACTATCAGCTGTGTGCACTGCATGGTACATTCAGGCATGAACACTTATGCCAGCCATTGACATGTGGCTGCACTTAACTTTTGCCACACCAATGTGGCTTTGCACTAATATTCTAGAACCACTTGGGGGTACCATTCAACAGTTATAGAACTGGCACTAAATGTGCCCCTTTGTGGCATAGTTATAGAATTTAGGCATGACCACTTACACCAACCATATAGCTGGAGTATGTGCTCACACCAAAATGCCAGAAACTATGCACCTAAGTATGAGTTCTATCCATTTGTACACCCACCTGTAAATTGCATGCTATGTAACATATGTGCATACATTTTTTTTAGATATATTAGTGATAGGAGGAGGTGCAAATGTGGCATTGTGAGACTCAAAAGGTGAAGGAGAGGAATATGTGGAAGCTGGATAAGGTGGAATTGCTTAACAAATATTACTGTTCTCTGTTCACAGTTGAAGGGCCGGGAGAAGGACTGCAGAAGACAAACACAAATACGTATGGTGGGGTTGTAGTCCCTGAATGATTTTCAGAGGACTGTGTTCATGAGCAGCTGGCTAAACTATAGGTGAACATAGCAATGGTGCCGGATGGCATACATCCGAGAGTACTGAAGGAGCTTAGGGAAGTTCTAGCTGTTTCATTGGCTGACCTTTTCAATGCTTCTCTAGAGTTGGAAGTGGTCCTGTAAGACTGCAGAAAAGCAGATGTGATCTCTCTCAACAAAAGCAGAAGTAAGGAAAAGGTTGGGAACTACAGGCCAATAAGCCTGACTTCTATGGTAAGTAAATTCATGGAAATGCTTTTATGTTTAAATTATGTTTGTTAAAACCAAGAAAAGATAATACACAAGTAGACTACAAATGGTCAATAATTTTTTTACAACTGTTACCCTCACTCCACAACCTATTAAATAAACTCCCACAAAGAGACCTAGCAAGACAAAGCAAAATCAAGAGGTCTGGATTATTATGACCTCCCAGATATAGCCGAAAAAAACTCCAAAAATCCTACTGTAACCCTAGGGGTTAAAATAATCTTGACTGGGCTCCTCCAGGAAAAACAATACAGGTTCTAAAGTGACATCACTCTGGGACAGCAGCTGAGCAACTGGTTGCCTTGGCAACGGCTTGCTGGGCAGTTAGGAGGTAAGGAAACAGCTGAGCAGACGTATGTTAGGTGTCTGTCTACAGCTCTAGAGAAAATCTGTTTAAAAAAACAGATTTGGGAGTGTTGTAAGGGCAATTGATGAGTGTGATGTGAGAGCCTAAGTTTAATTCTTTAAATTAAAAAAGCCTGACGCGTTTTAAGGGCTTTTAGAGAGAGACTGAACTGTTTGAGAGTTTGGTGAAACAAAAATGGATTGACCATAAATCCTACCAGGAAGTAAATGTGGAGAGGAGCTGGTAACCAAGATTGGTTAATAAAGTGTCATTTTCATATATTCAGCACTAGTGCTGGCTGTAATGGTACACTAACATTCTATCAAACCTGATTGATTTGAGAAGAGGATTTTAAAAGTGAAAAGCCTCATTGGAATTGTGGAAAACAATTCTTTAAAGGAGAATTGTTTGTAGCCTATATTAAGGTGACAGTGTGCATACAAAGGGGTTGGAAGTGATATTAATATTAAGGAATTTTATGCTTCCAGCTGATTAAAGTAGAACCTCACACTCATTTTATTTTTAATTAACTGTGGGAGGGAAAGTATAGGGAAACCTGATCATTCATTTCTTTATATGGGTTAGCTAGCTAGGGACAAGCAATTATCCCTGATAGCTGTGAGTGGTGACATTTGCTAGGGCCATCAACTAGGTAGGGAGTAGGGTTTTGCCTTTTTGTGTTAATTAAAGTCTAGTATAGTAGGTATCTGGAGTTCCTGATCCCTGACAGTTTCTTCTTTGGGAAGCATCACGTGAATACATGGTACCCACTGAAAGAAAGGAGAAGATAAGAAGATAAAGCAAGAAAGCAGGAAAAAAAAGTATCCTTTACACCACAGAATGTGATTTGACTAAGGATTCTGCAGAGACTAAATTAGGAGAGAAAATAAACACATTATCTGACATTAGTTGCATCCTTTAGCTGGTAGAGTGATCCTGTAAAGAAACAAAGATACGAATGTTATTAGTTACAGTGTTTATTTTTAAAAAGGTTCACGGTTAATAGAAACAAAGTTTGCACTGGGAAAAGGGAACATAGAAGCTTAAGTGACCAAGTGTTATAAGTTTTATGCCTAAAGAGTAACTGGTGAATGGGAAGGGGTAATACTAGCAGTTGGTGTGCAGGGTATAAATTATTGAGTTGTGGGTTGAAATCAATTGTGTTTAACAAAGCTAATGTTTGAATAAAAAAAAACTTTGAAATCATTTCCATCTTGATAGTTTTTTTTTGTGTACCTCTTCTCCGCTTCTGGGTGGTGTGTTCGGACCACCCGGTCAGGACTAGATTGAAAAACTAAACCAGAACATATTCTGAATTCCATCTCGACCCAGGAGTGGGGGAGGGGTTTACACTACAAAAAAACAAGAAGAAAAAAAGGGGGGGAATAAACATACTGCACTGGAGCGCCTGAGAAGTCTTCACATAGTATTTAGAATCCCACTGATCTGCTGTTAGTAATATGTAACTTGTTATTAAAATCGTCCATAGTACCTGAAGATTGGAGGGTGGCCAATGTGATGCCGATTTTTTAAAAGGATTCTAGGGGTGATCTGGGAAATTATAGACTAGTAAGCCTTACTTTGGTGTCGGACAAAATAGTGGAAATTGTAAAGAATAAAATTACAGAACACATAGACAAACATGGTTTAATGTGACAGAGTCAGCATGGGTTACTACTACTACTACTACTATTTAGCATTTCTATAGCACTACAAGGCGTACGCAACGCTGCACAAACATAGAAGAAAGACAGTCCCTGCTCAAAGAGCTTAAAATCTAATAGACAAAAAATAAAGTAAGCAAATCAAATCAATTAATGTGTACAGGAAGGAGCAGAGGAGGGTAGGTGGAGGCGAGTAGTTACAAGTGGTTACGAGTCAAAAGCAATTTAAAGAGGTGGGCTTTCAGTCTAGATTTAAAGGTGGCCAAGGATGGGGCAAGATGTAGGGGCTCAGGAAGTTTATTCCAGGTGTAGGGTGCAGCGAGACAGAAGGCGCGAAGTCTGGAGTTGGCAGTATTGGAGAAGGGAACAGATAAGAAGGATTTATCCATGGAGCGGAGTGCACGGGAAGGGGTGTAGGGAAGGACGAGTGTAGAGAGAAATTGGGGAGCAGCAGAATGAGTACATTTATAGGTTAGCAGAAGAAGTTTGAACAGGATGCGAAAACGGATAGGGAGCCAGTGAAGCGACTTGAGGAGAGGGCTAGTATGAGTAAAGCGACCCTGGCAGAAGACGAGACGGGCAGCAGAGTTTTGAACCGATTGGAGAGGGGAGAGGTGACTAAGTGGGAGGCCAGCAAGAAGCAGATTGCAGTAGTCTAAGCGAGAGGTGTGGATGAGGGTTTTGGTAGAGTGCTCGGAAAGAAAGGGGCGGATTTTACGAATGTTGTAAAGAAAGAAACGACAGGTCTTGGTGATCTGCTGGATATGAGCAGAGAAGGAGAGAGAAAAGAGTCAAAGATGACCCCAAGGTTTCGAGCTGAGGAGACAGGGAGAATGAGAGAGCCATCAACAGAAATAGAAAACGGGGGGAGTGGGGAGGTGGGTTTGGGGGGAAAAATGAGAAGCTCGGTTTTGGTCATGTTTAATTTCAGGTGGCGTTGAGACATCCAGACAGCAATGTCAGACAAGCATGCTGAAACTTTGGTTTGGATGCAAGGTGAGATATCAGGGGTAGAAAGGTAGATTTGGGAGTCATCAGCATAGAAATGGTAGGAAAAGCCATGGGATGAGATTAATGAACCAAGGGAAGAAGTGTAGATAGAAAAGAGGAGGGGGACCAAGAACAGAACCCTGAGGTATGCCGAAAGGCAGAGGGATAGAAGTAGAAGAGGATCCACCAGAGTGAACACTAAAGGTGCGGAGGGAGAGGTAGGAAGAGAACCAGGAAAGGACAGAGCCCTGGAATCCAAATGAGGAAAGGTTATCGAGAAGTATGCTGTGATCAACAGTGTCAAAAGCAGCGGAAAGATCAAGAAGAATGAGGATGGAATATTGACCTCTGGATTTAGCCAGTAATAGGTCATTGGAGACTTTAGTAAGCGCAGTTTCGGTTGAGTGGAGAGGGCGAAAACCAGATTGTAGTGGGTCAAGAATAGCATGTGAGGAGAGAAAATCAAGGCAGCGGCGGTAAACAGCACGCTCAAGTAATTTGAAGAGAAATGGAAGGAGGGAGATGGGTTGGAAATTAGAGGGACAAGTAGGGTCGAGTGAAGGCTTCTTAAGGAGAGGTGTGACCACAGCATGTTTAAAGGCAGCAGGGACAGTCGCAGTGGAAAGTGAGAGGTTGAGAATGTGACAGATAAAAGGAATAAGAGCAGGAAAGATGGCATTAAGAAGGTGGGTGGGAATGGGATCAGAGGAACAGGTGGTACATTTTGAGGAAGAAAGGAGAAGTGTAGTTTCCTCAATAGTAACTTCAGGAAAGGAGGAAAGAGAATGAGGGGAAGGAGAGAGAGGGGAACGGACTAGTGAAGGGAGAGGTGGTGAGGTAGAGCATGCAAGGTTTATCTTTTGAACCTTATCGTGAAAGAATTCAGCAAGGGTCTGAGGAGATAATGAAGGGGGAGTTGGGGGAGGGGGCACCTTGAGGAGAAAGTTCAATGTGGTGAAGATAAGTCGAGGGTTAGAGCCAAGAGAGTTGGTCAGTTGGATATAATAATCCTGTTTGGCGCGTAAAAGAGCAGATTGGAAGGAGGTCAGCATGAACTTAAAGTGTAAGAAATCAGCAAGGGCCCGAGATTTCCGCCAGAGGCATTCGGCGGAGCGGGTGCAGGAACGTTGGTAGCGAATATTAGAAGTCAGCTAAGGTTGGGGTTTTGTACGCCTTATAGGGCGGGTCATCAAAGGTGCAAGAGTGTCTAAGGCAGATGATAGAATATTGTTGTAAGAAGAAACAGACTCGTTGACAGACGTGGATGGTGCCACAGTCGAGAGGAGGTTTGAAACATGGGAGGATAGAGATGAAGGGTCAATACCATGAAGATTCCTAGATAAATTAGATAAGATAGGATGGGACTGGGAGGGAGGAGATTTAAGTGTGAAAGTTATAAGATGGTGATCAGAGAGGGGAAGATCAGAGGCAAGGAAACTAGAGTGTGAACAGTTAGAGGAGAAGATAAGATCAAGACAGTGACCATTTTGATGAGTGGGGGAGGTGGAGCATAGTTGGATATTAAAGGAGGATGTTAAAGCGAGTAACTTGGAAATATAAGAGTTAGAAGGATCATTAGCAGGAATATTAAAGTCACCAAGGATGAGAGAGGGGGAGGAAGGATCATGGAAGAAGGCAAGCCAGGCATCAAAGTCACTGAGAAAGGATGAAAGGGACATCAGGGGGACGATAAATGACCGCTATTCAAAGAGGCAGAGGAGAGAAAAGGCGGATAGAGTGGACTTCAAAGGAGGAAAAACAGTGAGATTGAGGTGAAAGAAGGGGTTGAAATCTGGAGGAGGGAGAGAGAAGTAGTCCAACACCGCCCCCGTGACCAGCAGGGCGAGGAGTATGTGAAAAAAAATAACCGCCATGGCAGAGGGCTGCGACTGAAGCAGAGTCATCAGGGCAGAGCTAGGTTTCTGTTATGGCGAGCAGATGGAGGTGATGCGAGATAAAGAGGTCCTGGATATAGGGGAGTTTGTTACAGATAGAGCGGGCATTCCATAGGGCGCAAGAGAAGGGCAGAGAAGAGGAGGGGAGTAGAGGAATAGAGATGAGGTTAGAGAGGTTGCGGTGAGATCTGTAGAGTTGGGATAATAGTTGGTGAGGAGGGCCAGGATTGGGATTGATGTCACTGGCTGAGAGTAAGAGAAGGAGTAAAAGAGAGTGGAGAAGAGTAGGAGAGGTGTGGCCACGAAGGCGTCGAAGGTGAGAGGTATTTAGGTGGAATGGGGAAGGCAAAATGGAGGGAAGAAAGAGATGGAGATTAAAAGCCAAGAGGGAGGAAGAGGGTAGGAGAGAAGGTGAGGTGATGAAGTCGATGGATGGGCAGTGAGTTCCTGTAGCGGAGAGAGGTAGGGGGTGAGGGAAAAGATTAGGAAGGGACAGGGCTAGGAAGAGAATGTGAATAGGGGCCATAAACGACTGAGGTACTTTAGCAACTGGGAAGAAGATTAGATTTAAAGAGAAAAATGCACCTGTTGGGAGCGCTGGGCACCTAGAGCGGAGGCCCTGAGTGGATCGGAGTGGACCTGGGTGTCACCCCGGAGAAGGCTGTAAAGATATGCAGATGAGCACCTCCACAGCACCTGAAAGGCAGCTGGTGGTAGAGCTGGGCACCGCTCAGCTGAGGAAAGGCTTACCAGGGGTTAGGCCGAAGCCAGCATTCCTCCCCCTGAGGGTCGCCTGCTGAGGGAAGTCTTGCCTCACCAATATGCTTCATTTCTTTGAAGGCGTGAACAAACATGTGGATAAAGGTGAGCCGGTTGACGTAGTGTGTCTAGATTTTCAGAAAGCTTTTGATAAAGTTCCTCATGAGAGACTCCTGAGAAAATTAAAGAGTCATAGGATAGTGAGCAAGGTTCTAGTGTGGATTAGGAATTGGTTATTGAAGACAAAACAGAGGGTAGGGTTAAATGGTCATTTCTCTCAATGGAGGAGGGTGAACAGTGGAGTGCCGCAGGGATCTGTACTGGGACTGGTCCTATTTAACATATTTATAAATGATATGGAAATCGGAACGATGCCTGAGGTGATCAAATTTGCAGATACAAAACTATTCAAGGTTGTTAAAACATGTACGGAAATATTGCAGGAAGACCTTAGGAAATTGGAAGAATGGGCATCCCAATGGCAGATGAAATTTAGTGTAGACAAATGCAAGGTGATGCACATTGGAAAGAATAATCCGAGTCATAGTTACCTGATGCTAGGGTCCATCTTGGGGGTCAGTGCTCAAGAAAAAGATCTGGGTGTCATTGTAGATAATACGCTGAAATCTTCTGCTCTGTGTGTGGCGGTCAAAAAAAAGCAAACAGGATGCTAGGACTTAAGAAAGGGATGGTGAATAAGACCAAAAATATTATAATGCCGTTGTATTGCTCCATGGTGCATCCTTGAGTATTATGTTCAGTTCTGGTCACAGTATCTCAAAAAAGATATAGCAGAATTATAAAAGGTTCAAAGAAGAGCGACCAAAACGATAAAGGGGATGGAACTCCTCTCCTATAAGGAAAGGCTAAAGAGGTTTGGGTACTTCAGCTTGGAAAAGAGACGGATGAGGGGAAATATGACTGAGATCTACAAAATCTAAGTGGTGTAGTATGACTAGAAGTAGATCGATTTTTTACTCGTTCCAAAAGTACAAAGACTAGGGGGACACTTGAGGAAGTTACGTGGAAATACTTTTAAAGCAAATAGGATGAAATATTTTTTCACTCAACGAATAGTTAAGCTCTGGAACTCTTTGCCGGAGGTAACAGCAGTTAGTGTATGTGGGTTTAAAAAAGGTTTGGACAAATTCCTGAAGGAAAAAAAATCTATAGTCTGCTATTGAGACAAACATAGGAAGCAACTGCTTGCCCTGGGATTTGTAGTATGGAGTGTTGCCATGATTTGGGTACTTGTAACCTGGCTTGGCCACTGTTTGGAAAACAGGATACTGGGCTAGATGGACCATTAGTCTGACCCAGTATGGCTACTCTTGTGTTCTTATGTACAGATATCTCCATAGTACTTGAGAAAGAACTTGCTGTGGATCAAAGAGCATAAAATTGGGAATTCTCCAACTGGACACCACTGCTATGATTCTCAGCAGGAATAAGGAGGTGACAGTAACTCTGAATAAGTCTCTGGTGAGACCTCATTTGGAATCCTGTGTATAATCCTGGAGACTGCACCTTCAAAAAGATATAAACAGGATGGAATCTGTCCAGAGGACACTATTTAAATGTCTCTATCCCCGCTGACCATTTTAATACCTCCATGCTATAAATGCAAAAGATATACATAGAAAAGGATAGATCACCCACAAATAAATACATTTCAAAAAGCTATACTTCAAGGGATCTTATTCTGGATATGGCACATATTTTGCAGTTGTTGTATCAAGGACATCCCTTTATCAGTCATCTTCCCTATATTCTGTAGTCAAAGAGCAAGAGAGGCATGTTTCTTTCATTGAAATGAAGCTCTGAGAGGGCACTGGAAGACTGTGGAAGGAGATAGACTCAAGAGTAATTGGGAAATTTAAGGAAATACATTTTTACGAAAAGGGTGGCAGATACATAAACAGCCTCCCAGTGAATGTAGTAGAAACAAGAACAGTATTGGAATTCAAGAAATCATGAGACAAGCACAGAAGATCACTGAGTGAGTGGAAGGGACTTAGTAGTTGGCATGGATGAGCAGATTGGATAGGCCACGTGGTCTTTATCTGCTGTCATTTTCTCTGTTTATTGTAATGAGCCACTAACTTTGAACTATAAACATAAATTAGAGTTAGTGAAAGAGAACCAAAGTGTGTGGGTTAAAGATCAATGGAATAATTAATAAAAATGAATGCTGCTATATGAAATAAAATGCAACTTGTGACTTACCAGTTCTCTAGCCCCTCTCTCATTTTCTTCCTCTTTGGGATCTTCAGTTAAGCTCACACTATAAAGAAAACAGATGTTTCAGAAACACATAGGAGGGGGAGGAATTCTATATATAGTTTTTAAAGCATTGCATAAGGATGACCCAGCGAGTATACATAATTACCGCCCCTACTAGATCTTTGCAGTCACAGGATAAATGTTTGCTTGCAGTGCCTTCATTCCACCGGGTCTGTCTTAAAGAAAATCACGCTTATATATTTTCTGTTGTGCTTCGAGCTATGTGGAATGTCCTTCTGCTACAGTTGAGGCAGATGGATTTCCTGTTGTCTTTTAGGAATCATCTTAAGGCTTTTTTTTTTTTATTTATGCAAACTTCTATTTGATTTTTATTTGTTTACTGGTTCTACAGTATTGTTTTTTTGTTGTCTTAGTTTTATGTTTTATTATGTGTGTAATCTGCTTAGATTTTTTTAATAGGCAGGATATAAGTTTTTAAAATAAAATAAATAAAAGGGGGAAGAGGCTATTCTATAAAAACAGAGGATGAGGAAGGAAGAAGGCAACAAAGTGAAACAAAAAGAAATGGGAGGGCCAGAGCTATCCATTCCCTTCTGTTTAACAGAGGATTAGGTCACAGGACCAGAAAAACTCCACAAGCTATTGATTATAAAGAAACGTGCGGCTTGGAAGTTTCCTGCTGCAGCCTTATGGATGCAGGAGAATCACAAGAAATCAGTGTTTTGGAGGAAGGAATGACTTAGGGGCCCATTCACTAAGCCGTGTAAGTGTCTATGCATACCCAACATGCGCCAAAATGGAGATACTGCCCAGTTACTCCGTGACTCTTGTGGTAATTTCATTTTTGGCGTGCGGCCAAAAAATAATTTGTATTTTCAACTGCGCATTATCGGACACGTGCCAAGTGGAATTTGCCACGCTTAGGTCATTACCGCCTGATTACTGCGTGAGTCTTTACTACTAGGTCAATGGATGGCAGTAATGTCGCAGCCCCAAAATGGATTCGCAGCAATTTTGATTCTGTTGTACGTCATTTTTCGGCAAATATTTTAAAAATGCCTTTTTTACAGATGCGCTGAAAATGGATCAGTGCGCACCCAAAACCCACGCCTACACTAGTGCAGGACATTTTTCAGTGCACCTTAGTAAAAGGACCTCAAACTTATTTTTCGAATGCGCACCAAAATGAAATTACCGCGGTAGCTGGGCGGTAGCTGGGCGGTAACTCCATTTTGGCACGCTTTGGGCGTATGTAGACACTTACGCGGCTTAGTAAAAGGGCTCCAGAGTGAGTTATCTGGATACAGGTCTCAAGGTGCTAGAACAGATTAAAAACTGGTTAAGTGATACAGTGGTAAATGGAATTCACACAGAGAAAAAAGGGTGATTAGTGGAGTGCCTCAGGGATCTGTCCTGAAGCTGGTTCTGTTCAACAACTTTGTGAGTCCATCTTCTTGCAAATGACACTAAGATTTGCAAGAAGATGGACTTTCCTGAGGAAACAGATGGAAATTAGTGGTGATCTAAGGAAGATGCAAAAAAAATGCAGCATCAAGCATTTGGGGGACAGAAATTTAAGGCAGCAGTACACAGTGAGGAGGGAGATACTGATATGCATCAACCTGGAGAAAGAGCTTGGGATGACCATGTCTGATGATCTAAAGGTATTCAAACTGTGCAGAGGAACCTTTGGTTTCAAAGTACTGCGGCCTGTATACAATACCCTTGATGCAAATACAAAACAACAGTTATCTTTGTTATTCAGTACTTGTTTGCTCCTGTATTTTCTCGTCAACAAAGCAGATCAAATTTAGAGAAAGCTGTGTGTCTCTGTATATGGTGTAAAACTCTAATATGCAGAAAATAGCCATATCTATTTCATTAACAAAATCTTGCTTGAAGAGCATATTGGATAATTAAGGCCCCCATTGTTAATGTAGTCTGAGCACTTGTTCAGCAGGCCAAATGTTTTTACGGTCATCATGGGGTGACACCATTGTTTGAGATGTATATGCAGATATCTATGTGCTAGTAAGATCTTACCCGATAGATGAGTGTTTTAACATTCTGAGATTTATTTTTCATACAGACAAATGCTATTTTTTATATTAGTACAATTTTGTTTGAAAATATTAATATATAAAGTATTATCTTTAATAAATACAACTTATTTCGTAGGTAACCCTCCATATCTTTTTATTCCTTCCAGCTCATACTTTCCTGCTCGACTACAATAATTAAAACAGTAATTCTACCCCATCAAAATATCACCTGGATGCAGCCATTTTGTTTTATGGCCCCACTGACTGGAACTCTCTCCCACCGTCATTATGAACTGACAACAACCAACTATGTTTTAAAGAAACTTGATTTGTTGGTCTGCAATGCATTAACTGAGCTGACCCTAATAATTTTGTCTGTCTTTGTCTTTCCTTTTCTTTGATATTTTGTAACTATTTGTGCATTTATATTATTGTATGATTACATAAGAATGTAAACTGATTTGCTTTTCCTTACTGGATGTTAAGGTGCTAAACTACTACTACTTATCATTTCTATAGCACCACTAGACGCACGCAGCACTGTACACTTGAATATGAAGAGACAGTCCCTGCTTGACAAAGCTTACAATCTAATTAGGACACACAAACAGGACAAACAAGAGATAAGGGAATATTAAAGTGAGGATGATAAAATAAGGGTTCTGAACAAGTGAATAAGTGTTAGGAGTTAAAAGCAGCATCAAAAAGGTGGGCTTTTAGCTTAGATTTGAAGACAGCCAGAGATGGAGCTTGATGTACCGGCTCAGGAAGTCTATTCCAGGCATATGGTGCAGCAAGATAAAAGGAACGGAGTCTGGAGTTAGCAGTGGAGGAGAAGGGTGCAGATAAGAGAGATTTATCCAGTGAACGGAGTGCCCGGGGAGGAATGTAGGGAGAGATGAGAGTGGAGAGGTACTGAGGAGCTGTAGAGTGAATGCACTTATAGGTCAATAAAAGGAGTTTGAACTGTATGCGGAAATGAATAGGAAGCCAGTGAAGTGACTTGAGGAGAGGGCTAATATGAGCATAACGACACTGGCGGAATATTAGTCGTCCAGCAGAATTTTGAACAGATTGAAGAGATGAGAGATGGCTAAGTGGAGACCTGTGAGAAGCAAGTTGCAATAGTCTAAGCGAGAGGTGATAAGAGTGTGGATGAGGGTTCTGGTAGTGTGCTCAGAAAGGAAAGGGCAAATTTTTGTGATACTTTTGGTGATATTATAAAAAAAGAAATGACAGGTTTTAGCAGTCTGCTGAATATGTGCAGAGAAGGAGAGGGAGGAGTCGAAGATGACCCCAAGGTTACGAGCTCATGCGACAGGAAGGATGAGAGTGTTATCCACAGAAATAGAGAATGGGAAGGAGGAGAGGTTTGTTTAGGGGGAAAGATAAGAAGCTCAGTCTTGGTCATGTTTAGTTTCAGATGGCGCTGAGACATCCAGGCAGCATTGTCAGACAGGCAGGCTGATACTTTGGCCTGGATTTCGGCTGAGATTTCTGGTGTGGAGAGGTAGATCTGGGAGTCATCAGTGTAAAGATGATACTGAAAACCATGGAATGAGATCAGAATACCAAGGGAAGAAGTATAGATGGAGAAAAGAAGAGGTCCCAGGACAGATCCCTGAGGTACACCAACTGACAGTGGGATAGAAGTAACATAGTAACATAGTAGATGCCGGCAGAAAAAGATCTGCATGGTCCATCTAGTCTGCCCAACAAGATCAACTCATATGTGCTAGTTTTTGTGTATACCCTACCTTGATTTCTACCTGTCCTCTTCAGGGCACAGACCGTATAAGTCTGCCCAGCACTATCCCCGCCTCCCAACCACCAGTCCCGCCTCCCACTACCGGCTCTGGCACAGACCGTATAAGTCTGCCCAGCACTATCCCCGCCTCCAAACCACCAGTCCCGCCTCCCACCACCGGCTCTGACACAGAACGTATAAGTCTGACTAGCACTATCCCCGCCTCCCAACCACCAGCCCTGCCTCCCACCACTGGCTCTGCCACCCAATCTCGGCTAATCTCCTGAGGATCCATTCCTTCTGAACAGGAGGAGGATCCACTAGAGTATACACTAAAGGTACGCTGGGAGAGATGAGAAGAAAACCAGGAAAGAACAGAGCCCTGAAATCCAAGTGAGGACAGCGTATCAAGGAGTAGGCTGTGATCAACAGTGTCAAAAGCAGCAGATAGATCGAGAAGAATGAGGCTAGAATAGAGACCTTTGGATCTGGCCAGGATTCGGAGACTTTAGCAAGCGCTGTTTCAGTTGAATGAAGGGGGCGAAAGCCATATTGAAGTGGATCAAGAATAGCTTGAAATGAAAGAAAGTCAAGGCAACGGCGGGGAATAGCACGTTCAAGTATCTTGGATAGGAAAGGCAGGAGGGAAATGGGGCGATAGTTGGAAGGACAGGTAGGGTCCAATGAAGGTTTTTTAAGGAGTGGTGTGACTACGGCATGTTTGAAGGCATCAGGAACAGTCGCAGTGGAAAGTGAAAGATTGAGGATATGACAGATAAAAGGGATGACAGTAGGAGAGATAGTGTTAAGTAGATGGGTGGGAATAGGATCAGAGGAACAGGTAGTTACCCTCGTCATGTATGGACGGTTCTCCAGCGCCTCTGGGACTACCGACTCTTTGCCAAACTAGAGAAGTGCTCGTTTCATCAATGGTCTATTCTATTTTTAGGATATATCATCGCTTCGGAGGGCCTCCAAATAAACCCCACCAAACTCCGAGCTATACGGGATTGGCCCATGCCCCAGGGTCTCCGGGTCTTGCAACGTTTTTTGGGGTTTGCTAACTACTATCAACAATTCATCCACCAATACTCCCTCATCACTGCCCCTCTTACCGCACTGACCAGGAAGGGTGCTGATGTAAAGAACTGGACACCGGAGGCCCAAGAGGCCTTTGCCTCCTTAAAGCAAGCCTTTCTGTCTGCTCCTGTTCTTCGAAGTCCAGATATCAAAAGACCATTCATCTTAGAAGTGGATGCCTCTTATCTGGGGGCAGGGGCCGTTCTGTCTCAAGCCTCAGACTCTGGCAAGCGTCACCCCTGTTTCTTTTTTTCCAAAAAATTTTCTTTGGCAGAGCGTAACTACACTATTGGGGACCAGGAATTGTTAGCCCTTAAATTGGCGCTACAAGAATGGCGATATCTCTTAAGGGGCTTTACATCCCATCATAGTGACCACTGACCACAAGAATCTTCTATACCTCCAGGATGCTAAGACACTAAACCCGCGACAGGCGCATTGGTCTCTTTTCTTTGCCCGCATTAACTTCCGCCTGGTATTCCGACCTGCTGAAAAGAATTCAAGCTGATGCCCTATCCAGGGCCTTCAACCCTCCCGAAGAACCCGAGGAGTCCTACCCTATGCTTAATCCTGCCTGTGTCGCCTCCACAACCGTGGTCACTCCCACAATCACAAAGACTTCTATACCACCCCAGTCTAGGAAAAGGTTCTCAAATGGGGACACTTCCGCAAGACCTTTCACTTGATCTGTCAATACTATTGGTGGCCACACATGGCGCAGGATGTCTTACAATTTGTTTCCAGCTGTCCCATCTACACCCCAAACAAATCCTCTCCTGGCAAGCCTTGGGGAGTTTTACAGCCCATGCCAGTTTCACAGCTGCCTTGGCAGGAAGTAGCTATGGATTTTGTTACGGATTTACCACCTTCCCAAGGCCACAAGGTCATTTGGGTCGTGGTGGACCGGTTTTCTCGAATGGGCCATTTTATTCCCATGAGATCTCTCCCTTCAGCCGCTATTCTTGCCAAGGTTTTCATCCAGCATATTTTCCGTTTACATGGCCTCCCTCTCTGAATCATAAGTGATCGGGGATCGCAATTCACTTCTAGGTTCTGGAGAACTCTGTGTTCTGCTGTTGGCATCACCAGACTGGTGGAACGGGTCAATCAAACTCTTAAGACCTTCCTGCGTCAGATCCAAGATGGCTGCGCCCTGCTAGGATGCCTTAGACCTCGCTCCTTACGATGCCTAAACGTTGAGGGAAAATCGCGGGCAGAGCTTCCCCGCATTCATCCCCGTTACCTGGTCCTCTGGATCGATTCATGAGGCCACGGGAACTTATACAAGAAGGTGGAACGCCTCCGATCGGGAACGCCGGCGAACGGGAGATATTGGCTTCCCCCGGACTGGAAACAACTTTAAGCCCCGCTGCACGCACTCCTCCTCCTCAACCGCTTGGCGCCAGTTCCTTCCTCTTTGACCCGACGGGGTCTCCCTTGGAAGGAGTAGGGGACCCGGAAGAACTTCGGGGAGAAGCGTCTTTACCATCGGGGGAAGGAATGGAGGGAAGTTTGCCCATATCACCACCACTTATTGAGGAGAGAGAAACTGAGGGTCGAAGTGCAGCAGATTTGCAGTCTTCAGTAAGGTTTGAACTTCCTAAAGAGTTAGTGGCCAAGCCAAAGAATGTGATTTTAGATACTCTGTGGGATTTAATGTCTAACCTGGGACAATGTTTTCTTAAGCAAACTGAAGAGTTTTTACCAAGAGTAAAGACTATTGAAACCGACCTGAAAAAAAAGGAGGAAGAGTTTAAAGTTTTAAATGAAAAAGTGGAAAAAATTGATCAAAGGGTTATGAAGATGGAAACGTTACAAACTTTGATGGTAAAAGATGTAACTAATCTCAGGCGGAAAACAGAGGTTTTTGACAATTACACCAAAAATCATAACCTGAGATTCGTTAACTTTCCTAGGATTCCAAATGTTCTTCCTCTTGATATGTTGAAACGTTATTTCCGTGAAAATTTGAATGTTCAGGAAAAGGACTTTCCACCCTTTTCCCAAGTTTATTATGTCCCAGAAAGGAACTTGAATCAAGAGACTGAAAAACCTATTGACATTTCTCTTTTGCTTGAGACTTCTGACTCTGAATTGGTGACAGCCGCTACTTTGGTAGCGACTGTCGCCCTACTACCTGATAAGAATTGGATCTTCCGCCTTTTTTTCCGTAATAAAGAGAACCCTTTTTTGGGTCTCAAAATATTGTTATTTCCTGATGTCTCCAAGGAGACACGTCGACGGAGGAAACAATTTTTACTCCTTAAGCCAGAAATTCTGGACTTGGGGGGTGCCTTCTTTTTAAGGTACCCCTGCAAGTGCATAGTAAGGCTAGGGGGGAAGAAATATGTATTTACTGAACCTGAACATCTGTCAGAATTAGTAGCCTCAGTTAAAATGGAGAAGCTTTAAAGAATAATGTATAATTTCTTAGCAGAGAAGGATTTACCTAACAATTTTTTTCCTTTACTATAATTCTCCCCTTAGATTACCTGAAATCTTGGATCTCCCATTATGGACTTGAGTGTCTTATAAATTTGAAAGTGTATAGATGTATATGCTTGTTTTTGAGAGTATTTTCCTTTTATAACAGTTCCTAGTTATATGACACGTTCCTAAGCAAGATGTTTCTTGTAAATATTGTTTAAATGAATAAATAATAAATAAAATAAAAAAAAAAAAAAAAAGACCTTCCTGCGAATGTACACTAATAACCGACAGGATGACTAGTCTACATTACTCCCCTGGGCCGAATTTGCCTATAACAACGGCTTCCACACTGCCTGTCATACGTCACCATTTTTTATGGTGTATGGGCGCCACCCATGGCTACCACTTCGGATCCCTCAGACCCAAGCCTGGCCTCTGCTCCAACAGACCCTCACTGATATCTGGCACATTTAGAACAGGGTCCAACAACATCTTCAGTGAGCCACTGCTAGATACAAGCTTTTCGCAGATCGTAAAAGGCGGTCTGCTCCGATTTTTCAACCTGGACAAAAAGTTTGGCTTAGTACCAATACTTGAGGCTCTGTTTACCCTCCTTCAAGTTTGCTCCCCGATACATTGGACCCTTTTCAGTACGATCTCGGGTGGGAGCTGTCACTTATCTTCTCCAGTTACCAGCTAACCTCAAGCTCCACAATGCCTTTCATGTGACCCTGCTAAAGCCATTCTTAACCTCTAAATGGCACCCAGAGCCGAAGAAGATCATTGTTCCTGACTCAGAGCCTGATCCTAAATTCGAGGTAGATGAGGTTCTGGACTCCAAATGTCAAATGGGGATGACTGTTCTATTTGGTATCCTGGAAGCACTTTGGTCCCGAGGATAATTCCTGGGAGCCCGCTGCCAATGTTCATGCACCTGAATTGATCCAGGAGTTCCATACCCATCTAAACCTGGACCTAGGCAGAGGGGGGTGTCCTTAAGGAGGGGGTACAATCATGTCCCCTACCTCAACGCAAGCAGCGTCCTCGGGTTGCGCGGGGTCCTGTCGACACGCACAGCCCTGAACCATGTGTATGTAGTTCTTCTCTGGCTGCAGGCTCCTTGATTGCTTTGCTTCCATGCACCTGGGTCTGCTCTCTCTCTCTGCCTGGCTTCCAAGCCCCTTGATTGCTTTGCTTCCACGCACCTGAGGCTGCTCTCTCTCTGCCTGGCTTCCCTTGCTTCTCTCCTATTGGTCTTCCGGTTCCTCCTTCCCCTGCTCTTGTACTATGGCTGTGCTCCTTCTCCCTGCTGGTCCCTGCTGTCAGATGCCAGCACTATCAGTTGAGCTCTTCCTGGACTCCATGCTTCAGCTTCTACTTTGGTAGGTGTTACTTGCTCAGTAGTGTGCTTCTTCTCTACTTTGTCCCTCGTTGCTGACTTTGACTGTGCCTGGATTACTCTGCCTGCTGCCTTTGTCTGTACCTGGATTACTCTCTTGACCTGCTGCCTGCCTACTGACCTTGCCTGTACCTGGATTACTCTCTTGCCTGCTGCCTGCCTACTGACTTTGTCTGTACCTAGATTACTCTCTTGACCTGCTGCCTGCCTACTAACTTTGCCTGTACCTGGATTACTCTCTTGACCTGCTGCCTGCCTATTGACTTTACCTGTACCTGGATCACTCTCTTGCTTGCTGCCTGTCTGGCCATTATTTCACCACCCCGCTCCCTGCTCCGTCTCGTAAATCCTGCAGGCTGCCCATACCTAGGGGCTCAATCTCTGGGGAACGGCAGTCAGCACAGGTGAAACCCGGGGTTGTCCAGCCGCCAAGCGGAACCTGGTCCGAGTACCAGGCTCAGCAGCGCTCTACTTGGTACAAGAACTCACAAGTCTAACAGAGTTCATTCCATACTGGGGGCGGGGGAGGTTAAGTCAATGGTCAATGCCTTGGAGGCTAGTTAATTTCATCTCAATGTATAAATACTGAAATTTATTTGCATTACAACATTTATTGTGGTCTTTGGTCATTCGATTGCTCATTAACGAGCTGCTTTGTGTACCTTTGCATGTGACACACAGTAACGTTTGTTGTGTGCTCAGCCTAATTTCATGCTAAGTGATTGGTAATGTGGAAATGCACAGTACCAGTACCGGGGGGTAATTTATAAGGTTATTTTGTGTGTAAAGACAATCTTATCCACAGCAAAAGGCATTTATAAAATTATATGGCCACTTATGCACATGTTTATACGTACTTAAAATATCACACATACTTATATGTGGGCCACATGCTTGAGTATACACACACACACACACACAATTGTACCTTTTTTTAAGCAGGTGTAAATGTTTGCATTGGAATTTGCACGCTAGTGGGGGTGGCTTTGGGTGTCTATTTCATAAAGTTAGATAAGCAGCTATGTTGCCTTTATAGAGTAATTACCACAAAACTCCCTCTTCAATAAAAATATTCATAAAAAAATATTCACTATCAGAAGGTGAATATAAAAAGTCTATAAAATCTCAATTTGCCATCAGTCCATCTTTTAAAATAATTCAAACATCCAGATCCTCTCACTTGCATATGTTGATTACTGTAATGCAATATATATAGATTGTACAAAATCTCTCTTTCATAGACTACAGATTATTCAGAACACTGCAGCCCAAGTTATATTTGGTGCTCCTCATTATGACAGAGCTTCCCCATTGCTACTAAACTTTCATTGGTTACTGACAGAGGCAATGGCCTCTATCATTATATTTAAAATCTTACATGGGCAAGTTCCATCATATCCGATAATCCTAATAGAGTTGACTGCAAGTGGTCAATTTTATATGGTATGTAATCAAATGTTACTCAGTTTTCTGACTCTAAAAGCGGTTGAATGTTATGGTTTTTTTGACAGCATAAGGTTCATAACAAGTTTATGCAATCTGGAATTTATTACGTTTCTTTGTGTGTTTGAGTCAAATTGTCTTATATTTAGGAAGGTTTTGAAGACACTTATTTCAACAGTTTCTTTCTGTAAAAGGTCTTTTATGCTCAAAGTAGGTTAATTTTCTTATGATCTATGTTTGCTGATATTTTTAATATTTGTTTATACTGGTACTTGTCACGTTTTCAAAGCTGGAAACTGGGTTTGTGAGCCCTTGGGCCACTGCCGAGGAGACAGGGCAGATCTCTGACAGTTAGGCTTCACCTGCACCTGGCCACTTTCCACGAAGAGTTGAGCTCAAGGCTTCAGGTGGCCGGCAGGACTTACTGGACAGGGCAGGACTGGCTAACAGCTAGGCAGCACAGGGACAGCAAGGCAGGGAAAGGACAGGCCAAAGGACAGGATTGAAAGCTGTGAGCAGCCACTGAAACAGGAAACAAACACAGCTAGACAGGAGACTGAACTGAAAGCTGCAAGCAGCCACTGAAGCAGGGAACAAACACAGATAAACCCAGAACTAGAGAAAGAGATACAAACAAAACACAGGACTGGGAAACAAGCAATACAGTAAACAAGCAATACCCTAAACTAAACAGAGACTAACTAGAACAAGCAAGGCTTCAGGCAAGAACAAGAGCAAGGAAACAAACTCAGGCTGAAGTGCAACAAGCATAGGCACCCGGTATAAGAGGCTTGGAGAGGCTAAGCCTCCCCCCTGCTGCAGCAGAATGGATCAGCTGTGGAGTCCAGCTGCTCTGAGGGGATTAAATTGTTGATTTACCTCCATCCTCACAGTAGGAGCTGCAGTGAAAGCCCTCTAGCCTTGTGTAACTAGTTGTAGAAATTGGTTAATGGTTTGTTTACCTTACTGGGGGGGGGGGGGGGGGGTTGGCTGGAGGTGTCCTGGGTTGCCAGGGAGATATTTAACGAGGATGACTTCCTGACCTGCACTGAGGACAGATAGCAGCAGAATCGGATACTGGGCCAGCATGATCAGAAAAAGTCACCAGACAACAAAGGTAGAAAAGATCATTTTATTTTCATTATAGTGTTTGGAATATGTCCACTTTGAGAATCAGGTGCTCAACATTAAAAGTTTATAATTATTTACTTATTTATGGCATTTTATCCCACATTAAACATGAATTAGGGTGTTTTGTGGCTCTACATGAGAATTGTGATAATATGATCCCTTGTTTCATATTGTTGACGGTCTGCATTTTCCGTATGGGTGGTATATTGGTGTATTAGGTTCTGCCCAGTGTAATATTTATGGTACAGTAAGGTTCTGAGTGTGTTTTTGGACAAAGTTGTGCATAGTGTTTTGCAGTTGAGCGATTGTGGTTAGAATATGCTTTGAGCAACCACTTTATTCTTTGACATATGATACATATCTATTATCTAAATTTAATAAAAGGTATTGTGACTTTTATTTTTTATTTATTTTTTCTGCGTGTTATCAGACAATTATGGATTTAAGCTCCACCCCTGCCCCACCCCTAACCCCACCCCCTTTAGCCTCCCCAAACAGTTGGGCCACCGACCGCCTATGGCAACAAGCACCAACATACCAGGGCCTTAGACGCAATGCAAAGGCAAAGCAGCAAGGTTTCAGAATGGCTAATAAGCCCAGCAGCACCTGGAGCTCAGCTGCAACAATCACCAGGAAACCACGGGTGCTGTGTAGGTTCAATCCAAGCAAGCAAGTCTGGCAGCCCGGAAGATCCGGACTGGGCTGAAATCTGGAATGGGTGACAGCACACAGACAATCTAATGCAGCCAGCACACAGAGACAGAGACAGAACTAACTCACAAAGAACAGAAGCCAGCTCAGAAGCTGACCACAGGAAATAAGGTGAGTCTGAGAGGGGGCACTGCCACAGACGTGACAGTACTGGTCAGGAATTCGATATTTTGTAATCCACACTGAACTGGATAGGTGACTGTGGAATATAAGCCTTGATATGTAATACAAAGTAATAAACAAATCTCTCTGTGTATCACACCATTATGTCACATATTCAAAGCTCAACTTTCAAAATATACAAAACAACTTATCTATGTAAAAGTACTTTCAAGACTGCCATTAAAGGAGATTCCCTCTTGACATGATCTGCATCAGGGAATATGAATGTCTATAAAATCACGAAGGGCTGTTATATACCACAATTTATCATAAAAATTTGGAACAAAATAATTACTTGAGATTCCATATAGTTTCCTTTCATTTCAGCTTAAAGCCATTCTGCCAATTAGTCAGGTTTTAAGACTGCACCATTTTTTCCACCACAGCTAGGTTTAAGTCTCACTTAAGAATTTTGATGCACCATTTTTGTGAAAGATTATCTCTTTCATGTAGTAAAGCGGGTGTATCTATGAGCAAGATCTGGTTCCATTTGAGCTAAGAAAAGAAGGATATTTTACCATTTTTGCTTCTATATACATGATCTGCACAAATGATCAGATCTATTTACAACCATTGACACTTGCGTTTGTATGAGATTTTTTTTCTGAGCTCCCGATTATAGCCTTACAAAAAAAGTAAAACAATTGGAGAATTTATGGCTTACACCCAGATGGATCAGACAACTTTTGGAAATATTGGGTCATGCGAGCTCTGGCTGTTGTAACTCATGTGATTACACTTAAAAAGGAATATTTTGGAAATGTCTGATAAAAGTATGGCTTACTTATAGATATAATACTACATGCACCATTTTGCTTGTTGTTTGTGTAATTTTTTGTTGTTGTGAGTTGATTTATGTGGGTAGGACAACTCACTTTATTCGCCATTGTTTGAATGAAAACAATTTGCGTATTCACAATTAAGCCCTCACTCCACTTTTAGTACATCATGGGCTTGAGAAGAATCATACAGGTATTCACTGGAGAGTGATTATGTGTAGATTGGATGAGAGGGAGGGGATCGGAAATGATATTTGAATTTTTGAAATCGTTCGATATTCATTTTGAGTACAGTATCTCCATAAGGGCTAAACATGGACCTTGAATGGATGACATCATCAAGTGATATTTTCTAGAACATAAGATACCATCACAATTATTATTTGTGGCCTCTTAGAAGATGTAGGTAGCTGGCATAATATTTAAATTGGACAATTTTTTTTGCCTTCTAAGAGATTAGTTTTCCTAATTCAGATTGCCAAAATGGGATATCATGTCATGGAAAACTCCTTTAATGGCAGTATTGGAAGGACAGTACTTCTAAAGATATGTTTTTTCTATAGTTGAGATTTGATCTTTAAATGAATTTGTGATACAGCAGTGCTGTACATAGAAATAATTATTCATGGACAACAGAATAAGTAAAAGAAAAATATTATCAGGACTGATGATAAATTGTTTGGTGATGGCATCTATTGAGTTTTATAGTCACCTTCTGCTGGTCCAATTTTATTTGTATTTTTTTTATTTTTTGTTAAAGAGGGAGCTTTGTGGGAATTGTATAGTTGATTTGTTCATCAATTTAAAAAATTTCTCTAAAGCCACGTTTTGATTTCCTATTGGCCTTTATATAAATAGGCTTACAAGAGGCATCTTTTTAGACTTCTCACATAGCACCCTGTTAAAAAAAGAGGCCCGTCATTTGAAGAGTTGAAAGAATGGTACCAGCTTCCAGCCAAAGACCACTTTGCCTATCTGCAAATGCATAGTTATGTGAGTACACTAGGGAAGAACAGAATCTGGAACGACTTTTGTTCATACTTAGAAGAATTTTCTGTCTGGGGAAATGAGAAAGGTTAGAGTAACCCAATTATGACATACTTCGATTGGCTCAAGGTCCTATAAGATTGTGAGGTGATGCCAGCGTAATAGAATAGTGAGCTGGGGATTGAACTGTATAGAGACGATATCTTGTGCAGTTTGGCACAGATCCCACAGTTATTACTGTATGCTCAATTTTATGTGAGGTTTAATATATAACATTATGTAGGGCTGTCTTTGCTCCATGTACAGCTTATGCACTAAGTGCAATGCAAACATCAGATTGTTTGTGTGTGTGTGGCAGCATGTGGAAGCACAAAGAATGAGCATTTTGGCAAGCAGTGCGTGTTTTCTTGAGCAGGTTTGGGGGGGAGGCTAATATGACTTCCAAGAAGAGGGTTTGGAAATCAGGGTAAGAGATGAAGGATATGGGTCAAAAAAGTTTGGGTGGTGGAGAAAAAGACCATTTTAAGCATATGGATAACCCCTGATACATTTTTCTTCTGGTATTGGAGGGCTTCATTACACCAGTTAATGGTGATGAAGAAAATGGGAGTGGCAGGTGAGACTAAGCATAGCAATGATTTATGAAACAATGAGGAGATTATATGCTGATATTACCCAGGTCCAAGGAGTGAGGTGCTGAATTATTTGTATGCTGCAGCAGAGTGAATGAAACATGATCCAGCTTGGTGGGGAAGAGGGCAGGTGGTGAGAGGAGTTTGTGGGATAGAGTGGTGATGGTGGGGGGTGACAGACAGCAAAGGAGATGGGAGGGGGACAGAGGAATTAGTGGCCTAAGAACCCAAGGCTGACTTTATAGCATAGCTTAAGAAGTGGGAGGTGAAAAGGGCTACTTGAAAACAGAATTTCTAAAGTGTCATAATTTCACAGTTGAATTTGGAATCACCATTATGGGATAATTGTGGTTTGTTGTAGTAATGTTTTCTTGAAACCTCTTGGTGATGCACTGAAATGTTTTGCCGAGTTAAATAAGCTTAACCATTAAAAAAAAAAAAAAATTCAGGCCCATCCTGTCAAAAAATATTTTTGATGCATGTTGACTAGTGATTTTGGTTTCAAATGTATATTGTGTTATTACAGCTTAGTAATAGGCCTAAATTATAAATGACAGCAGAAAAAGAACTGAACGGTCCAGCCAGTCTGTTTCCCTTGATATTATAGTTTTTGAAATCTATTGAGTTTTCTTAAGTAATGAATTTTGAAATATACTTTTGAAATCAGTGAGATTGTTTCCCTAACTGGCATTTCCCCTAGATTGCTCAATGACAGTCTTTAGGAAGGTATCCTCAAAAATAATATTACAATTGCTTAGGCAATGATAGCAAAACTACAAGTTTTAAAAAGTATGTGATGAAACCCATTGAGGGGGTAACTTTACCTGTGTGTCTATATAAAATAGTGCCTAAGCAAGTACCCCTTGCCCTCTTACACCAGGTGCCCTCATATAAATTTACCCTCAAAATGTCATGTACAAATGTGGAAACACATTTCTGTGACTTTTCCCTGGTAGGAAACAGAGGTTACATTTTACAGTACAGAACAACAAACCATTTTGGCAAATAGTCGTAACAGTAAAATTGTGAATTATTGTATTAGAACAATAACCACCACATTTTTCTTCTTGTATCAACACTTCCTAGAACTGAATCCTACGAACAGATTAGAACAGAGGCTTATTAGACTACAGCACCAATCAGTGATCTCACAAGGTGAGCACTGTGGTTCCAGTTACATTAATAAGAGAGACATTGTTTCATCCTTCTCACCTGCTATGTAAAGAGTTCCAGCTGCCTGCCTCAGAAGAAGCTTCCAGTTTCTTTGACTGGTACATGGTGTTACGGTTTTCCTCCTGTGTTAGTTTTGGGCTGCAAGAATGTAAACATCTGTCAGTAAAGCATCCCTAACTTATCAGGTTTGCAATCCATGATGAGAAGGGAGCTACAGAGGCAGAGAACTATTCAAGGCAGTTATGTAATTCAAATGACTATCCAAATCCATTTTGCAGATGAATTCATCATCGCTTTACAGTACTTCACCCCTATTGAATGGAACCTTCTCTTCTGCAAATTGTACTTGTACGCAAAAATAAATACACCTGCTAGATGAGTCAGTCAATGCCTGCATGCAAATTCAGAGACAGCACACAGCTTGAGTGGTATCACACTTCATTAGATGTTCATTTCTCAAACCACCCTAGACCTTTCCTTTCCTAAACCAAAACCTGTAAGGTAAGTTTGTGGTACAGCTGTGAGGCCTCATTTTGCATAAGTACGGCAATATTATAGCTGGGTACCTGCCTATGGCGTAGCAACGGATGAGCCCAAGCCCACCCAGCAGCAGCACAGTAGTGATGTGGCTGGTGGGGATCCCCAATGCCTGCCAGCTGAAGACTTCCAGCGCTTCTCCCTCCAGGAGATCGGGGGGGGGAGGGGGAGTCACTTAACTCCATATCTTTAAATTATTTAAAACTAGATGATCAATTTCCCTGCACCGTTCCAAACGGCACTGTAAAATTAGTGCTGGAACACAGCGTCACTATGATTGAAGCTAATAGCATGCAAATTTATACTCGTTATTAGCTTTGATCATGGGGGTACTTCTGCGGGAGATTGTGCCTGGGCATATGCCCAAAGCACAATCCTCCCGCACAAGTTGTTTGACAGATCCGGGCTGTCAAAGAAACAAAAGCCCGGACCTGTCAAACATACTAGTGCAAGGGGCTGGAGGTCCAGTGGACTTCCAGAGCCACCAACCCCCCCCCCCCCCCCCCCCCCAGATAGAGAGGTGCTGGTGCCACAGCAAACCCTAATGCCAGCTAGAGCTGGCGTTAGGGTTTGCAGAGCAATGGGGAGCCCTGTCCAGCATGTATCTGAATGTTTGCAAGCCCCCATCCCACCCTGGACATAAGCCCTCCCACCCCCCACAGAAAGGGTTAGAGGCCTGGAGGTCCAGCAGATTTGCAGCCCTCCAGGTGGTCTAGTGCCCCCCCAATGCCCCCCCAGACAAAAGCCCCCAGTCTCCATCCCCGCAGACAGCTTGAGGCCTGGAGGTTTGGTGGCCCTCCAGCCCTCCACCAGTGGTTTAGTGCCCCCAACCCTGTACCGTGAAGATGAGTAGCATTCCCTTCTCCTGCCAGCATCACCTCCAAAATGGCGGCGCCCTGCCCAGTGCATCCTGGGATGCGCTGGGCGGGGCTTCCCTACCATTTTGGAGGTAGTGCTGGAAGGAGGAGGGAGTGCTACTGCCTCCTCCATCTTCAAGGTATGGGGGGGGGGGGGGGTTGGGAGGGTGCTAGGCTACTGGGGGGGGGGGGGGCTAGAGGGCTGCATTTCTGGTTCCTGCTCAAGCTGAGTCCTGTTCTTGGTTCCTACCAAAGCCATGTTCCTGGTTTCTGCTTAAGCCAAGTTGCACCCCTGGTTTCTGCTCAAGACTAGTTCTGTTCCTGGTTCCTGTCAAGCCGAGCCTTGATCCTGGTCCCTGCCAGGGTAGTCTAGCCTAGTCCCGGGTGCCTGTGAAACTGAGTCCTGCTCCTGGTTTTCAGCCAAACTAGCTGTTGGATCCTGTCTCTCATCACAGGCGCTTGAGGTGACCTGTCTGCTGCAGTTGGGCCTACAACTGTGGCCCAAGGGCTCACTACCCCAAAACATAATAAATCAATTGGATTTGATTAAAATTAAAGATTTTATAGTGAAGGAGCAGTACTTTTGTAGTTTTAGAGTGGGGTCACAGAGTGTTGTTGTTTAAAGGGGGGGGGGGGTTGAGAACAGTTTTTTTTCTCTATTAGACGGTTGTTTTCACTGTTCTTATTTTACATTGAATGGAACCAATTATAAGGCACTATTGAATTCCTCCGTAGCAAGTGTGGCGCTACTTTAAGATCTGAGGTTCTTTTTTATAATTCATTACATAACTCCTCTGTGGCACGTCTCTATTTATTAGCAAACTTTTTTTGACATCATAGAGTTTGCACCTCATGTATTATAACTTTGGCCCACATATATGTGGCACTTGCACATGTAAACATACAGAGCACCAGCGCTTTCTCAGGTAAGTGTACACTTATGTGCCTAAGTTGCAGCAAAGCAGCTGAGCGCTATTCTGTAAGTGTGCGTGCAAGTGGCACAGCATGTAAATTCAAAGGGGCGTTCACATGGGCAGAACATGGTCAGAGTGTAGGCAGGACATGGGTTAAACAGTCGGAGAGTGGGTGGGACTAGGGAAGAGAGTGGGCAGGGCACAGGCGGAAAGTGGGCAGAGTGGGAGGGGCATGGGCATGCCTCCCATTTAGGCACATGATTTACAGAACAGTAAGTCACACATGCCCACAATTACACCAGGTTCATGACTGGTGTAACTGCAGGGCTCACCAAGGCTGGGTTCTACAACAAAATCTGGATGCCCAGACACCTTTATAGATATGGCATTCCTTTCATATTTATTTTAAATTAATTTTGTAAACCGCCTAAAAATGTTTCCCAAATGGGTAGTATATCGGATTTTAAAGGTATTTATTTATTTGTTACATTTGTATCCCACATTTTCCCACCTATTTGTAGGCTCAATGTGGCTTACATAGTACCGGAACGGCCTTTGCAGGCTCCGGTGTGAACAAATACAAGGTGATGCCGTGGTAAGATAAAGTTCATGTGGCACAACCACATTAGGGAATTGTAGAACGGAAGAGTTGTGTTATGACCATTATGTGCAAATAAACTTGGAAACTTGAAACTCACCAAGCAGCAATCAGGACACATATAAAGGAGATGTCCAATTATAGAATTGCCCCAAGAGGATTAAGGTCAGAAAGGGGATGTCCAAGTCAGGATACTCAACATTTTCCTGCATATTTTAGAAACGGCTCACTGAACCCAACAGGGCCCAAGTGCAGTACATTTTTGCACTAATTGTGCATTAATTGCAAACCTTAGCGCATGGTAAGGACAAAGTCTGTGTAGTAAATGCAGGTGTCCAGCATCTGCCCTGCTTTTAACACACAGGGCTGACAATTAATGTACAGCGCCATGTTCCATGCAGTGCCAGATCTTCCATTACATGTAAACTAGTGCAGACCCAGCCATACATACATACATTAATAAATCATAGAACTGCCATGGCAGCGCACCCTCCGTGACATCCCTCTCATATTCTCCTGATCTGAGCTCCTATTTCCCCAACATTCTTACATCCAATCTGATGTGCAATCCTCTTCCCAGCTCACACTTACTATCCAAAGGTCTACACCCCCAACTCCCTGAAGGTAGTAACCCTGCCCTCTTACCCCTGACCCCCTGGGACCTACCTGGGGGTGTTAATCAGTAATTCAATGGTCCTGGGTGGGTGCAGTCCACTGATGGTGGTAAGGGAGATGGGGGGGGGGGGGTCAACTGTAGGGGTGCTGTCTGTGGATAGCTTGAATGCTGGATGCCAGTTCTACAGGTGTTTTTTGCAGTGAGCCTTACCGTGATTTTCCTGCATAGGTAATTTTGAAGACAGACAGACTCTCTATATTGCTGTTTCACAGATTGTTTGAGCCTTGATGGTACCACTTTTTGTTTATTGAGCGACGTCCTTGAATTAAATCAACTAAATCGAATTACTTGTGACTCCTGAGACAGGAGCCTTCTGCGCCAAAATGCAGGCCTGTGTTGAGTTTTAACAAGTTGATTGTCAATAAGGTCCATTTTACTTTTATTGTATATTTGTCTTTTTACATTCAAATAAATAAGTTACCCTTGAGTTGGAATTTGATTGGTCGTCCCTCATTTTCTCTTTCTTTTTTCCTTAAACAGTGGTATTTACATGTGTAAGGGTCGATTTTGTTAGGCTGGTCTTGAGCCCTTGAGCCTAGGCCGAGGCCTAGTATAGCTTTTAGGCCAAGGCCTAGGATGGACCGAACAGGTACTATACACTACCCCAGCTACCAAGCCCTGCACACATACACGCGACCAACTTGCACTACCAGAAAGGGGAAGATAGGGCATTCAGGCAGGCCTCACGGCCTATCGGGAACCCACTCACTCAGAATACAGTCATACGGGCCTCACTGCCTAACCGGAACCGACTCAAACCCAAGGAACGGAGAAAAAAAAAAACGAGGGATCCCCACAGGGACTAGAGCACCAAACACACTAAGTGCTCGTTAAGGACACAAGGGAAAAATGAACTAAGAGAGGTAACTATAGGAAACACATCAGGCTGTACTCCACAGCACACAAAGGAAATGAGGGACTGAGAAATATGGATACAGAGAGCACAGACCCTCAGCAGACAGGAGAGGGAAAAGCCAGCAAAAAAATAGAGAGCCGGGCCTGAGACGTACCCCGCTCAGAAAGAGCAGTACACAGTAATAGCGAGGGTAGGGCTGCCTCTGGGACTGCAAGCTTGGGGGTGGGGTGGGGAGGAGAGGTAAAAAAGGATGCATTCAATAAGAAAGTGGGCACGTGGTGATAACATTGGGGTTAGGTTTGGAGTGGGGACTAGGGGATTAAATGGGAGAGTAGATGGAAAGAGGCCTTGCTTGAGTTCAGAAAGGCAGGAAACTGAATAGGGGAGAAGCCTGATAAAGAAAGTAGAAAAAAAGAGCCAGGCCAATGATAAAAAATGTCCAGACAACAAAAGTTGGGAAAAGGATTTTATTTCTTGTTAAATGGTCAGAATGTCCTGCACTAAACATCATAATTCACTCCCTAGTCATTGCTCAGCTTGATTATTGTAATGCACTCTACATAGGCATCAAAATAAAAGAACTCAGACGTTTGTAGATAATCCAAAACACAGCCATTAAGTTAATTACTGGACACAGGAAATACAATGACACTACACCCTTCTGAAAGATGCCCACTGGCTGCCACTCAGGGAATCACTTTCAAACTCCATGTCCTTGCCTATAGACTTTGCACCTCAGTTGAACCCTCCTTCCTTTCTTGTCTCCTAACACCTTACTGCCCCTCCACAACTTTATAGTTTTCAGAACATTGACTCATCACTCCCTTCTTCTGTGAGGTAACCCATGACACCTCTCGGTGCTTTTTCAGTCCAGGGCCCAAGCTACCACTCAATTCTTCCCTCCCTCTCTAAATTAAATCCGATCTTAAAACTTTTCTTTTTACAGACGCTTATGGCTGACCCTAAGGACCTACTGGCAGTGTACTGGATAACAAGTTACCCATTTGTGTTTCCCCCCTCCCCTCTTCACTCTTGCAGACATTGTAGTTCTCCTCTCTTTCCTACTGTTCCTGGTATGTCTATTCCCCTTTCTCTATATTTTTTTTAGACTAAGCCATTCGCTTGATCAGCGAGATAGTAAATTCTTTAATAAACTTGAACTTTGAAATACATCAGGGGCGTAGCCAGACAGCAGATTTTGGGTGGGCCTAGGCAAGAAGTGGGTGGGCACCAAGTGTTCTCCACACCACCACCACCACCAAAAAAAATATCTAAGCTGGCAGGAACACGCGTCTTTCCACCTTGGCAGTCTGCAGAAGGCATGCGCTGAAAACTGAGAATGCGCAGGTTCCGGTATTGTTGAGAGTAGCATTTTTGTTCCCATTAGGCGGAAGTCTTCAGCTGACGGAGCTTTGGATCCCCACCAGCTACCACTAAATGTGTACTACTGTTGGGTGGGCCTGAGCCCTAAGTGGGTGGGCCCTGGCCCACCCAGGCCCACCTGTGGCTACACCACTGGAATACGTGCCTCTTAAGTTTGCATTTTGTATAGTATAAGAAATCTGATTCTGTATCTCCAACATTGTATTGCATACACATTCTGACTTCTTGGGGGTCTCCATTTCAGTTTTTGTCTGCACATTTTATAACCTATAGTCATTTATTCTGCATTTGGTAAAGGCCCGTCTCTGTATTTTATATTTAAACTACTCACCCTTTTCAAATTTGAGGTCAAGACGAGTTACATTCAGGTACTCAAGTTATTTCCCTATCCAAGAGGGGTTACAATCTGCACCTAGAACTTGAGTGATTCTGATTATGTGTGGGGTATCTCCAATGATCTAGCTTATTTCCAGTGAGAGGTATTAATATTCTAGCACTCGTTCAAATATTTTTCATAAGTTGGATTGTCATTAGAGTTGACACTTAGCAATGTTGTGATAAGGCAGGCTTGCTATATAGGTTTTGAGTGTCTTTCTTGCTGGTAGTTACTGTTGCTATTACGAAATACTAAGATAAAGAAAAGAGTTCTGTAGACCTTATACTGGGAAACCATGAGCGGAGGTGGCTGTAGAATGTGGCACCTGTGGCTCAAGTCTCCACTTCCTTTGGCCACCACTGCTCTTTGTTTTCCTACTATTACTAAGGTGACAGTGGAATTTGAATTTTCTCTTTTTGCATGGTAAATAGTAACAGAAAACATATTGGTTTTGTTCTGCATCACTACTGGGGAATTTTCTGTGAATATAGGGTATATTAACAGAACTAGATTTCCTACTGCAGATTTCACTCCCACATTTCTAACCAAATGGTAAAAGCTGCAAACATCACACAATTGTGTCCCTGATTTATGTATTGACAGATATGTAAAGCATTGACTTAAAATAAATGTTATTGTATTCATTAGTGTGCCTTACAAATTTTAGTGCAGGCTAAAAATAGATTTAATCTGCATTAAACTTATGAACTGCAACAGGAGAGAGGGAATCCAAAGCCGAGCACAGAGTACAATAGGCCTCCAAGAGTGGGCTGACAGCCAAACTTTTACTGAAGGACCTGACAAGGGCCATATTTCAGTGGAATGTCTGAGCCAGGTGCCATCAATGTCTGGATAATAGACGCTGTTTTTTCAATATCAGCGGGCAATGCCACCACATATAACAGTAAGAGAAATGTAGCCAATTCTCTCAGCTGAGGGGGGGGGAAAAAAAAACACTGCCAGGGCTCTAGAGCATTAGGCGAGATATTATTCAGTTAGTACTACTAACACCGACAACCCCTGACGCAGGCGTTCCACCAGAACATGGTCCATGTTGGGTCCTTCAATAAAGTTTGGCTCTCAACCCACTCTTGGAGCCCACTGTGTTCAGCTTAACATTTACTAACACCCGTTTACTAAGCCGCACTACTGGCTGCCGTGCGGTAATGCCGACACAGTCCATTCACTCTGAATGAGCTGTGTCAGCACTGCTGTGTGGCTTAGTAAACAGTTAATTAGTGCACGTGAAAAAGCCGTGGTACTAAAAAATTTCCATTAAAACAAAGTGTGAAACAAATCAAAAACCACCCAAAATCAGAAAAAAAAATGCCAAATGAAATCAAGAGTTCTGGCTTGTGCACATCCCTAAATTGTATAATAGTATAAAGTTTCTGTATTCCTTACATGGGGCAGGGTTTAATCTGGAAAAACTAAAGGGGACGGGGGAAATATTCTCCGAAGTAATATACTAGTTTGTGGTTTTGCTGGTCATTAAACTGTATAGTTTGTTGGACAAAAAAAAATGGCCAACAAAAAAAGTTTGTCAAAGACACCATAAAGCTGTTTGAAAAGCCCTCAGAGAATAGTTCTGAAGTCAGTCTTCTGTTCCCTAGGCTTGAAAGAGAACCTAATCTAACTGGAGAGGGAGGAAGTCTGCTTCTTGTGTCTACTGCCCTCTGGTGGATGCATAGAACCATGGCACCATCTCTGTGAAGTTTGAAAAGAAGCTGCCAACCGGTGTTTAATTCAAGAGCTGGAAAGACAAGGTTAAGAGAACAAAAACATTAGGAGAGTCAAGCATTGAGAATATCAGATACCAAGAGAGGGCCTTATGGAGTGAGAGAATCCAGCAAAGGTCCAAAGTAGGAATGTTTAAAAAAAAAAAAAGAAGAAGAAGAATTTGGTTCTTTCAGGTCATTTTCAGGTTTTTCCCCCCTGATTTTCAGACACTTTTTTCAATAAAAGCTATGTAACATGCACTAGAAGTTTTTAAGATGCACTAATGAACTTTACATTCCTATGTTCCTTTATAGGATAGGATCTAAATAGACCTCCTCTAGGTGCCTAGACAGACCCCATTATACACTTGCCCTCTAGTGTGACAAAATGAAGTGTATCCCTTTCCTCTATTTGCAAACTCATGCATATCTGTTCAGGGACTTAGGGGCCCTTTTACTAAGCCGCGTAGGCGCCTACGCGCGCCTAAAATGTGTCAATTTGGAATAGGCCTTGCAGTTTTTTAATTTTTGATGTGTGTCTGCTATGCTTGCCGGAAAATGTTTTCATTTTCTGGCGCGTGGGCGGTAATCGTCATTCTACGTGCATAGACCATTACCGCCCAGCTACCGCGTGAGACCTTACTGCTAGGTCAACAGCTGGTGGTAAGGTCTCCGACCCAAAATGGACATGGCAATTTTCATTTTGCTGCACGTCCATTTTCGGCAAAAAATTTTTTTAAAAGGCATTTTTTACAGATGCATTTTTCAGCACACCTTTGTAAAACAGCCCCTTGGTGTGAAAAGACATGGCTACACGGGCTGTATAAGGTAGGTCTTTGTGTGTATGGCAGTGCCTGTGTCTTCATTCATTCATCATAACTAATTACAACATAACACCACTCATCCCTTACTATGATTATCTTTTACAATTGCTTGATTAGACTAACTTATGATCCTTGTTATCCATGATATCTCTGTAACATCAATTGTATCTTTTGTACCCTGATATGGTGATACCATAACAGGTCTCTGTAAGCCACATTGAGCCTGCAAATAGGTGGGAAAATGTGGGATACAAATGCAATAAATAAATAAATATTTATATAGACAGGTACTGGCTCTGTCCCTAGTGGGCTCACAATCTAAGTAGTACATTGTACTACCATTGTAACTGGGGCAATTGAGGGTTGTGAATTGCCCAAGGTCACACAGAGCTGCAGAGGGAATTGAACCTAGTTCCCCAGAATCTCAACCCACTGTAACCATTAGGCAGCAGCAAGAATTGAACTAAGATCTCCAGGTCTGCAACCCGCCACACTAACCACGAGGCCACTCCTCCACTCTTGCGTTTGTGAGTACTGTTGTGCAAGTGTGTCTTTTTGTCTATGTGGTAAAGGCGGTTAGCTTAGCAGAGTTTAAAAAAAGGGTCGGACGGCTTCCTAAAGGAAAAGTACATAGACCATTATTAAATTGGACTTCGGAAAAATATTTCTGGGATAAGCAGCATAAAATGTTTTGTACTTTTTGGGGGATCTTGCTAGCTATTTGTGACCTAGATTGGCCACTGTTGGAAATAGGATGCTGGGCTTGATGGACCTTTGGTCTGTCCCAGTATGGCAATACTTATGTACCTATTAATATCTCTTTAAAGAAAAGGGGATATGTTATTAAACACCAGAGTACTAATTGTTTAAACAAAGTATCTTTAAGTATTCCAGACTTTATGTTTTTTGAACATTCACATACATTTTATTATAGCAAAAATCACATCCCTACATACAACCCCTTGGAACTTGAACAAAACTCTGTCCCACATACATATTTTGCATCAAAGATTATTTGCATATATCATATCACCTTCAACACCAATTTTAACCTATATTGCTCCCTGGTCCCATTCAGAACCCCATACAGGTTTACATGTAAGGCTTAGTCACTTATCTCAGCACCCTCGTCCATATAGCAGCTCCAGTGTCAATCGAACTTGCATCATCGCTCAAGCTTTAAGTCCCAATGCGCTGCTTGCAGCCTCCTCCTTTATTTCAAGATGCTAGCAATTTTATCGCTCACATATTAACATACGCTACAACACTCCGCGAACGGGATTCTTCTTTATTATAGAGAAATATTATTCCTCAGCGTTGTTGCACAATTGTCCACAGCTGCAATCAAATCCTTCACTTGCTGATGGCTAAAGATCCACCACCTGATGGCGCCAATAAGCGACTAATTCCTTAATGATTTGGCACATTGAACGCTCTTTATGTTGACGCTTCGAATGTAGCAGGAAAGCTTCCGTCAAGCCCATTAAAATCAGTACATTACCACCCTGGGGCAAAACAATTTGAATAAGCACTACAAATTTTAAGTCCTGGGTTGTGTGATAGGTTAATGCCCAGTGGTCCACAAGAGGTGCTTCACGTTTGTGGGTTCCTCAAGTTGCTTAAGTGTTTCCTTAATCCTTTGTTTCACCCGTCTGTTAGTGTACCCGATGACTAACAGACGGGTGAAACAAAGGATCTATTAAATAAATCTTTTAAGAGGTCCCACCAGGACCTCTCTGAGCTCCTTCAGTATCCTGGGATGTATTCCATCCGGCCCCATAGCTTTGTCTACCTTCAGATTCTCCAGCTGTTTATAAACTCTCTTCTGCAAACAGCGCAGTATCCACTCCATTCCCAGATGTTACCTCGGCAGCCAACCGCGGTCCTTCTCCAGGAGTTTCCTCTGTGAACACCGAAGAAAAATAATTGTTTAGCACGTTCGCTTTATCTTCTCTCCACATAGCCATTCTCATTATCTTTCAGTCTCGCAATTCCATTCCTATCTCTTCTCCTTTCTCCAATATATCTGAAAAAAGTCGTCACCTCTCTACATCTTTAGCCATTTTTTCTTCCGCTCGCACTTTCGCTAGCCATATTTCCCTCTTTGCTTCTTTCAGTTTAATCCAATAATCTTTTCTGTGATCCTCTCGTTGCATTCTTTCGTATTTCTTGAACAAAGCCTCTTTTGCTCTTATTTTTTCAGCTACTTGTTGGAGAACCATATAGGCTTCTTGCTTCTCTTATTTTTGTTTCCTCACAAAAACATCAGTCGCCATATTTATAGCAACCTTTAGCTTGGACCACTGTTTCTCCACTTCTCCTACACCTTCCCACGCCAACAGCTCCTTCTTCAGGTATTCCTCCATTTTATCAAAATCAGTAAGTCTGAAATCCAGTACTTTGAGTTTTGTGCGTCTGCACTCCACCTTTGCCCTTATATCAAACCATACGGTGTGATGATCACTATTACATGCATAATGTTTCATGAAATTAGCTTAGGTAATAGAAGAGACACGTGGAGGGGCATTTTCGACCGGGGACGTCCATCTCTAAGGGCGCCACCGTGAAGGGGCGGGGCCGACCGTATTTTTGAACGAGATGGCCGGCCATCTTTCGTTTCGATAATACGGTTGGGGCCGGCCAAATGTCAGAGTTCACTGGGTTTGAGATGGCCAGCCTCGGTTTTTGCCAATAATGGAAACCGAGGCCGTCAATCTCAAACCCGGCCAAATCCAAGGCATTTGGTCGTGGAAGGAGCCAGAATTTGTAGTGCACTGGTCCCCCTGACATGCCAGGACACCAACCGGGCACTCTAGGGGGCACTTCTAAAAATTAAAAAAAAAAAATTAAAATAGCTCCCGGGTGCATAGCTCCCTTACCTTGGGTGCTGAGCCCCCCAAATCCCCCCCAAAACCCACTCCCCACAACTATACACCACTACCATAGCCCTAAGGGGTGAAGGGGGCACCTACATGTGGGTACAGTGGGTTTCGGGTGGGTTTTGGAGGGCTCCCATTTTCCACCACAAGTGTAACAGGTGGGGGGGGGGGGGATAGGCCTGGGTCCACCTGCCTGAAGTCCACTGCACCCACTAAAACTGCTCCAGGGACCTGTATACTGCTGCGATGGACCTGAGTATGACATTTGAGGCTGACATAGAGGCTGGCAAAAAAAAGTTTTTAAAGTTGTTTTTTGAGGGTGGGAGGGGGTTAGTGACCACTGGGGGAGTCAGGGGAGGTGATCCCCGATTCCCTCCAGTGGTCATCTGGTCAGTTCGGGCACTTTTTTGGGACTTGAACCTGAAAAAAAAGGGACCAAATAAGTGGACCAAATTCTGGCTATCTCAAAGCCCGCCCCTGTTCCGCCTTCGCTACCCTACCAAAACGCCCCCTTGAAGTTTGGCCGGCTCTGCAATGGAAAGCAGTTGGCGCCAGCCAAAATCGGCTTTTGATTATAACGATTTGGCCGGCTTTAGGAGATCGCTGGCCATCTCCCGATTTGTGTCGGAAGATGGCCAGCGATCTCCTTCGAAAATATGCTGGATAATATGCCTGACTTATCCATTACGGTGTAGATGTAGATAATGCTAGTTGTTGATTAGGGGTAGCAACCATCTTGGAATCTAGAAAAGTACTGAGTTGAATCATAAAAAATATATTTAACTGAATTAATTTTTAACACACATTTGCATGGAAAATTTAACCAAAATAAACCTCCCACTTGTAGGACCCTAGGACGAAGCTTTAGACATGCTTGAGGTCTCTTTTGCGTTACTCTAGCGACGTCAGGAAATATTCTAATTTTACTGTTCATAAAGAGTTCATCTATAGGACAAAAAAATTGTTTAAGGATCCAATCCCGATCAGGTTCCAAAACAAAAGAGACAATTAATATAGCTGGTGTCACCTTCTCATCTTCTTGAATTATTTGTGTTAAATTCAATATGCCAAATGAAACTTCTGCACCTTGTTCAATTTGGTCCAATCTTTCTTTTTGTTTCTCCTTCTTATATGGTGGTAAATAATAAATTTTTGACACAGGTGGATAAGCTTGTTCAGGAATTTTTTAAATTTCTAACAAATATTTCTTAATTATTAATGAAGCCAAAGATGAAATTTTAGGAAAGTTAATCAACCTAAGAGTCTTTGCTCTTAGTTGATTTTCCAAGTTTTCAGTCTTTTGATGTAATAAAGCATTTTCTTTTATCAAACATTATTTGACACTATAGTTTTCTCAATATTACTTGTTCTTATTTCTAAGTTTGCAATCTTTTCCAAAGGTAGTTTAGTAGTTTGGGACACCAGAAACAGTTTCTGGGAAAAGGAATTTTCTAGCCCCACAAGGGCCTCCCATACTGAGGCTTTACAGGCAAAAATGACTTACTAGTCGCTGTTGACTCAGATAAATTTCCTTCGGGTGGTTGTTCACCTCCTGTTGCAGTTGAGTCTGCCAAAATGCTGGCTCTCTCCATTATCTTCTCTCTGACAATGATATTCGGTGATTTTAGGCTGGCAACCGACCCCTCTGCAGGAAGTACTCCTAGGTCGAAGACACTGGGTGTTTCCTGCCCCTGCTGCCGTCCCCACGCCAGCACTGTCGGAGGCCTCTGTTCTTCAGGGCTAAAAGTGGTCTCTCCCTCAGGCTGGGGGAGCGAGGAACCTCCTGTCGCCCCTGTCAGCAATGAGGAACTTGACCCTGAACTTTCTCCAGGCATAGCAAAAACAGTCCATCGGACCCGAAGATCTCGCAGCTGTGGAGGGGATTACATGCTGCTTGCCCCTCCATTTCGGCATATGTTCAGGTAATTAGGTTTGAGGGAAATCAGATGAACAGCCACCTTGCAGCGTTCTCTTCAGGACGCCACCTTGTCTCCATGAACCTTTTTACTTAAGACTATGAGCATTTGTGCACATAGCTTTCCACGTGCTTAGTGAGTTTGGGTGGTTTTTTATATTTACATGACCTTTCCCCTCTGCCATCATGTTTATTCTGGGGGTGACTTTCCGAAATCCCCTGTTTCCTTTTGTCATCCCCACCCTCTAGTTTAAATGTCTAGAATAATAATGCAAAATCAACCAATACAAACAAAAGGACATACAATAATCCTATTATATACCTTTAAGTACCAATGCCAGTAATTGCCTTGCAACAGCAAACACCAATGTTCATATCTACCTTGCAATAACAAGGATTTTAAAACATCAGCTTACCTTGGTAACCACTTATGAAATGCCTTTCAAAATGTCCTTGAAGGTTAAGAAGTTAGTAACATTTCCCACTCTTCCCCTGTCCTTTACTTCCAGTCACCCTTCACCTGCTAATCAGAGGTGTACCTGATGGTGGTGCTTCATGGCCTGCATCCAACTTCCACTGCTGCCTGGCTGCAGTCCTGTGGCATGGCTTCCCACAGATCTCACAGGACCAGTGTGGCTCATAAGACTGCCACTGGATGGTCAGATGCACATGTGAAGTACCACCTTCATTCTGCTGTCATATGGGGGGGTGGGGGGGGTGGGGGTGGAGTAAGTGCAGAGATCCAGAGAGGGACTGGAAATCTGTGGTAAGGAGAGGATGGTGAGATGGTGGGAAGAAATCTATTTTACTCTTTTGGAATCGCCAGGTACTTGTGACCTGGATTGGCCATGGCTGGAAATAGAAAACTGGGCTTGATGGACACTTTGGGCCGTATTCAGTAAATGGCACTGAAAAACAACATCAGCCCTCTGAGCTGTTCCATAAAGGGCATTCCAGGAAGAGCACCTTTTATAGAACAGCAGTTAGTGGATGATGCTCCTAAGTCCCGGTAAAGCAACGAGCGCTATTTCCACCTCAGTAAAAATCTGGTGTCCCAAACTACCTTTGGAAAAGATTGCAAACTTAGAAATAAGAACAAGTAATATTGAGAAAACTATAGTGTCAAATAATGTTTGATAAAAGAAAATGCTTTATTACATCAAAAGACTGAAAACTTGGAAAAGTAAAGACTCTTAGGTTGATTAACTTTCCTAAAATTTCATCTTTGGCTTCATTAATAATTAAGAAATATTTGTTAGAAATTTAAAAAATTCCTGAACAAGCTTATCCACCTGTGTCAAAAATTTATTATTTACCACCATATAAGAAGGAGAAACAAAAAGAAAGATTGGACCAAATTGAACAAGGTGCAGAAGTTTCATTTGGCATATTGAATTTAACACAAATAATTCAAGAAGATGAGAAGGTGACACCAGCTATATTAATTGTCTCTTTTGTTTTGGAACCTGATCGGGATTGGATCCTTAAACAATTTTTTTGTCCTATAGATGAACTCTTTATGAACAGTAAAATTAGAATATTTCCTGACGTCGCTAGAGTAACGCAACGATGCACACAAAAAAACCACAGATGCAAATGAGCTGCTTGTAAAAACAGAGGGAAGCTCGTTAGGGGGGAAGGCAATTGGTCAGCTGAGCATGCGCAGAATAGCCAATCACTAAGGTGGCTGCTCTGCACATGCTCAGAGCAGCAGGGCCGTGCCAACACGGTAAGCGGGGTAAGCATCACAGGGGGTGCCGACCTCTGGAGGGCGCCGCCGCGTTGCTTACTCTCGCCGCTTAGCTCAGCTCCGAGCCGCCCTGGGGGCGTTAAATCTTTTACCTCTGACGTCACAGCAGCTGAGCAGCGTCAGTGAAAGCGCTGCTGACGTCTCCAGCCTTCCCTTCGCGCTTGTTCGTTCCCTCAGTGTCCCGCCCTCGCAAGGAAATGACGTCAGAAGAAGGCGGGACACTGAGGGAATGAACGAGCGCGAAGGGAAGGCTGGAGACGTTGGCAGCGCTTTCACTGACATTGCGCAGCTGCTGCCACGATGGAGGTAAATTTAAATTAAATACAAGAAACTAGACTCAGAGGGTGGGCAGATGGACATGGGAGGATGGATGGAGGAGGGAAGGGCAGAGAGGAGCATCGATGGACAAGGATGGACATGGATGGGAGGGAAGGGCCCAGGGAGAGGAGAAATTGCTGGAAATGGAGGGGGGGAGAGAGGAGAATTGCTGGATATGGATGGAGGAGGGAAGGACAGAGGGGGACAAGGATGGACATGGATGGAAATGGAGGGGAGGGGAGAGAGGAGAATTGCTGGATATGGATGGAGGAGGGAAGGGCAGAGAGGGACAAGGATGGACATGGATGGGAGGGCAGGGCCCAGGAAGAGGAGAAATTGCTGAAAATGGAGGGGAGAGGAGAGAGGAGAATTGTTGGATATGGATGGAGGCGAGAAGGGCAGAGAGGGACAAGGATGGATGGGAGGGCAGGGCCCAGGGAGAGAGGAGAAATTGCGGGACATGGAGGGGAGGGGAGAGAGGAGAATTGTTGGACATGGATGGAGGGGAGGGAAGGGAAGACAGAGGAAGGAGATGCACATTGATGGAGGGGAAGGGAGAGAGAAGAAATGCTGGGCATGGATGGAGGGGAGGGAAGAGAGAGGAAGGAGATGAGATGAGGCAAAAGGAAGAGAGGAGAAAAACTGCACATGGATGGAGAAAATAGGCAGAAGCTGGATCCACTGGACAGTCAAGTCTGTGGAGGACCCAGCTTTTACTTATGGACATAGAGCAAGAAATGAAGAAGAAAAGGAGGAAAGTAAAGAAATAAATGGAAAGGAAGCACCTAACCATTATAACTGTATTCAGGAAATCTAGACTGCCCCAATTGGATTGTCTGCACATTTTGTCCATTAGATTGTAAGCTCCTTTGAGCAGGGACTGTCCTTCTTTGTTAAACTGTACAGCGCTGCGTAACCCTAGTAGCGCTTTAGAAATGTTAAGTAGTAGTAGTAGTAGTTAAAAGGACAGATAGCAGCAGAATCAGATACTGGGCCAGCATGATCAGAAAAAGAAAGTCACCAGACAACAAAGGTAGAAAAAAATCATTTTATTTTCATTTTAGTTTGGAATATGTCCACTTTGAGAATTTACATCTGCTATCTTATTTTGCAATGTATAGCAATTTGTTTCTAAGAATATTGCTGACAATTCCTGTCAGTGTGGCAAGTGGTGAGCGATCATTTTCATCTTTCAGCTCCTATTTCCTTTGCATCTTGTGCCACACGGGGGGGGGCGCCAACTGATAGTCTGCAGGGGGGCACCAGAGACCCTAGGCACGGCCCTGCAGAGCAGCATGTGCTACGGCTTTCATACACGCATATAAACTGCGTGTATGAAAGCCATGGGTACCTTTTTTTTTTCCTCCTAACTGGAGCTAGATGAAACAGAAGGGAGGTTGTTCAGGACTCTGCACGATTGACCTGACTAAGCAGAGGAATTGTAGTTTGAAAGTAAAAGCTGAGGAAAACTGATCCAGCAGATCGGGGGGGGGGGGGGGGGGGTCATTCAAGTTTTGCAGTAGCCTGTGGGGTTTTTTCTTAACAGAAAATGTAGAATATCACTGCAAAGTTTGTAGGAAAAGGCTCTGCCATGAATACTGACGGGAGGAGAGAAAAGACCAAACAGGAGGGAGAACTGGCTGCTGCATCGCTTGACCCTTCACCATTGATCTCACCGCCGCAAAGGACCTGCTACAACAGCTCCTGACCTCCTGTAAATTTTCTCCTGCTAAAGGGCCCATCTCTGTATGGCTCACAAACAGCAAATAGCATCCCTCAGAATACACATTTACATTGCAATCAGCTACTTTAAATACATTTGCCTATGATCCTCGTAGGCTGCTGCTGTGAACAGTATAAATCTTGCAGAGCCCCTTTGTGCATCCCTTGCTAAAGGCCATGATCACTGAACTGGCTGGAACTGGTGAAAAATGCATGCTGCTGACCCAGTAACTTTTGTGCACTGGGCTCATAGTGGGGATTCCTGTGTCCAAATTGGGCATGAGGATTTACATCAGCTGAAACCTGGTGTAAATCCTGGCATGCAAGTTGGGCACAGACAGCAGCCAGGCCCACCCAAACTCTGTTCAGGCCCATCCAGTCTCTGTGACCAACAATCGGTGCTTGCCTGCATAGCCGCATTTAGTCACATGCAGTTGTGCAATGCAGCCTCCGGGACAGTTTAGAAAACAAGCATTACAGCAGCTCTTCCACCTCCTTTACTGGGAGTCCGTCGGGAGTCGGGCATCAGGGCAGGGACCTGCTTTGGCACATGATGCAGCGTACCTCAGCAATAAAGAGAACAGCAGCCTCCAGCGTGCACCCTCCAGAAGGGAGAGAGTGGCACGTGTCTCAACAAGAATTCTGGCATCCAAGATCTCGCTAGCCCCACCTTAGTGAGTGCAAGTCAGGATATGAGAAAACGAGTGAGGAAGGGGAGTGAGCCGACTAGCAGTCAGAGGTTTTGCTTTTGCTTCTGTCAACAGTATCCACCCCCATACAGTGAATGCATACACTCAACGCTGAGGGAGAGACAGCGAGGAGCAAGTGCAACCCCGACTCCCCTCCCCAAACAATCAAACAAAAAAAAAGACAGCTGGACACTCGCTGAAGAAAAGAAAAAAGAGGCAGCAGAAGAGACATCCAAGATGAACTGCTCGAGCATTGTAGCAGGGAGGAGAGCTTGGGATACTATTTCCAAAGTTTGCTAATTTTCATGCATTGCTGAAGTGAAGCCATGGGTAAAGTTGAAAGCTGTCTGTTGACTTTAACTGGTCTTTTGTTGGCGGCTGGAACAGAGGTATTCTCAGGTATAAAGTTGCTGCGACTTTCATCTTGGGCTTTTGTCAGGGTGCGGGGCTCTCTGCCTGGATGGAAACTTTTTTTTTTTTTAAAGGAGAGGGAGAAGCTCCATGAATGAGAGGAGGAGGTGAGGGCTGGGAGCTGCCTAACAGGATGTTAAAAAACAAAACAAAACAAAGTTTTATATTTAATGTTGGTGTGCTTCTGGGTGGGCTGTGGAGAGGGGTAGGGAAGGGTAAGGCTGATTTTGGGCTACAAGAATGGATTGGGGGGATAGGAAAGGAAGGGCTCACCCATATTAGCTGTGAGCCCACTCAAAATGTCAGGTCTGGCTACGCCACTGGACAGATCTCTGGAATTCTATAACACCGTGTGCACCTTTTGAGAAAACCACTGACTTGCCCTCCCAAGGCCACACCCCCTTTTGAGTTGTACGCTATGGGATTTGGACATCCAGGCTTATAAAAAAAAGTGTGTGCAGCCAGATGTGCACAAAGCCTCAGATTGGAGTAATGTCAATAACTGATTGTGAGCATCCAATTAATGTTAATCGCCTCATTAAGGGGTACATTTACTAAACTGTGGGGAAAAGGGCCCTGCAGTGGTGGCAGGGACTGTTTTTTCCACACTCTTCCACAGCCGGTAAAAGCCCCCAAAAATGCCCATGCAGTGAGAGAACTCTTACTGCATGGCCATGCAGCTCGGAGCCCTTACTGCCACCCACTGAGGTGGCGATAAGGACTCCTGCGCTAACCTGGCGGTACCGGGCAGTGCATGGCGATGCCCCATTACCGCCAGATTATTGCCAAGCAAGCCATTTCTGGGGGTTTTCTTTTTCCCCTGGAAATAGCATGCGCTTGTGACAGGACTACCGCTGGCGACCGCAAAGGGCCAGCTGTAGTCCTGGAAGAGCGAGCGGTAAGCTTGCATTGGGCTTAACAGTGCTCTGTAAAAGGGCGGGCCCCTATTTAAGTTGCGTGTGCATCTCTGGATAACACCCAAATTTGGGCATGAATATTTGAGCACCCTTTATAGAACCTAGGGAGTTGGGATATCCCAGTATAGTCACTTTCTGTTTTAGTTTTGGAAGGAATTTTGTTCTTTTCTCCCTAGTGACAAAGAAAGAGTTTGGCCAACAACTGAATGAAAGTTTCAGTCCCTCTAAGTCCTTGTCCTTTATGGGAGAGGGCTTGGTAGTATTTTTGGAAGCTGTGTTTCTGTGGCTAATGATTATCCTGGAGTTTTGGAAACTTTTCAGTTCACCATGTGCATCTCAGCCGGAGGGACTCAGTGGCAACATGGCAGAAATCTTATGGATGAGCGTGTTCCAACTGGTGTTAGACTGGGAAAAGAGGCGAGAGTCAACCATCTTGTATTCACCCAGCAGAGGAGCTGTCTATGTGATTCTTTTTGGTGAAAGGAAGTAGAGTTAAGATTCAAGATCAGATAGTGGAAAATCTTACGTAAGAAGGAGAAACCTTTCCAGATATCCCATGGGGCAGCCCTGAAATACAGGAGAACTTGCAATTGAAAACTCGTATCAGGCGCAATAATGTAGTAGTGTACATTATTACGGTAGACCATTAGTTACGTGGGATATTATCAGTGCCGTAGCTAAGCTGTAATTTAACACTGCTAAATTTTAGTGTAGCCCCATGTGAAGCCACCACCATTTTTTCTCTGAAATAATGATCCATAAATCAGTCAATTATCGGTCAGAAATGTGCCCTCACCCAAGTCACATGACTACTCTTTTTAGAAGCTTATCTTCATTTTTAATTAACTTGATTAGTCAACTTAACAAAAGCTGTAAGCGACATACAATAACGGCATATGTCAAAAAGAATCAATAAGACACAATATATAAAAGAAAAGTAGTAATTAAATTAACACAAAATGAATTCATAACTACTTACAAGAATAATAACTAATTATCAAGGGCACTGTATTCCATGACATCGACAGAGAAAGAATTCAAGTCAAATGCAAGGTGATCTACACAACTCAAAGTCAGGGTGGAAAGAGCACTAAAGGAAGCCAGAAAACCAGGGGCCCTTTTACAAAGTGGCAGTAGGGATACTGTGCGTGTAGTGCACGCCAAACTGACACTACCGCCGGGTTAGCGTGCCCACCTGGCAGTAATATCAAAGTTCGCTGTTTCCCGTGGTATAAAATATTTTTCTATTTTCTACCGTAGCAGCATTCCTGGTGGTAATCGGCAGCGCGGCCAGATTGGCACGTGCTGCATGAGTACAGCGCATGTAGTGCGTAAGCCCTTACTACTAGGTCAATGGGTGGTGGTAAGGGCTTAGGCAGTAAATAGTCACTCTCTACATTTAATTCTAGCGCATGGCCATTTACTGCCCCCCATTGAAAAAAAGCTTTTCCAAGCCGCAGTAAAAAAAAAAAAAAAAAGTGGCCTAACACGCACCAAAACCACGTGCCCACACTACCACAGGGCACTTTTCACTGTGGCTTAGTAAAAAAGGACCCCTCAGTATGGCAGAAGGGAACGGTTTAATAATATTCATAGCAGCGAGCAGGGACTGACCTTACAAGCAGCCTAACCACATTTCCATGCATCTATTTATAAGCTTTGAACGTGAACTGTGTTGTTCACTTATCTGCCTACATAATGTCTCACACACAACTAAATTTCACAGAGTCAAACCCACAGAGATTCCACTGTGAGAACTACAAAGGCAAAGATGTGAGCATAACAAAGATATTTTACACATAAAACATTAACAGAATTCCAATGACAACCACAGCTGGGGTGTGTAACAACTGGGCTGTAGATCTGATTTTCATTTGAAGATAAGCCAAAGGGAGAGAAAAGAAAAAAAAAAGAGGCGGTTCTATAAATTCTAGCTTTTTGATGAGCTGTGGTGGGAAGAAAGGGCGAGATAACCTGATATCTGTATGTTATTCAGCAGGTACAGGTGTGAGATTTGTTGCAGACCACAGAAATGTCAGTAAGAGGGTTTCGTGGTAATACATATAAGAGATGTATGTTTGCTTGAAATGGCATGTTTTTAACCCAAAATGACAAGAAAAACCTGAAATCTGTTTTTTTTTTCTTCTTTTGTCATAAATAGTGTGCACTCTTTCCAACACTGTACCTAAAAACAAAATTCCCATAAACAGCACAGGAAAATAAAATGGAAATTTTGGGGCCACACACTACGTGGAGACCACTGGTATCCTACAAAGGGATTTTTCTGTATTTACCTGTTAAAATGGAGGACTTTCTGGACAGGTGAGATTCCCTGCCTTGTGATGTAAAGTGTTAGAGATGCCAAGGGTAGACCATCCCAATGAGTGAGATTTACCATCCCAATGAGTAAGACTAAAAGCCAAACAATGTGTTTCTTTTCTAATGGTATTTATTTAGATTTTGCTCACACTTTTTTCAGTAGTAGCTCAAGGTGAGTTACATTCAGGTACACTGGATATTTCTCTGTCCCAGGAGGGCTCATAATCTAAGTTTGTACCTGAGGCAATGGAGGGTTAAGTGACTTGCCCAAGATCACAAGCAGCAGCAGTGGGATTTGAACCAGCCACCTCTGGATTGCAAGACTGGTGTTCGAACCACTAGGCCACTCCTCTGGGATAAATCTATCTCCTCATAAATTTCACCTCTTCCTCTCCTCCAGCTTTAAAAATTTCACCCTTCCAGTAACTGGCTCCCCCTTTTGTCCTGTGTCAGTCCACACCCCTGGCACCAGTACCCACCTTTATGGCCACCATATCACTCCCTCCCCCGCCATCCAGCAAGCACCCTGTTTTTGGCCTCCTTTACCCCTCCTCCAGCAATAGCTTCCCTTTGGCTTTTATCTCACACCTCCTACACCTCAATATCCCATCCCCAGAAGCTGGCTCTCCCTTTTTTACTTCAGTCTCATCTTCCCCCATATCCCCAGTAATAGCCACCATTTACTTCATTCATCCTCCTCAAACAGTCCCTCACCCTTTGGCTTCTATCTCATCCATAGCTTACTTTTAGATGTTGTTATAATCTTCTTTGATAAAATACAGCAGCTGTGCCAGCCACCAAGTGATCAAATGTAACATGTAAATGTCAGACTATCATTATGGGGGTAATTCTGCAAAGTATGTGCCCAGTTTCGGGTACTGCAATCATACGCATGTAAATAACCCCTTACAGAATACTGACTAATTGAAAGGTATGTGGCATGACATGATAGTGCATACTTTGCCGGTGGGCAAGCACACAGGTGGAGTGGGGGAAGAGGGAAACACACAGGAACACATACCACCCGTTTTTAAAACTATTTAGCCAGCCAGGAATGACTTCTGGCTGGTTAAATGGCTCTTAACCAGCTATCCGGCATTATTCAGGTTATGAATATTGTTAGATAGCACTTAGTGGATAACCGGTTATATTGCATGACAAAACAGGCTATCCGCCAATATTCAGCGCATTGTTAGCTAAGTGTCCTTTTACTAAGCTGCAGTAAAAGAGGGCCCATGCTAGTATCAGCACATGACAGGGGCGTATCTGACCTTCAGCGGTAGGTGGGACCAGAGCCGAGGTGAGAGGCACACTTTAGCCCCCCCCCCCCCGCTGCCGCCGCCATCATCATCGCCGACACCCCCCCTGCCGCTGCTGACCCTCTCGACCCCCCGCCCGCTCGCCTGCCCGCTCGCCGTCGCCTACCTGGGCTGGCGGGGACCCCATCCCCTGCCAGCCGAAATCTTTTTCCTTCCTTTTAGGCTTTTGAGTCTGACGTCCTGCACGTCAGACTCAGAAACCTGAAAGAAAGGAAGAAGACTTCGGCTGGCGGGGGATGGGGTCACCGCCGAAGTCTTCTTCCTTTCTTTCAGGGATGGGGTCCCCGCCAGCCCAGGTAGGTTGACGCCACCACAAAATGGTGGTGCCCAGCCCCGCCCAGTGCATCCCCATTTTGTGGTGGCGTCAACCCAAGGAAGAGGAGGGAGGCAGGCTACCTTCCTCCTCCAACTAAGGTAGGGGGGCCGTGAGGGGGTTCTTTTTCACGCTGGACCACCAGGGATTCGGCAGACAACGCTGGGGGGGGGGGAGTTGGGGTGGGTTGGAGGTCTGCTGGACCTCCAGCCCCCCCCTCCGTCGCTTGCTGGGAGGGGGGTTTGGCTGGCGGCCACTGGACCACCAGGAAACATTTTCTGAAGGTTTGGGGGGGGGGGGGGCTGGAGACCCACTGGATCTCCAACCCTCCATGAACCTGGGGGGGGGACTGGAGGTCCACCGGACCTCCAGCTCCCGTTGCTCGGGGCAGGGGTAGTCAGGGCCTGGTGGTCCCATAGACCTCCAGCCCCTGTGTTTGCCGGGTTTGGGCTTTTGACAGCCCAGACCTGTCAAACAAGTGCGGGAGGATTGTGCTGAGCGCATGCTCAGGCACAATTCACCCGCACTTCTAACCCATGATTTGCATGCATTATCTCTGATCATAGGTCTAATAGCGCCCAGCGCTGGTTCCAGCGCTATTTTAGAGCGCTGTTTGGAACAGCGTTGGGCTTTTGATCATCTGCCTGTCAGTAGATTATAAATCACCACACAGGTTGTGTCCCAACACTTAAAAACTTTATTCGTCTGTGTTCAGACATTCTTATTAAAGTCACTAGCATAACTCAATTTGCAATAAAAACATATCATCCAAATTGATAGAAGAAGGTCTCTTTGATTTATCTTTCTGGGGTCCTGACATGGCCCATGTTTCACAAGATGCTGCCTCAGGGAACCCGAAATCAAGTATTTTTCAAAAACTGTGGACATTTATTTATATGACATTTTTACCCTACATTAGCCAGAGAGTGACTTGGGTTCAATGTGGCTTACATAACAAACAATTAAATGAATGATACATATTAAAAATTATGTAAGTACAATAAATAATGCTATAACATTGGCTTTGTAAAACAAATACATAGTAACATAGTAAATGACGGCAGATAAAACAAACATATGTGGTGAATTAACCTGGATGCAACTGTTCTTAAGGGTAGATGGATAGAGAAGATGTTCCCTGTGAGTCCCTTACTCATAAATCTTCTTGTATGGTTAGTCATATTTGACATATTGTATTTGACTTAGCAATATTTTGTGTGTTATTTAGCTTGACCTAGATAGCCCTATTGCTTAGTTAGGGTCCTGCTGTACCACTGAAGGGGTGTATTATAGATCCAATATGCTATCCTGATTTGAACTTACCAGAGATGCTATGGTACTATGAGTTATTAAGAGTGGAACAAGGATGAATAGATAGCCTATGCTTATTCCCGTTAATCAGAATTTAGTGGGTGCACAGGGGAGCTCATGTGCTATAAGAACTTGGTTGGATATTGAAGTTTCTGTATCTGAATGCTTGCTCCCTTAAAAGTGCTGCATAATTTATTAGCGAGTGATGTACCCGATGTGTGCGTGAATCCTGGCATATTTTAGCTGATTTGTTTATTTTAAACCAGATAGTCTGCAAAGAACAGACTATTAAAAAACTCCAGATGGCCCAGAATACGGCCGCCAGACTCGTATATGGAAAAACTAAATACGAAAGTGCAAAACCCTTGAGAGAGAAACTTCACTGGCTCCCACTTAAGGAACACATTGCATTCAAGATCTGCACGATTGTACACAAAATCATTCATGCAGACGCCCCAACCTACATGCTAAACCTCGTGGACCTACCTCCTAGAAACGCCACAAGATCATCTCGCAAATTTCTCAACCTACACTTCCCCTGCTGTAAAGAACTAAAATACAAGATGATGCACGCCACCACCTTCTCCTACATGAGCACGCAGTTATGGAATGCATTACCCACAGACCTAAAAACAATCGACGAAACAACTACCTTTTGCAAATTTCTGAAGACATATCTCTTCAACAAGGCCTACAATGAGAACCTACAGCCCCCGCTAACCCACTTCACCAACTCATTCAATTATGAAAGCCCACCTTCTATAAATACCCTAATAAATCCCTTCCTTCTTCTTCCTTCCCTTAACTAATCTCTACACAATACTAACTATACTTGATACACTGGAATAACTATGTTATCAATACTATGTAAGCCACTTTGAGCCTGCAAATAGGTGGGATAAGGTGGGATACAAATGCAATAAATATAATATAAATAAATATAGCATTTTCCTGTCATAGGGTATTAGACGACTTGTCTTGAGAAACACTATTCGGCAGCTTCAAGATGTTATTCCGTGGGGTTTTTCTTGGTTGGCATAAAGAGAATTCTACATTATTCTCAGGGCTCCTGATGCAGGCGTTAGTGCTAAAACACAGCCCGTGTTGAGTCCATATCAACTTTTAGGGCTGACAATAAAAGGACAAGGTTTATGAGTAAACATTTAAGTGTATCAAGAGTGACTGCTCATCTAAATGAGGGTGGAATTTAAAGAAAAAAAAAAGGGACCAGAAAAGTACTCACATTCACTGAGGATTTCTCTCCCAACATGCCAGGGCATAATCAGGGCACGAACATGGACGAAGAGTCTAGGCCAGGGCAAGGTCGAGCAAGGCAGAAAAAAAAAGCCAGGATTAGGAACTAAAGGTGGAGCAGGGATCAATTGCTGAGCAGGAACCACAGGTATAACAGGAGATATCCATGGAAGAGAAATCAGTTGTGAAATGAACCAAATAGGGAGTAACTGGAAAAGGGCCTGCACTGAAGCAGCACAAGGAGCTGGGATGGCAGTAGATGCAGTACAGACCCATCAAAAATTGTTGAACCAGCAAGGGTATGTCTAGCTTGGCTCCTTATGTTCTATCACCAATAAGACACTTCTTGCTGGTCCAATGACCATACGGGCAATCAGAGCCTGGGGGCAAAGGGGTGGTCTGGTACTTCCCTCACATGTGCCCAGGCTTTTTTTTGTGCTGTTACCTTTTTTTACTTGTTCCCCATCCATGACATCTGAACAGGGGGAGCCACAGGTATCGTGGCAGCTCCCTCCGATTTACCTTTCAACTTGTTTCTTTTGCACAGCAGCGAAGTGTTTCAGACAAAGTTGCCTGTACTGGCCCCAGAGTCTCCTCTCTGCCACACCCTGCCCATGTGATGTAACTTCCTGTTCCGCAGGGGTGTGGCACAGAGGAGACTCCGAGACCGTCACAGGCAACTTTCTCTGAAACACTGCTGCTGCCATGCGAAAGAAAGTTGAAAGGTAAACTGGGGGGGGGGAGTGGGGGGAGGTTCAAGAGAGATTGAGAGGGGGTTTTAAAAAAGAGAAAAGGGAGAGATCTGAGCTGGACAATGGCAGCTTAAAGGCAGGGAGAGGGGACACAATGATCCTTTTTGCCCAAGAGCCCAGATAACTGTCAGTCCGCCATGTCCAATGCACTTCTTAATTGGCTCCATCTAGATATGCAGTTTTGCAAAATCCAGCATGTAAACAAGGGATAATTTTTTTATAAACTCTTTTCCACAGGTTTTGAGAGGCTATTTTATACAGCTATGTAGGTGACTGTGCTGTTTTTTTATTTTGGTATTTTTTTAATAGCCAGAAATTAGGTGCCTTCTTACATTTGTGACCTATTATCGGGGGGGGGGGTTAATTCTGTGCTAATCATAGCATGGAAACATTACTGTGGTCTGTGGTTGATATTCTTGCTCACGGCCTTGATAGTGGTCAGGCATCCCTTACTTTGTTTTTTGATATTTCAGCTACCGTTAATGCTGTTATCACAATCATCTGTTAACAAGGTTTTGTTTACTAGGTCTTGGTTCTGGAATGTAGGCCTGGTTTCAGTCTTTTACGTCAGACTATATACAACAAGTTAGGGTTGCAGGTCAAATTTCTGGCTGGCTCCCTATACATTCTGGGGTATGTCAAGAATGAACCCTCCAGCATTTATTTGCGTTCTCTATGTGATCTATTACAACATAATTCTGCACATTATGTTTATGCAGGCAATATTTTGATATTTTTTTAATCATTTTAACCAAAGGATGGGCAGCTTCTTCCACTACTCCTTGACCCGGCTCACAAACTGACCACTTGACTGTCTGCAAATCAGCTGGCTTTTGACTAGAGCTCTTTTAAGGGATCTCTCTAAGTAGAGCTTCCCAAACCTGTCCTGGGGACTCAGAGCCAGTTGGGGTTTTCAGGATATCCACAATGAATATGCCAGAGATCAGCATGCATATACTCGGGGCTCCTTTTACAAACTGCGGTAAAAGGACTCCTGTGGTGGCGTTTGTTGGAATGTAATTGTATTTTACATGCATTGCCTGTCACCTATTATTTCTCTGTGATTACTCTGTGACCTCTGATGTGAATTACTTAGAGAGGTCACACAGCTATGCAACTTCCTGTGGGGGTTAGACACAGCAGATGCAGCAGACACAGCACATGGAGCACATGGAGCTCATGATCTCTCCTAACCTGAGAGGATCTATGGTGGTGTGAGCATCCATTACCATCTAAGCACATGGAAGGAGCTGATAATACAAATGTATAGTAATATGTATATATAAGCCTGTCTGATTATAATCTAACTACAAACTGTGAGTAAACAGATGTTTTGTTACTTCAACTTTAAAGTGACTCAGCAGTGAATTATTCAGGGGTGAATGAGAGAGAGATGAAGAAAGAAATTAACATTTCTAAAGCTGAAGCTGTGTGTACTAAAATCTGCTAATTATTTACTACAAATAATCCAACAAAAGGGTTATGGGCCCAGGGTCCAGGAATTGAAAAAGAAGAGAAATATTACCAGGCAGAAAAAAGGCCACATTTTTCTCTTAAGTTTTAAAGGAAAGATTCAGTCTGTCTCTCTCTCCCCCCACACAGCAGACAGAAGGCTAAGAAAATGGCTGAGGGAAGAAATTCACCATTGTTCTATTCTCTCAAGGTGCCTAAATTAACTGAGTTTAATTATCAGCAGTGGGAACTAAGATTCATATGTCTCCTTCGAGCAAAAGGATTAAATATATGCTTAGACCAAGACAGAACAGCTGAAAATATGGCTGAATGGGACAATGCAAACTATTATGTGAAGTGCATGCTTTTGGAAGCTCTCTCAGAGAAACAAGCCATATTAGTGGAGGGAAAAGATACACCAAAGGACATTTTATATAAACTGAGAACTATGTATGCAACTACATATGCAAAGCAGCAACCAATTTGGTTGGCAGAGTTGAATGAAACCAAATTAAGGGATAAAAGTAAATGTAATGATCACATTATGCATCTTATGTCTTCATTTCAAAAGCTAGAACTTTCTGGAATTCCCATGTGTGATGCATTGAAAAGAGCATTTCTTTTAACCTCACTATCAAAGAAGTTTGATGTTTTTAGGTCTGTAAATGAGGCCATTGAAGGGCAATCTTTTGAACAGGCAACATCAAAACTAAGGCAGGAATGCATAATAAATGATTCTGAGGAGATGTGTTCTCAAAGCAAGTCAGAGAGAAATGAAACAAATTTCTTGGCAAAGAACAGAGGAAGGCGGAGCTATGGGAAAACTCCACCCAAGGGCAAGCTGATTTGCTACTCATGTGGAAAGGAGGGACATGTATCTAAATGGTGTAAGGAAACACAAAACACTCCCTCTAGCTCACCTAAGCCAATGGAACTAAAGAATTTTCAAACCAGGAAATGTATGAAGGACAAAGATAAACACAAGGGCTTTCTAATGGCAGAAAAATCTTTGACTATGGTAAATAATAATTCAAATGAAAGTACTTGGATTTTGGATTCAGGGAGCACATGCCATTTAACCAATTGTAAGAATTTCTTTCAGGAAATGTGTCCAGAGGAAGGTATTCTTAAAACTGCAAACGCAGGGACTGCTAAGATCCAAGCAAAAGGTATTGGATTCTTAAAATGCAAAGTGTCTAATGAAGTTAAAGAAATTCCTGTAAGTGATGTCTTGTATATTCCCCAAGCAGTTTGCAATATGCTTAGTGTATCTACATTAGATAAGAAGGGATTTGTGATTCATTTTGAAAACAGTAAGTGCACAATCTCTAAAAATGATGAAGTGTATGCTGAAGCTTTTATGCATAATGATGTTTATAAACTGAGCATTTCAGGTGAAGCCTCACATATGGCGCAAGTAAGGAAGAATGATGGAAAATGTAGTCTGGAAATCTGGCACCGCCGCCTGGGACATCGTGATTCTAAGGTGATCCAGGATCTTTACAGTAAGCAACTGGCCACCGGCATTCAGATAAGTGCAGATGCTGGTAAAATGGAGAAATGCATAGACTGTGTTACTCAAAAAGGTGTGAGACCCTCATTTCCTGCATACACAGGAAATAGGAGTAATAAAGTGCTGGACTTAATACACAGTGACTTATGTGGACCGTTTAATATCCCATCATTGGGAAATAACAGATTTGTGCTAATATTCTTGGATGATTTCTCTAGATATTGTGTGGCCTATTTGCTGAAAGAAAAAAGTCAAGTCACAGACATGCTGAAGAAATACGTAGCCATGGTGAGCAATAAATTTGAAAGAAAACCAAAGGTTCTTCAGACCGACAATGGTGGTGAGTTCACTTCACAAAGCATGTGCACATTTCTAGAACAAGAAGGCATTCAACATATCACAACAGTAGCTTATACACCAGAGCAAAATTCTGTTGCAGAGAGAAAATTTAGGTCACTTGTGGAAATGACCAGATGTATGCTGTCAGATAGCAATCTCCCTAAAAGACTATGGGGGGAAGCAATTCTCACAGCAGTGTACCTACAAAACAGAATGCCAACTAAAGGCGCTGAGCGCACACCACATGAGACATGGCATGGTAGGAAGCCAAACCTGTCACACATAAGGACATTTGGAAGTACAGCATATGCTCATATACCAAAGCAAAGAAGGCATAAGCTGGATTCCACAACAGAAAGGGGCATTTTAGTTGGCTATGCTCCAGGACACAAAGGATATAGAATTTTGAATCTGAAAACTGGCATTGTTGGCATAAGACATGTTACATATTTTGATGAAAACAAAAGGGTTGATAAAGGCTGGATTATCCCAGATGAGCCTTATCATCCAGAATATGAAACTAGAACAATAATAGACATGCCAGTGTATATAAATGCCATACCAAGGCAGATGTCTGAAAGCAACTCACCTGTATCTAACGAGGAACAGGCAGAGGAAGCAGACACAGAAAGGATCATTGAAGAAGACAGTACAGTTGGAGAAGGGGAATCAATTGGAGAAGGACTCTCAGATTTAGAGGATGCGGAAAGGTCAGACCAACCTGTTGTCAGACGCTCATCCAGGGAAAACAAAGGTGTTCCACCCCCAAGACTGTCTTACCTAACAAAGTCAGCAGAAGCTCAAGAGCCCTTAACATGGGATGAGATTGAGAAAATGTCAGCAGAAGAAGCTGCTGAATGGCATAAAGCTGCACAAGAAGAAATTGATGCATTGGATAAAAATAATACTTGGATTCTTACAAAATTACCTCCTGGCAAGAAAGCTATAGGATGCAAATGGGTATTCAAGTTAAAAAGGAATGCACAAGGAAAAGTGGAAAGGTATAAAGCAAGATTAGTCGCAAAGGGATATCTTCAAAAATATGGAGAAGATTTTGATGAAGTGTTTGCACCTGTAGTGAAACACACGACAATCAGAACACTTCTGAGCATTGCAGTCTCAAAAGGCATGCAAGTCAACCACATTGATGTGAAAACAGCATTTCTTCATGGAGAAATAACTGAAGACTTGTACATGGAACAACCAACAGGTTTCATAAATACAAAACAAAGACAGCTAGTGTGTAAATTAAACAAAGGTCTTTATGGATTAAAGCAAAGTGCGAAATGTTGGAATGATAAATTGCATGAAATATTGACAAATTTAGGATTTAAGCAAGGTGAAGCAGATAAATGCTTGTACACTAGGTGCAGAAATGGACAATATGCATACATTTTAGCTTTTGTTGATGATCTGCTCATTGCAAGCAAAAGTGAGCAAGAGTACAAGGACATTGTAAAATGTTTAAACCTCAATGTTGAGATAAAAGAACTTGGTAATGTGTCATACTATCTTGGTATAGAAATTGAGAAACAAAATGATGGTTCTTATCTTCTAAGCCAGAAGCAGAAAATAAATGAGCTTATTGAAAGTTTAGGTATGCAAGATGCCCAAGTTGTAAGCACTCCCATGATCACTGATTTTCTGAAGGATGAAACAGTAAGAGAACCTTTACCAGATAACATCCAATATAGATCAGCCATAGGTAAGCTTTTATATCTAGCTACCACATACAGGGCTGATATAGCAAATGCAGTAGGAATTTTGAGCAGAAGGGTCAGCTCACCTACCAAATCAGATTGGACTGCAGTTAAAAGGATGGTAAGGTATTTAAAGGGTACCATTGATTGTAAATTAAAGATTTCAGCCAATAGTAATCCAAAACTAATATGTTACTGTGATTCAGATTGGGCAGGGGATCATTCTGATTATAAATCCACAAGTGGATATGTGTTTATGTATGGAAATGTACAAATTTCATGGGCCAGTCATAAACAAAGTATTGTGAGTTTGTCTTCTACAGAAGCTGAATATGTGGCCGTATCGGAAGCGTGCAGAGAACTGATGTGGATTGAAAAACTTTTGCTGGATTTTGGAATAGCTGAAAAGAGACCAATCCAGATAATGGAAGATAATCAGAGCTGCATCCGACTGTCACAGAATGACAAGGTTCAGTCACGCACCAAGCACATCGCAACGAAATACCACAACGTGCGAGAGTTGGCGAAAGAAGGGGTCATCAGTCTACACTATTGTCACACCAGTGAGATGACAGCTGACATCATGACCAAACCGTTACCCAGAGAACATTTTGTGAATCTGCGTATAAAGCTTGGACTTTGTATGAATAAATAATTGCATGACAGTTATGCATGAGAAGGGGTTTGTTGGAATGTAATTGTATTTTACATGCATTGCCTGTCACCTATTATTTCTCTGTGATTACTCTGTGACCTCTGATGTGAATTACTTAGAGAGGTCACACAGCTATGCAACTTCCTGTGGGGGTTAGACACAGCAGATGCAGCAGACACAGCACATGGAGCACATGGAGCTCATGATCTCTCCTAACCTGAGAGGATCTATGGTGGTGTGAGCATCCATTACCATCTAAGCACATGGAAGGAGCTGATAATACAAATGTATAGTAATATGTATATATAAGCCTGTCTGATTATAATCTAACTACAAACTGTGAGTAAACAGATGTTTTGTTACTTCAACTTTAAAGTGACTCAGCAGTGAATTATTCAGGGGTGAATGAGAGAGAGATGAAGAAAGAAATTAACATTTCTAAAGCTGAAGCTGTGTGTACTAAAATCTGCTAATTATTTACTACAAATAATCCAACAGCGTTGGCATGCACTGAGCCCTTTTACCACAGCGGGTAAAAGGAGGTTTTTGTTTTTTGGTTTTAAAAGGAAATGGCTGTGCAGTAAGATAAGCACTTGCTGTGCGGCCATTTCCAGGGGTGGTTAAGGGCTCCAGCGCTGCCCGATTACCACTGGGTAAGTTCCAGATGCCAAAAAAAATAAAAAATAATCACCAGTGCCATAAATGGCACGTAGCACACACCGGAGCTACTGCCAGGCTCCTGCGGTACGGCCAATCTGCCACATGCCATTGCCGGGGTAGCCCTATCGCTGCTTTGTAAAAGGGCTCCTTCGTTTCCAATGCATGAAAAACTGATCTCTTGCATATTCATTGTGGATATCCTGAAAACCTGACTGGCTGTGGGGTCCCCAAGACAGTCTTGGAACATCCTAGATTAACTTTAAGATTTCAAACAATCCCTACTGCCCAGCTGTAAAAGGTATATGTGATATACAAGGATTTTTTGAAGTTGTAATTGTTAATACTGGATACACACTTTAGCGTCAAGTCTCACATTAACAGTACGGTTAAAGTAATGTTCTACACGTATAAGGTGAATGAAAAATTTGCTGGACGCCTCACATTTTTGTACTGCTTTGCAATCAATGATTTTTTTCCTGCTCTTGACTGTTGTAATTGCCTCTACTAAGGATTACAGCTGGCTCGGAATGTCTCTGCATGTCTTAACTGGTTGCCAATGTACAAAGCATACTGGGCTAGATTCTATATATGATGCCACATAGAAAAAAAATACGCCTAGGTGTATTCTGTGAAGTATGCTTACATTTGATAGAATATGCTTAAATGTTCGTGCTGTATATAGAATATGCTGAGTGGCTCTCTACGCAACCAAATTTGGCTGCGTCCATTTAGGCCATGTTTTACTTGATGTAAATCCCGATGCCTCAATTAGGCGCAGATCAGGTGCATTCTATAACAATGCACATAGATTTTAGAAATGCCCATGCCCCGCCCCTGGCCATACCCCCTTTTCAACTATGCAACTTAGAATTTAGGCGCACTGCGTTATAGAATACACTTAACGAGTTGTGCACGTAAATCTCAATTAATAAGAATTACTGCTGATAATTGCTTAACCTCCAATTAACAGCACTGATTAGCAGATTAACCAATTAATATGCATTGTTACAGAATACGCAGTTTGCAAAGCTGGGTTTAAAATGGAACTGGGAAACTTCCTGGAGGAAATGTCCATAAACCATTAAGTTAGACCTGACCAAAGTTACTGCTTGTCCATGAGGTTAAGTAACATGGGATCTTGCTATTTCTTGGGATCCTGTCAGGTACTTGCGACCAGGATTGGCCACTACTGTAAAGAGTATACTGGGCTCATTGGACCTTTGGTCTGAACCAGTATGTTCTTATATATTTGTAATTGCTGAGTAGTATTCAACATCAGTAAATGAACAATCCATGTGAATTATTTTTGCGTTTTGTAGTTATGGTATTAGTTATTTGTGAAATACTAGGTGCTTAGTGCATTGCCTTCAAAGCATCATTTCAAGTGGCTCAAACATTGTTTTTAAACCCTCCATACAATGGATACATTATTGTATGCTCTTAAGAGGAAACCTGTTTCTAAAAATTCATTTTCTTCTGTGAAGGTGTTATTGTGTACTAAGAACTGTTTGTTCCTTCCATGGAACACCTAAAACAAACTTTCATAGTGTACGGAGGGAAACTAACAATTTAAAAGCATTCCAAGCTCAACATTCAGTTGCACAGTCTATGTACGGTTTGAAATATCTAGCAGTCATTTTCAAATGATACTTTATTGTAGCAAACCGCCTGGTCTCATTTATGGTGAAAAGGCAGCACATAAAAAAATGAAAATGGAATGAAACAAAATATGAGCATAAACTATGTGATCAACGGAAGGACGATTGAGCCAGGATTTGGTAGGCAGTGAGATTTCAAAAGAGATCCCAACATAGAAGCATTGAATAACCATTTGCTAATGCTAAGAGCTATGTACACACGCATCTAAACAATAAGCCCATTTTGTGCAAGACGGATGTAATTTCATTGATAAGGACTACACAAATTGTTAACGTCTGCCAACAATCTGTAGCTATGTCAACTTGATTATCTTAATTACCCACTCATTTTCTAGTCAGGAAAAATGATTTGTTCCAGGGAAATTAAGCTATTTGTTTGTTTTTCTTCTTATTTTGGTGAGTTATGATTGTTTATCAAGCCAGTAAGTTAATTATGGCTTATTACAGTTTTAATGCTACCAATCATTAAAGTTCAAATAAGCATGGATTTGATCTTATCAGGCCCATACTGTAAATAACAGCTAAAAACCATTTTGGTGCATACATAGGCTCTCATAAAACTGGGTTACATTTAAAAGTATAGATGGTGGAAGCCGGCGTGTGCTTGTACAGCAGGTGTGCACAGGAGCGGAGGTTGGGCACTCATGATTTATATTCAAATTTTCTTAAAATATGTATGCACAATTACATCCGCTCTTCAACAGGTATAACGTCAGGCTTTCAAACTATGTGTGATTTCTGCAGGACTTGGGCTAATATTTTATAACGATACAAAAAGTGTAAATCTCTGGTTAAATTCATGAGGGGGAGGTGGAGAGAGCAGCGCGTGGCCATTAATTTTTAAAAAATGTGAAATTGGCCATTATACTGTTGCAGTAGAAAGTGGCCTTAGCATGCTGGACAAAGGCATGCTACGGCCACCTTTTTCTGCACCTTTGTAAAAAAAAAAAAAAGGACCCCTGAATGGAAGATTTCAACGTATTGTCCCCGATGTCACCTAGATCTTTTTCCTGAGTGGTGTAGCTAAAATGTGGGTTATTCTTCCCTATGTGCACTACTTTGTACTTGTCCACATTATATTTCGTCTGCCATTTGAATGCCCAGACTTTTGAGATCCTCCTGCAATTTCTCACAATCATTTGATCACTTTTCTAATTGCTCCTATTTCCAGATCATTTACACATACAGTTCAATAAAAATCAGATCCCTGGGACACTCCACTATTCATCTTCCTCCAATAACAGAACTGTCCATTTAACCCTATTTTCTGTTTTCTATCTTTTAACCAATCTCCAATGCATAACAGCACATTGCCTCCTATCTCATGGCTTTTTAATTTCCTCAGGAGTCTCATGAGAGACTGTCAAAGGGTTTCTGAAAATTCAGATACACTACATCAACTGGCTCACCTTTACCCACATGTTTATTCACATCTACAAAAAGATGTAGCAGATTGGCAAAGCAAAATTTCCCCTGGCTAAATCCATGTTAACTATTCTATTAAACCATGTCTGTGTTCTATAATTTTGTTCTTTATAATTTTGCCCAGCACTGACATCAGGCTCACCAGTCTGGAACCCTTTAAAAAATTAGCATTACATTGGCCACTCTTATATGGAAACACTTTTAAAACAAATAGGAGGCAATATTTTTTCACTCAACGAACAGTTAAGCTCTGGAACTCCCTTTGCTGGGCGATGTAGTAACAGTGGTTAGCTGTATCTGGGTTTTAAAAAGGGTTGGACAAGTTCCTGGAGGAAAAATCCAAAATCTGCTATTGAGAGACATGGGGAAGCCACTGCTTGTCCTGGGATTGGTACCATGGAATGCTGCTACTGACCTGAATTGGTCAGTGTTGGAAAAAGGATACTGGGCTAGATGGACCATTGGTCTGACTCAATATGGCTATTCTTATGTTCAGGTATTGTAGATGATATTAATGATAGGTTATTGATTACAAACAGTAGATCTGCAAATTCATGTTTGAGATATTCCAGTATTATGGGATGTATATCACCTGGTCCAGGTGAATTGCTGCTCTTTAGTTGCTGACTTGGTCAATTACATCTTTCAGGATGATGATTACTGTTTCTGCTCAATCTGTGCAGATTTGGGGAAATCATGCACTGAAGGAGAATAATGCGAAGTGCAGGTCCTGGCTGTAGGGAGTGGAGGAGCAGCCTAGTGGTTAGTGCAGTAGACTTTGATCCTACAAAACTGGGTTTGATTCCCACTGCAGCTCCTTGTGACCTTGGGCAAGTCACTTAACCCTCCATTGCCCCAGGTACCAAAACTTAAGATTGTGAGCCCTCTAGGGACACAGAAAGTACTTGCATATAAAGTGTATAGCACTACATATGTCTAGTAGCACTAGAGAAATGAGTAGTAGTAATATCAAATCTAAAAATCTATTTATGCAATAAAAGCAAGAGACATTCCTTTAGATATATGAGCTTCTACAAAGAAGTTTGTGAGCAAGTTTGTTGACTCTGAAGTTTCATAGGTTTGTCAAACTGATTTTATTTTTTTTAAGAATGCAGGGAAGATACTGTCAAAATCTACCCAAGATTCATGCCAAATAAATTGAATTACTTTAGTTTTTTTTAAACATTTTCTTGTAGTCTACATACTAATAGGGGTAATTTTATAAAGGTTTGTCAGCATATAAAGTCAATTTCAAATGTAGAATGGACCTTTTATGAAATTGTACAACTGTATACATGTCCACTGTATAGGTGCACACACTGAAAAGATGGGGGATTGGGCATCCAAATGGCAGATGAAGTTCAACATTGACAAGTGCAAAGTGATGCACGTGGGAAGGAGGAACCCGAATTACGGCTATGTCATGCAAGGTTCCGCTTTAGGAGTTACGGACCGAGAAAGGGATCTGGGAGTCATCGTGGATAGAACGTTGAAATCTTCCGCTCAATGTGCTGCGGTGGCTAAGAAGGTGAACAGAATGTTGAGTATTATTAGAAAAGGGATGGAAAACAAGCATGAGGATGTTATAATGCCGTTATATTGCTCCATGGTGCACCGCACCTGGAGTATTGTGTTCAGTTCTGGTTGCCTCATCTCAAAAAAGATATAAAGGAATTGGAGAAGGTGCAGAGAAGGGCGACGAAAATGATAAAAGGGATGGGACGACTACCTTATGAGGAGAGGTTAAGACGGCTAGGACTCTTTAGCCTGGAGAAAAGGCGGCTGAGGGGTGATATGATAGAGGTCTACAAAATAATGAGTGGGGTAGAGCGGACAGATGTGAAGCGTTTGTTTATGCTTTCTAACTATAATAGAACTAGAGGGCACAAGATGAAATTAGAATGTGGTAGGTTTAAAACAAATTGGAGAAAGTTTTTCTTTACTCAGCGTGTGGTTAGACTCTGGAACTCATTGCCGGAGAAGGTAGTGACGGCAGCTGGCCTTGCTGAGTTTAAAGGGGGTCTGGACAGATTCCTGAAGGAAAAGTCCATTGATCGTTATTAAATTCTGGGTTTTTGCCAGGTTCTTGGGGCCTGGATTGGCTGCTGTCAGAGACAGAGTGCTGGGCTTGATGGACCTTTGGTCTTTTCCCAGCGTGGCAGTGCTTATGTACTTATGGAGTGTTCTTATATGGATTCAGCTCATAGGTTTTCTCTGGCCCATAATTTGAGCTAAGCAAAGTCAGAATTGAGATGCACACACATTTTATAAAATAAGCAAGTAGATGCACTAATTCTCACCATTTTGTGCAGCAGGTATATAATTTGTGCATGTGAATTTGCATTCTGTTGGGGCTTGTTCTAGGTGCCTGTTTTATAAAAGGAACATAGGCATCTTTGTTGCCCTTATCATACAGGCTTAATTTATGCGGATTCTCTTTACATTTTACATATAGACACCAACCATACAAATGGTGTAAATGCCCACACCTAGACGATACAAAACAAAAAAAAAAAAAAACAAAAAAAAAAAAAAACTTACTCTTGTAGATGATAGAATTCTATAATGGAGCACACAGGTACATGTGTACAATTGTGGTCACCCATGCACATGCCCACCAGCAAATCACACATTGTGAAATCATGGCATGTAATTTTCCATTAATCGGTATTCTATATGAAGTCTTTTACATGCATAACATGGTATTCTACCTTATTAACATTAACACCATTTATGCCCCTTATAGAATTATATAGCTCTCTCATACGGAAACATGTACAATGTTCAAATTATGCATATTAGTTTTTAATATAACATATGCAAATGCCCCACAATATCTGATTTATTAAGTTGATCTTATCCTAGTGGAATTAGGTGTCAAGACATTTACATTTCCAGCTTTCTAACCTGAATAGGGTGAGGTATAAAATGATGTTTTCATTAACCTTTGCTCATCAGGTGGCAAAAATCTGGAATGCTCCACCAAATGAGAGTAGATTGATGAACATAAGATTAGACATGCCGGGCAGATCAATGGTCCATCTAGCACAGTATCCTGTTTCCAACAGTGGCCAATCCAGGTCACAAGTACCTGGCAGAAACCCAAACAGCAGCAATATTTCATGCTATCAATACCAGGGTAAGCAGAGGCTCCTTAATGTCTCTCTCGATAGACAGCTAAATGAATCAGAATCTCTTTAAATCCAGCTAGAAGAGGAGAAACCAATCTGGCTGCTCATGGAATACTGACCACCCCGTAACACATTATCTGCACAAGAACTCCTTGATCTGATTATACAAGTGACCCTGAATTACCCTAGGATGGTGATAATGGGAGATTGCAATCTATATATTGACACCCCAGATACCACCATAGCTGTCTTCCTGGAAATGATGATAGCACTAGGATTCACACAGGAAATTCAGCATCCCATGAAGAGGGTCACATACTGGGGATGATATCCCAGAATACCGGGTTAGCAGTATTGAGATAACACCCCTATCATGGACGGACCATTTTCTATTTTCCCCTAAGTGACCACCTGAAACAAATGGCACCTCCCAGAGTTTGGAAGGAGATCAGAGACAAGAAAAAAAAACTGACTGACTGCCGAGAACTTCCTAGAGGCCATGGACTATCCACATGTGGATGGAAAGACAACTACAGTGTCAGAACAAGTTGATATTTGGAATACACATTTAGCTAAGACCTTAGAGAAAAAGGTACCACTAAAAAAGGTCTTATGCCCCATTCAAGAAACGCTCATCTTTGTTTTCTCTTGAACTTTGGACACTTAAGCGCGAAGGACAGAAACTATAAAGGAGATGGTGTAAAAATGCATTGAACAGGCTGCCAATTCAATCAAACACCAGCATAGTAAACAGCCTTCTGCAACCTCCACAACAGAATCAGCCTGCACAGTCACAAATAAACTGCAGTGATGTTGCGGCATACTTTGCCAACAAAATTAAAAGTCTCCACTAGGATTTACAGGCAAACCCACCCAGTCTCCAATCAGCTAACCTAGAGCACACAAACTTGCCCCCTCCTGACAGGCATATGGGACTCTTAACCCAATAACAGAGGAGGGCCTTGACAAAATCCTAAGAAACCTTCGACCAACTACCTGCTCCCTCGACCCCTGCTCATCAAAGATACTGCAGCAGGCAAGCAGGGGCCTCATAGAAGATGCCACAAAAACCGTGTACCCCTCTTTCTAATGGGCAACTACCAACAGCATTAACAAGGACAGTGGTGCATCCTTTGCTAAAGAAGAACAACTTGACCAGGACAAACTTGAAAATTACCAGCCAGTATCCAACATCTCATTTTTAGGAAAACTTGTATTACAAACAGTCTGGTCAACTCAATGATTGACTAGAAGAGAGAAACTGGCTAGATCCATGTCAATCTGGATTCAGACCTGGTTATGGAACAGAAATAGTCCTAGACAATCTTCACAGAAACCGAGACAGGGGATTTGCCTCAGTGTTAGTACTGCTAGATTTCTCAGCAGCTTTTGACACTGTGGATCATGATATTATGCTAGCACAACTGGTTCAGATCCTATCTATCAGACAGGCAACAGTCCATAGTGTTCGACAGCACCTCATCGCCACCATGAGTACTGACCTGTGGGGTATCACAAGGATCGATACTGTCACCTACTATATTCAATATCTACCTCAAACCATTAGCCAAGCTGATTCAGTCAATGGACACTCAGTTCTACATCTATTTGGATGATGTGCAGCTACTCAAACCCATTGACCCTGACTTACCCACAGCCCTGAATAAACTGACTACCTATCTAACATCAATTCAAGAATGGGCTAAAATCAACAAACTTGGAACGCAAGTAAAACCAAGCTTCTGTGGGTCTCTAACACAAGTGGGCACATATCTGACATCAAAATCTCTTTTGTAAAATATGTGCTTCTCTGGTCCACGAAACGCTGCTAGTTCTCTCATACAAGCACTGGTTCATGCTAGATATTGTATGCTTGTTATGTATATACATTGAATACCTTGCATTGGACATGCAGGCACATATGCCAAAACATGGCTGTGTTGATCTGACATTTTTTTTACTATACCCTTTTGGAATCCTTGATTCATTGAAGAATAAACAGTAACTGAATCCAGTAATGCATGGGACAAATGTAAAGTCCCTTAAAGGCAGGGTGAAACTAAAAGATAAAACTGGAGATAGCGGTATTACAATGCATAGGCAAAAATGGCATACTAATGAACTTGGAGATATGGAACTTAGCAACAGATCAATGTTTCCATACACATTACATCAGAACCCTTAGTGAGTTGTTACAACAAACTCACAAATACAGTACAGATAATCAAAAGCCACATTTATTTTAAAGTGTTTAAAAACCCCTATTCAAGTGAAGAGCCCTTGAATTACACCAAGGTAATAGGCAGGGTTTGTTTAAATATAGACACATCCTGGATTGTGTACAGTAAGGACTTCTTTGATTGTTAGGAATAAACCTGAAACAGCCTTTATGGAACAAAGCCTTTTAAAACACAACTGTCATCAATTCATGTATTAAAGAAAAAAATCTCTATGGTGGGCTCTTATTGCCCTTCCTCAGTACAGTGAATGTCCTGCAGTAAATTTAAGAAAGGGAAAGGAAATGGGACTTGATATACCTTTCTGTGTTTTTTTTTTTTTTTCCAACAACATTTAAAGTGGTTTATATAGTGTATACAGGTACTTATTTATACCCTGGGGCAATGGAGAGTTAGTGACTTGCTCAGAGTCACAAGCAGCTGTAGTGGGAATTGAACCCAATTCCCCAGGATCAAGGTCAGCTGCACTAACCACTAGGCTACTCCTCCACTCCAAGCACAAGAACATAAGCATTGCCATACTGAGACAGACCGAAGTGTTTCCAACAGTGGCCAATCCAGATCACAAGTACCTAGCAAGATACCAAAACAGATGTTATGCTGCTTATCCTAGAAATAACAGTGGATTTTCCTAAGTCTATCTTAATAATGACTTATGGACTTTTCTTCTAGGAAATTATCCAAAACTTTTTTAAACCCTGCTAAGCTTAACTGCTTTTACCACATTCTCTGTTCAACGAATTCCAGAATTTAATTACTCATGAATGAAGAAATGTCTTCTCCGATTTGTTAATTTACTACTTAGTAGCTTCTTTGTGTGCCCCCTAGTCCTAGTATTTTTGGAAAGATTAAACAAGCGATTCACATCTACCTGTTCCACTGAACTCACTATTTTAAAAACCGCTATCATATCTTCCCTCAGCCCTCTCTTCTCCAAGCTGAAGAGCCCTAGCTGCTTTAGCCTTTCCCCATAGGGAAGTCATCCCATCCCCTTTATCATTTTCATCGCCCTTCTCTGTACCTTTTCTAATTCCACTATGAATATCCACCCAGATGCACCATGGATATTTATACTCTGTGATTATACTCTCAAATTAAGGTTGTTGCATTGTTGATTTATTGATAATGAATGTGACTAAGCAGGACTCATAATAATAAAACCATTCTTCGAGGTATTGGCATGCTGTTATAGTACTGACTTTCAACACTGCATCATACATATCTGCCTAGAGGTGGTTGGTATGGTGGTAAATTGCCTGTTTGTGATGCCAGTATTTAATCATGAAGGAATGCAACCTGCATGGAGTGGTGGGTATGGCTTTTTCTACCTTTAGAAATTAGAAAAGAAAGACGGAACTCCAAAAGACAGCCGGCCTGGTTGAAAAGTGAGGTGAAGGAAGCTATTAGGGCTAAAAGAAATGCCTTCAGAAAATGGAAGAAGGAACCGTCTGAAAATAACAAGCAGCAGCATAAGGAGTGTCAAAGCAAATGCAAGACGCAGAAAAAAAAGGCCAAGAGGGATTACGAAAAAAAGATAGCATTAGAGGCAAAAAAGCATAGTAAAAATTTTTTTTCGGTATATTAAAAGCAGGAAGCCGGCAAAAGAATCGGTTGGGTCGCTGGATGACCGAGGGGTAAAAGGGGTGATCAAGGAAGACAAATACGTAGCGGAGAGATTGAATGAATTCTTTGCTTCGGTCTTCACCGAGGAAGATTTGGGTGGGATACCCGTGTCAGAAATGGTATTTCAAGCGGACAAGTCGGAGAAACTTACTGACTTCACGGTAAACCTGGAGGACGTAATGGGGCAATTCAGCAAACTGAAGAGTAGCAAATCTCCTGGACCGGTTGGTATTCATCCTAGAGTACTGATAGAACTGAAAAATGAGCTTGCGGAGCTACTGCTAGTGATATGCAATTTATCCTTAAAATCGAGCGTGGTACCGGAAGATTGGAGGGTGGCCAATGTAACGCCCATTTTTTAAAAAGGTTCCAGGGGAGATCCGGGAAATTACAGACCGGTGAGTCTGACGTCGGTGCCGGGGAAAATGGTAGAGGCTATTATTAAAAACAAAATTACAGAGCACATCCGAGGACATGGATTACTGGGACCGAGTCAGCACGGCTTTTGTGTGGGGAAATCTTGCCTGACCAATTTACTTTAATTCTTTGAAGAAGTAAACAAACATGTGGACAAAGGGGAGCCAGTTGATATTGTGTATCTGGATTTTCGAAAGGCATTTCACAAGGTACCTCATGAAAGGCGACAGAGGAAATTGGAGGGTCATGGGATAGGAGGAAAAGCCTATTGTGGATTAAAAACTGGTTGAAGGATAGGAAACAGAGAGTGGGGTTAAATGGGCAGTATTCACAATGGAGAAGTGGGGTTCCTCAGGGGTATGTGCTAGGACCGCTGCTTTTTAATATATTTATAAATGATTTAGAGATGGGAGTAACTAGCGAGGTAATTAAATTTGCTGATGACACAAAGTTATTCAAAGTCGTTAACTCGCGACAGGATTGTGAAAAATTACAGAAGGACCTTACGAGACTGGGAAACTAGTCGGGTAAATGGCAGATGACGTTTAATGTGAGCAAGTGCAAGGTGATGCATGTGGGAAAAAAAGAACCCGAATTACAGCTACGTCATGCAAGGTTCCATGTTAGGAGTTACAGACCAAGAAAGGGATCTGGGTGTAGTCATCGATGCTCAATGTGCTGCTGCAGCTCGGAAAGTGAATAGAATGTTGGGTATTATTAGGAAAGATATGGAAAACAGGTGTGAGGATGTTATAATACCGTTATATCGCTCCATGGTGTGACCGCACCTTGAGTATTGTGTTCAATTCTGGTCGCCGCATCTCAAGAAAGATATAGTGGAATTAGAAAAGGTGCAGCGAAGGACGACTAATAGCGGGGATGGGATGACTTCCCTATGAATAAAGACTAAGGAGGCTAGGGCTTTTCAGCTTGGAGAAGAGACGGCTGAGGGGAGACATGATAGAGATATTTAAAATAATGAGTGGAGTGGAACAGGTGGATGTGAAGAATCTGTTCACGCTTTCCAAAAATACTAGGACTAGGGGGCATGCGATGAAACTACAGTGTAGTAAATTTAAAACAAATCGGAGAAAAGTTTTCTTCACCCAACGTGTAATTAAACTCTGGAATTTGTTGCCGGAGAACGTGGTGAAGGCGGTTAGCTTGGCAGAGTTTAAAAAGGGGTTAGACGGTTTCCTAAAGGTCAAGTCCATAAACCGCTACTAAATGGACTTTGGAAAAATCCACAATTCCGGGAATAACATGTATAGAATGTTTGTACATTTGGGAAGCTTGCCAGGTGCCCTTGGCCTAGATTGGCCGCTGTCGTGGACAGGATGCTGGGCTCGATGGACCTTGGTCTTTTCCCAGTGTGGCATTACTTATGTACCTTGTTGAACAGACTGGATGAACTATGCAGGTCTTTATCTGCCGCCATTTTCTGTGCTATGTTGCTTTATAATTGAAATTAGTGCTACAGGTTCCAAACACCATCAGGAATGGGATGCACCCCCCACCCTAAAGAAAAACAAACAAAAAAAAAAACAAAGTAGAACAAGCCAAAATTCTGCCTCCATCTTTGCACATAGTGTACTGTGAGTCAACATACAACTGCTTTGATAATCCCTTTATTATGATGGATGCTTCCCTGCCAACTTTGTTCTGTGGACCTCTCTATAGGCAGCCACAAACTTGGTAGTTATAAAATGCTATGTTAATGGGGAGGGGGTGGGAGGAGGGTAGAAATTGTAAAAACTGTATGGTGACATTAGCTAACATGATGACCTATTGGTATGTGTTAAGAGTTGCACTTTTGTACAATTTGTGTTGCTGTCAATAAATATGATTTAAACATAAAATGCTGTGTTAGCCAACATGAACCTCGATCTCTTCTCTCTCTCCCTCCCCACCCTCTATGTGATTACCAATATAGCCATTTTTCTTAAAAAAAAAAAAAAAAAGAAAAACAAATCAGAATATAGTTGTAACTGCATTAAAAATGGCAATTATCCGAGTCAAACCATCTACTGTCATGTTTAAATCACATTTGCTGAAGTATTTGCTTTTCTCAAATGCTGCTTAAATGCTATTAATGCTCCCAAATTCCTGCCAGTTGGTCTTGCCTGGATTTACTTCCCACACACCTCAGCTGAGTAAAGCACCCAAGTGAAGTGTTCTCTCAGGCCTTTCAAGTTGCTACATGATCCGTGCTGGAATGAGGTTTTGTAATTTGTGGCAGACAGAATGGATCAATTTAGAGGTTTATGAGTAAACATGAGATAACTTTAAAAACAAAAAAGCTACTAAGAACCAATTATTGTGCTTTAATAATTAAAACTATTTTATCTAGAGTATTTTTTACAAAGCCGTGCTAGCAATTCCCACGCAGCAAATGAGAGGAAGCCCATAGGAAATGAACGGGCTTCCTCATATTTACCACGCAGGAATTGCTAGCGTAGCTTTGTAAAAGCAGCTCTTAGATTTTCTTTAAACATTTTTTTCTAAAACAAATACAAGTCATTATTCAGCCAGCAGAGGTCAGTGTCTTTTTTAAACCTTGACCATCTCTAGCTAAATTATCATTGGATATTCATTGCTGGATTATGTCCAACACTAGCATTGACTATATGGCCCTCATTGGACATGTTCTGGCCGCATGAAGTTGTGGGTTCTGGCCAATACCCACATAAGACACTTATAAATACCCTGAATAAAATAGAATACTAAACCTACACAAATCTGTGTGATTTCTAGTTATCTTCAATTTTGTAAGGGACTGAAAACTTATCTTTTTAGTAAACATTTGAATGATTCATTTTGTAAGCCTTCCTAACTTTCCAGTATATGTTTTGAATCTATGTAACCCGCTTAGACTCTTGATTGATATTAGCGGGATACAAATACCTAGAAAAGAATTCTTGCCCAGATCCTCTGCTGAGGAACCCTATTATCTGCTCCTCGTATGTCTCTCCTAGTCTTTCCTATATGACATTGCAATCGTTTTCCAATTTAGCTTTTCTATATTAACATTAAAAGTGGTATAATAAGTACTTAATAAACAAACGAATGTCAAAGTATGCACAGGAAGTAAAAAGCAAGGGAAAAATAGGATAAGAAGAAAGGCAACATACAAACAGAAAAATGAAGGCAGATAAAGACTATCAGGCTTATTTTCAAAAGAGAAAGACGCCCATCTTTTGACACAAATCGGAAGATGGGCGTCCTACTCACAGGGTTGCCCAAATTGACATAACCGAAAGCCGATTTTGGGCGTCCTCAACTGCTTTCCGTCGCGGGGACGACCAAAGTTCACAGGGGCATGTCGGAGGCATAGCGAAGGCGGGACTTGGGCGTGCCTAACACATGGGCATCCTTGACCTATAATGGAAAAAAAAGGGCGTCCCTGACAAGCATTTGGACGACTTTACCTGTTTCAGATTTTTCTTACAACCAAGGCACAAAAAGGTGCCCGAACTGACCAGATGACCACCGGAGGGAATCGGGGATGGCCTCCCCTTACTCCCCCAGTGGCCACTAACCCCCTCAAAAAAAAAAATCTTTAAAAATATTTCATGCCAGCCTCTATACCAGCCTCAAATGTCATACTCGGGTCCATTGCAGCAGTATGCAGGTCCCTGGAGCAGTTTTAGTGGGTGCAGTGCACTTCAGGCAGGCGGACCCAGGCCCATCCCCCCCCACCACCTGTTACACTTGTGGTGGTAAATGTGAGCCCTCCAAAACCCACTAGAAACCCACTGTACCCACATCTAGGTACCCCCCTTCACCCGTAAGGGCTAAGGTAGTGGTGTACAGTGGTGGGTAGTGGGTTTTGAGGGGGTTTGGGGAGCTCAGCACACAAGGGAAGGGAGCTATGTACCTGGAAGCAATTTATGAAGTCCACTGCAGTGCCCCCTAGGGTGCCCGGTTGGTGTCCTGGCATGTAAGGGGGACCAGTGCACTACGAATGCTGGCTCCTCCCACGATCAAAGGGCTTGCATTTGGTTGTTTCCGAGATGGGCGTCCTTGGTTTCCATTATCGCCGAAAATCAGAAACGACCAAGTCTAGAGACGGCCATCTCTAAGAACGAACAAAATTTCAATTTTTGGGCGTCCCCAACCTTATTATCGAAACAAAAGATGAATGCCCATCTTGTTTCGATAATACGGGTTTCCCCGCCCCTTCGCCAGGACGTTTTGCGAGGATGTCCTCAGCAAAACTTGGGCGTGCCTTTCGATTATGCCCCTCTATGTGGCTTACCCAGTCTGCCCATCCATGCCATCTATTATTCTTTCCTTCAAGATCCTATGTGCTTGCTCTTCTTAGGAAATAGAATTGGGAAATCAGAAATACAAATCGCTGTATAGAATAGGGTAAACCCTGGACTGGATCAACTCAGTCAAGTAAATCAGGCTGACTCAAGAATTGAAAGACCCAACTCTGGGATGGACCTGGGGACCGCCATGTGGTTGTACATAGCACATAGCACAAAACTGGTAGATAAATGAGTACCTGCGGTTCTTATTATGAACACACTTTTCCCCTCAATTTTTATTTTAAGGCTTATTTTTTCTCTTTAATATTTTATTGGACTTCACTCAGCCAGGAGCCAACGGACTAATCCCCTATCTTTGTCTTTGGTAAGGCAGCATATAAATGTAATAGAACATGAACATATCTAATATATACTGGGGCTGTGTATTGGAAAATGTTTCATTTCCATTTTGTTTGTTTCCTTTTACGAAGTTTCATTTTGGGTATACTCTGCATTATTAGTGCACACAGTTCTTTAAACAGCATGCACTACTCAAATACTGTGCACTGTGTAGAAATAATGTGCAGTAAGATTAGTACATACCAGTGGCGTTCCTAGGGGGGGGCAGTAGGTGCGGTCCGCCCCGGGTGCACACCGCTGAGGGGGTGCCGCGCGCGCCTGTCCTCCGTTGTTCCATGCTTCTTCTCTGCCCCGGAACAGGTTACTTCCTGTTCCGGGGCAGAGAAGAAGCATGGAACAACGGAGGACAGGCGTGTGTGGCACCCCCCCAGCGGCGTGCACCTGGGAGTGGGGTCCGCGCTGCACCCGGGGGGGCGGGGCGCATCAGCGATCTGCCCCGGGTGTCAGCCCCCCTAGGATCGCCACTGGTACATACTACTGATGATATCATAATGAAAAACCCAAACTATTTGGTTTTACCATTCCATTTAGAAAATGACATAGAAAAAGGCCAATGATGTCTCCTAAGTTATTTCAAATGACTATACATCCCTAAAAGATGCATGAAATCCATTTTGCAACAGATTTATAATAAAGTGAAATAAATGTATGCCACTGAGCACATCACTGTTAAACAAAATGGTCATTAGCCGACTTGTATATTAAAACTACATAAAGTATTTATTACACAGCAATATGAATATTCTTTCCAGTGCCTCAAACATTCCCACCTCATGTAGATACACCTCAACTTCAGGAAGAGGCTAAAAAACCTCTCTTCCCAAAGACTGCTTCATCCATCATGACTTCTACCGCCTAGTGTCATCCATCATCCTTGTTTTTAGTCTCGTGCATTAACTCTATGGTCTCTAATGTTTCTCATACCTCACACTAACACTATTTGCTTTTGTCTCACCTAGAAAGTAAACTGCACTGAACCCTGGAAAGGGGATATTAGTGGTATACAATAATTGAATGGAATTGAATTTGAATTCTATAATACCTACAGGACTTCTGGCAATCATGGTCCCTTTCTTATCGTACTCAGATCCAGCCTCTCTGAGGCTCCCTTTCGAACCTGAACCCTAGTCCTCCCTAAACATGGCTTGTGTTGATTTTAATAAATCTTAAAAGAACATGTGGAGGGTAATTCTATAACAGGGGACCTAGATTTAGGCAACTAGAGGAAAGGATAAGCTTATTCCAAAAGGATGGACTCAACCTTAATCAGGACGGAACCAGGTTGCTGGCACTAACATTTAAAAACGAGATAGATCAGCTTTTAAAATAAAATTGGGGGGGGGGGGGGGGGGGGGAGAAGCCAATAGTTGCCCAGGGGCACATGGTTCATTGTGGAGTATCCTTGAAGGATACTATTGAAACAGGACATTTAGGGAATCCCAATAGAGAGGTTTCAACAATGGTGAAAGTGACAGGAGTGTTTAAGGAGAGAGCAGAATAAAGGATGCACATTATCCCTGTCAACTTCTAAGCAGCTTGTAAATGCAAGGAAAACACACAATTTGAAGTGTCTATATACAAATGTTAGAAGCTTAAAAAATAAGATGGGAGAGTACATAACTGTCCCACGGACAGAGAAAAACATCCTACTCACTCCGCTGCCAAAAGATGCTAAAAAAAGCACAATGGACATAACCAATTATCGCCCAGTAGCATCTATTCCGCTCATAACCAAACTCATGGAGGGCATAGTGACGAAACAACTTACTGAATTCCTAAATAAACACTCAATTCTGCATGAGTCTCAATCAGGATTTCGGTCAAATCACAGCACCGAAACTGTACTAGTGTCTGCAATGAACTCATTCAAACAAGCAATTGCAACTGGTAACAACATACTCCTCCTACAATTTGACATGTCCAGCGCCTTCGACATGGTTAATTATGGAATACTATTACATATACTAGAATACTTCAGAGTAGGAGCTACAGTTCTCACATGGCTCAAAGGATTCCTGACCACAAGATCATACCAAGTAACAACGAACGCGGACATATCACCCCCATGGATACCTGAATGTGGAGTTCCCCAAGGATCCCCCCTCTCACCAACTCTCTTCAATCTAATGATGATACCTCTAGCCAAACTTCTAGCCAACCAAAACCTCAACCCCTACATATATGCAGATGATGTCACGATTTACATCCCGTTCAAACATGATCTAAACGAAATCACCAACGAGATCAACCAAAGCCTCCAAATCATGCACTCCTGGGCGGATGCCTTCCAGCTAAAACTCAACACAGAAAAAACACAATGCCTTGTACTCACTTCACAACACAAACTACCCATCTTACAAAATCTGAAAATCCTTGGAGTTACCATTGATCGAAACCTCACACTCGATGCCCACGTGAAGAATACAACGAAAAAGATGTTCCACTCCATTTGGAAACTCAAAAGAGTAAAACCTTTCTTCCCGAGATACATCTTCCGTACCCTAGTAGTCAATGGTAATAAGTTATCTGGACTACTGTAACGCACTATACGCTGGCTGCAAAGAACAAACTATCAAAAAAACTCCAAACAGCCCAGAATACCGCAGCCAGACTCATATTTGGAAAAACGAAATATGAAAGTGCAAAACCCCTAAGAGAGAAACTTCACTGGCTCCCACTCAAGGAACGCATTGCATTCAAGATCTGCACAATTGTACACAAAATCATTCACGGAGACACCCCAATCTACATGCTAAACCTTGTGGACCTGCCTCCCAGAAATGCCATAAGATCAGCCTTCAAATTTCGCAATCTGCACTACCCCAGCTGTAAAGGGCTGAAATACAAGCTGATACATACCACCACCTTCTCTTACATGAGCACGCAGTTGTGGAATGCACTACCTACAGCCCTGAAAACTATTGACGAAATAAGTAACTTTCGCAAATCTCTGAAGACATATATCTTCAACAAGGCCTACAAAGATAACCCATAGTCTTACAAAACTACCTCACCAACTCAGCCAGTATTATAGTCCACCTTCTATACTATCCTGCATAACATCCTCCTTCTCTCTTCCCTTACTTAAACCTTGTACATTACCAATTGTATATGATAACCTAGAATGACTATGTCATAACAAAACTCTGTAAGCCACATTGAGCCTGCAAATAGGTGGGAAAATGTGGGATACAAATGCAATAAATAATAATAACACTAAGGGCCTTTTTACAAAGGTGCTTAAGGGCCTATGCACGTGCAGCACACATGAAATTGGCATTACCGCCCAGATAGCATGTGCACCAAGTGGTAATTCCGAGTTTGGCGTGCGCCAAAAGCCCATAGTAGAAAATAATTTTCTATTTTCTACTGCGAGGGCATTCCCAGTAGAAATCGGCAGTTGGCACGTGCTGGACAGTTATTGCGTGGGTAGTGAAAAAAAGCTCTTACCGCTAAGTCAATGGGTGGCATTAAGGGCTCAGGCTATAAACAGATGCATGCTGGTTTTAATTTTGCCGCATGTCCCTTTTCCGGCCCCCATAAAACCCCCTTTTTCCCCCCAGACGTGTTGGAGAAATATTCCAGCACGCGTCCAACACATGTGACCACACTACCGCAGGTCACTTTTTGTAAAAGCGCCCCTCAATGAAGAGATAGCTATAATAATCTCAAGAGACCTGGTGGAAGCAGGACACTATTATCAGGGTACAAATTATATCACAATGATAGAGTGGATCAAATTGGAGAGTGGTTGCACTGTATATTAAAGAAGGAATTGAGTCAAACAAAATAAACATTCTACATGAAACGTAACAGCATGAAATCCTTATGGATATCATGATCATCACCATCATTTATCAATTTGATATACTAAGGGACCAAAAATGATGGTATCTAAGCAGGGTACAATATACAACTGTGGATAGTTGAAAAGAGAAAAATAAAATATACAAAATAAAGAAAAGAAATTCCATGTGTAAAGAGAAGGAGTATACTCATAGGCTGTACTACCGTCCGCCGGGACAGAACAAACAGAGAGATGAAAAAATGTTTACAGAAATTAGGAAAGTTGGCAAATTGGGCAACAGTGTAACAATGGGTGATTTCAATTACCCCACTATTGACTGGATAAACTTTAGGGAATGCTACACAGGTAAAATTCCTAAACATAATAAATGACTGCTTCTTGGAGCAACTGGTCCAGGAACCAACAAGAGGGGGAACTATTTCAGTTCTAGTCCTTAGTGGAGGAGTGTGGTAGCCGTGTTAGTCCACTCTTAAGGTTATCAATAGAAATCAAACAAAATAAAACATGGAAAAGAAAATAAGATGATACCTTTTTTATTGGACATAACTTAATACATTTCTTGATTAGCTTTCGAAGGTTGCCCTTCTTCGTCAGATCGGAAATAAGCAAATGTGCTAGCTGACAGTGTATATAAGTGAAAACATTCAAGCATTACTATGACAGTCTGACAGGGTGGGAGGATGGGGGTGGGTAGGAGGTATGCATGGGGACATCAAAGCATATCATTGATATTCTAACAGGATAGGTGTGGATAGGTGAGGGGAGGGTGATCAACAGAGAAATACAGCTTTATGGTTTATAATGGGCTAGGAACCCCAGATCCTTGTTAAGTCCTTTCTGTTGGGTGTTAAAATATTCAATCATTCTGACTTCAAAGGTCTTACGTTCTTCTATGGTTTTAAAGTTACCTTTCAGGATTCTCACGGTGAAGTCACTGGTACAGTATCAATATCAATGATATGCTTTGATGTCCCCATGCATACCTCCTACCCACCCCCATCCTCCCACCCTGTCAGACTGTCATAGTAATGCTTGAATGTTTTCACTTATATACACTGTCAGCTAGCACATTTGCTTATTTCCGATCTGACAAAGAAGGGCAACCTTCGAAAGCTAATCAAGAAATGTATTAAGTTATGTCCAATAAAAAAGGTATCATCTTATTTTCTTTTCCATGTTTTATTTTGTTTGATTTCTATTGATAGTCCTTAGTGGAATGCATGGCATAGTATGAGAGGTAACTGTGTTGGGTCCGCTGGGAAACAGGGATCATAACATTATCACTGAGGTACAGAAATCCAAATGAGATGTACCAGATAGGAGGAGAGAGATTTGATAAGCTCAGCTCAGGAAAGGGACCTTGGGGTGATGGTGTCTGAGGATCTCAAGGTGATGAAAATACAACAAGGTGGTGGCCATGGCCAGAAGGATACTAGGAGACAGGTATCAGCAGAAGAAAGGATGCGTTGATGCTTCTGCACAAGTCGTTGGTGAGACCCTACTTGGAGTATTGTGTTCAGTTCTGGAGGCCATAGCTTAAGGATGTAAGCAGACTTGAAGCGATTTAGAGAAAAGCGAAGAAAGTGGAATGAGGTTTGTGTCACAAGACACATGAGGAGATACTTGATGATCTGAACATATATACCCTGGAGGAAAGGAGAAGCAGGAGTGACATGATACAGACATTCAAATATTTGAAAGGTATTACTCTACAACAATTTTTTCCAGAGACAGGAAGGTGGTAGAACTAGAGGATATGAATCGAGGTTGCGGGGGGGGGGGGGGGGGGGGCAATTCAGGAATAATGTCAGGAAGTACTTTTTCATGAAGAGGATGGTAGAAACCTGGAATGTTCTCCTATGGGAAGTGGTGAAGATGAAAATAGTAATGGAATTCAAAAATGCATGGGAAAAACACACAGGAATCCTGTTTAGAAGGAATGGATCCATAGACGCTGAGCAGTGATTAGATGGCAACATCAGTAATTGGGAAGCAAAGACAGTACTAGGCAGACTTCTATGGTCTGTGTCCCAATTGTGGCTGGATGGATTTGGATGGGCTGGAGTGGGACTTCAAAAACAACTTCAGAAGTTTTAGAACAAGAACAGTTCCGGGCTGACTTCTACAGTCATACCTAATGCTATGAGTTTATCTTGTTGGACAGACTGGATGGACCATCTAGTATGTTACTATGTAAATTTGAGCTAATATCTGAGTAAAGTCACACAGGAAATCTATTGTAGCAGCAATTAATTTTCAAAAGTGCGACTATGATAAAATAAGGAAAATGGTTAAAAAGAAGCTAAAAAAGGATCAGCTGCAAAGGTCAAGATTTGCAATCAGGCATGGATGCTGTTTAAAAATACCTTCTTGGAAGTCCAGACCAGACAAATTCTACATATTCACAAAGCTGGAAAGAAGAGGAAACGACAGAAGGCATGGTTAAAAGGTGAAGTGAAAGAGGCTATTAGCACCAAAAGAACATCCTTCAAAGAATGGAAAAAAGGCCCAAAAGAAGAAAATAAGAAGCAACATATACACTGACAAGTTAAATGCAAAGCATTAATAAAGAAAGCTAAAAGAATATGAAGAGAAACTTGTTGCAGAGGCAAAAACTCACAGTAACAACATTTTCAGGTACATCAGATACAGAAAACCTGCGAGGGAATCCGTGGGACCGTTAAATAATGAAGGGGCACACAGGGAGGACAAGGCCATAGCAGAGTGACTGAATTAATTCTTTGTTTCATTCTTTACAGAAGATGTAAGAGATCTACCTTCACCAGAAATGGTTTTCAAGGGTGACAATGTGGAGGAACTGAAAGAAATCTCAGTTTACCTGGAAGACATATTGAGCCAAATCGACAAATTAAAGAGTAGTAAATCACCTGGACCGGATGGCATGCAACCTGGGGTAGTGAAAGAACTCAAACATGAAATTGCTAATCTGCTGTTAGTCATTTGTAACCTGTCGTTAAAATCGTCTGTAGTACCTGAAGATTGGAGGATAGTCAATGTAATGCCTATTTTGAAAAAGGGATCTGGGGTAATCTGAAAAATTACGGACCAGTAAGCCTGACATCAGTGCCGGGCAAAATAGTGGAAACTATTATAAAGAATAAAATCACTGAACACATACACAAGCATGGTTTAACGGGACAGAGTCAACATGGATTTAGTCAAGTGCCTCACCAATTTATTTAATACATTTATAATCCGCCTATGCAAACACCTAAGCAGAGTACAATACAACATTCGTAAAATAACACCTAAAACATTACAAAAAAAACACAGCAATCAAATATACAATTACTCAATGCCCTGCAAAACCTGAGAATCCTCCCCTCATGAAAATGCTTAATTTCACTGAATGCATGAACAAACATTTGGATAAAGGCGAGCCGATTGATGCAGTATCTACATTTTCAGAAAGAGACTCCTGAGAAAATTAAAAGCCCATGGGACAGGAGGCAATGTTCTGTTGTGGATTAGGAATTGGTTTATGGATAGAAAGAGGGTAGGGTTAAATGGCCACTTTTCTCAATGGAGGAGGGCAAACAGTAGAGTGCCGCAGGGATCTGTACTGGCACCGGTGTTATTTAACATACTTATAAATAACCTGGAAATCGGAATGACAACTGAGGAGATTAAATTTGCAGATGACACAAAACTATTCAAAGTTGTTAAAACACATGTGCAGACTGTGAAATATTGCAGAAAGACTTTAAAAAAAATTGGATGACTGGGCATCCAAATGGCAGATGAAATTTAATGTGGACAAATGCAAAGTGATGTACATTGGGAAGAATAATCCAAATCACTGTTACTTGATGCTAGGGACCAAGTTGGGAATCAGCACCCAAGAAAAAGATTTAGGTATCATTGTAGAGAATACACTGAAATATTCTGCCCAGTGTGTGGCGGCGGCCAAAAAAGCAAACAGGATGCTAGGAATTATTAGGAAAGGGATGGTAAATAAGACCAAGAATACTATAATGCCTCTATCACTCCATGGTGTGACCTTACCATGAGTACTGCGTTCAATTCTGGTTGCTGTATCTCAAAAAAAGATATAGCAGAATTACAAAAGGTTCAAAGAAGAGCAACCAAAATTAAAAAAAGGGGATGGAACTTCTCTCATATGAAGAAAGGCTAAAAAGGTTCAGGCTCTTTAGCTTAGAAAAGAGACAGCTGAGGGGAGATATGATCCTACAAAAACTGAGTAATGTAGAATGGGTAAAAGTGAATTGACTTTTTACTCTTACAAAAAGTACAAAGACTAGGGGACACTCAATGAAGTTACATAGTAATACTTTTAAAACAAATAGGGGGAAATATTTTTCCACGCGATGAATAAGTTAAGCTCTGGAATTTGTAGCCAGAAAATGTCGTAACAGCAGTTAGCGTATCTGGGTTTTAAAAAGCTTTGGCCAAATTCCTGCAGTAAAAGTCCATAGTCTGCTATTGAGATAGACATGGGAAAGCCACTGCATGCCTTGCGATTGGTAGCATGGAATGTAGCTACTATTTGGGTTTCTGCCAGGAACTTTTGACCTGGATTGGCCACGGTTGAAAGCAGGATACTGGGCTAGATGGACCATTTTCTGACCCAGTATGGCTATTTTTATGTTTTTATTATCCTTTATAGGATACTAGCATAACTAGGTATATATGGCAGTGTGCTGTTAGGTGCAAGCCACAGCAGCCGTAGAGTTTGTGTAAATACTCATACCTAGATGCTGGAGAAACATGCACAACTTGTCCCAGAAATGCCAAAAAGAGACCAAGTATTTTATATCACATTCAGTGTTGATTTAATCATGACTTGATAATGAGTGTGACTGTTGGGCAGACTGGATGGACCGTTCAGGTCTTTATCTGCCGTCATTTCTCTGTTATGTATGTTACATGTGTAAATTAGAGTCTCACCCATGCTCTACCCTTGTGTGTGCCCAGCTGTAAAATACATACTATGGATGATATACTACTACTATTACTAATCATTTCTATAGTGCTCTTAGATGTACACATTATCAGGCTTATTTTTGAAAGAGAAGGGCACCCATCTTTCTACACAAATCGGGAGATGGGCGTCCTCCCAGGGTCGCCCAAATCGGCATAATCGAAAGCCGATTTTGGGCGTCCTCAACTGCTTTCCGTCGCGGGGATGACCAAAGTTCACAGGGGCGTGTCGGAAGCGTAGCGAAGGCGGGACTGGAGCATGCCTAACACATGGGCGTCCTCGACCCATAATGGAAAAAAGGGTGCCCCTGACGAGCACTTGGGCGACTTTACTTGGTCCATTTTTTGTTATGATCAAGCCTCAAAAAGGTGCCCAAACTGACCAGATGACCACCGGAGGGAATCGGGGATAACCTCCCCTTACTCCCTCCAGTGGTCACCAACCCCCTCCCACCCTAAAAAAAACCAAAAAAACATTGTAAATATTTTTTGCTAGCCTCAAATGTCATACCCAGCTCCAAGACAGCAGTATGCAGGTCCCTGGAGCAGTTTTAGTGGGTGCAGTGCACTTCAGGCAGGCAGACCCAGGCCCATCCCCCCCTACCTGTTACACTTGTGGTGGTAAATGTGAGCCCTTCAAAACCCACCAGAAACCCACTGTACCCACATGTAGGTGCTCCCCTTCACCCCTTAGGACTATGGTAGTGGTGTACAGTTGTGGGGAGTGGGTTTGGGGGGCTCAGCACACAAAGTAAGGGAGCTATGCACCTGGGAGCAATTTATGAAGTCCACTGCAGTGCCCACTAGGGTGCCCGGTTCATGTCCTGGCATGTCAGGGGGACCAGTGCACTACGAATGCTGGCTCCTCCCACGACCAAATGGCTTGGATTTGGTCATTTCTGAGATGGGCGTCCTCGGTTTCCATTATCGCCGAAAATTGGGGGGGGGGGCGACCATCTCTAAGGTCGACCTACATTTCGCAATTTGGGCGTCCCTGACAGTATTATTGAAACAGGGTCTCAGGCCACTGTACTAACCATGAGGCTACGTATTCCCACAATAGCTTGAAGCTGGATGTTTGGTATTTATGCATATAGGACCTGATTTCAGTAAATGGTTCCAAAAAGGTAGTGCTGGGAACAATTCATGCATCAGTACTATTCTATAAAGGGTTCTTCAGGCTGAGTGCTCTTTATGGAATAGCACTTAGCTAACACTGTTCATACAATAAAATGAAACATCTTAATAGGGGGCAAGCGCAGTTGAAATATAGACAGGGCATGATGGATAGTACAAAGTCACTGAGGTAAACCAAGGAGGTTTGATTATAGGAGATGGCGTGATCTCAAAAAGCTGAAGCCGGTCCACCTAAGGAAGTTTTCATTCTCTCTAATGCAGCAGTCGCCATATTGGCACACCCACACCAATGTAATTGATAGGGTGAGAAGCCCTGCCTACTGGGTTCAGCACAGATAATGAGCCAAGCACTTTCCTGCTGTCTCTTGTTAATCAACCTCCTTGGGATAAACAGACGGGTGACTAAACTGAAGGGTCTTGTAGTGCTATAGAAATAATCAGGTGTGATAGTAGTTTACAGCAGTACCCAAGAGGATGCCAAGCATCTAGCATAGTACTAGCTCAAAAGGGAAGAACAGATCCCTTTTCTAGCCTCCAATACCACTTCCTGCAGCACCTAATGTTATGCTGGAGATCTTTAATCAGAGCACTGCCCAGGTTCAATCATGACTGCACAAGCATCTTAATGAAACACAAACATAAGGAGCCATAAACTTTGATTAAGTGACTCAAAATATCAGTCTTGCAGAGAAATAAACAAACAAGAAGGTCATGATATGATGGCTGCTGATTTCTTTACCTGGATAAGCTTTGATCTCATTCCATCTTGTTGCCTCTTCAAACTTGCCCCCGTCTTCCATTGTCATAGTACATAACATTTTAGAAAGGCCAGCAGACACTCAAACTGTTTAAAACATTAAAAAAAACAGTGACCTATACATAACCTTCTAAACCCAGTTTTACATGTGTTGAGGATTTTATTTCAGTGCCAAGCGGACACAAAAAAGGGCAGCACAGGGTTGTTTCTGTGGATAGCAAACACAAATCCTCTCCTGTTCCCAAATATCATAAGCTGTGCTTTCAACAAACCACATCTGACAGCATTAAATCCATCTATCAATCAGAGAAAAGAAACCTGCCTGTAGAGAGTAATCTTCCTAAAGCTGTATATGCAATCAGATAGAAAATCAACAAAGCAGATCATGATGAATAAATGTAATTTATTAATAGATACATTAAAAATTATATACAGTACAGCCCGACACAGGCCATGTTTCGCCCAGCAGGGCTGCTTCAGGGGCTATAAAACAGATAAAATAACGTTTACATTTTTTCATCACAATCTGCTTTGTTGATTTTCCATCTTGGAGTTTGCAGACCGTCTGCCCCTTTGCTTTCTTTGACCCTATGCAATCAGATATTCCTAGAAGGTATATAGGAGGTTGCTCTGGGTCTGTTTTCACATATGCTCTACAAATTAATAGGTTTTGTTTTATATTTCTTATTGTGTATAAAAGTGTTAATGAGCACACATTGATTAAAGCAACTTTCAAAACCAAATGCAGGCCAAACACATAAAGAAACAATTTAACATCTTAAAAAGCATCTACAAACGTCAAACTTACATGCATGTTATCATTTATATTTATATCTCCTAGGCGGATTCCAACTAAAACATACATAAGCATAATTTAAAACATACAGACCAATATCAAAACAAAAGAATAAACAAAATTACAACAAAATAGATATTAAAAAAATAGATAAAACAAAATAAGCCAGCGGTAACAAACCCCTACTGACCACGTACAATTGAGCATATACTAATTTAGGGCTTCTTTTACAAAGCCACACTAGTGATTCCTGTGCAGCAAATGAGAGGAAGCCCATAGGAATTAATAGAATTCCTCTCATTTGCCACGCACAAATCGCTAGCGCAGCTTTGTCAAAGAAGTCCATAATGTTGTGCCTGAAAAGACTGCTTCAAAGCACACGGCTCAGCTATTTTTAGTGGAGGAGTGGTCTAGGGTTTAGAGCAGTGAGCTACAAAACTGCCAGTGTTCAAATGTTACTGATGCTCCTTGTGACCTCGGGCAAGTTGCTTCATTCTCCACAATTTACAGTACCAACTTAACTCATTAACACAAGTACTACTACTACTATTTACTACTATTTAGCATTTCTATAGCGCTACAAAGCGTACGCAGCGCTGCACAAACATAGAGGAAAGACAGTCCCTGCTCAAAGAGCTTACAATCTAGTAGACAAAAAATAAAGCAAGCAAATCAATTAATGTGTGGAGGAAAGAGGAGAGGAGGGTAGGTGGAGGCAAGTGGAAGTGGTTACGAGTCAAAAGCAATGTTAAAGAGGTGGGCTTTCAATCTAGATTTAAAGATGGTCAAGGATGGGGCAAGATGTAGGGGCTCAGGAAGTCTATTCCAGGCATAGGGCGCAGTGAGACAGAAGGAGCGAAGTCTGGAGTTGGCAGTAGCGGAGAAGGGAACAGATAAGAAGGATTTATCCAGGGAACGGAGTGCACGGGAAGGGGTGTAGGGAAGGACGAGTGTGGAAAGATACTGGGGAGCAGCAGAGTGAGTACATTTATAGGTTAGTAGAAGAAGTTTGAACAGGATGTGAAAACGGATAGGGAGCCAGTGAAGCAACTTGAGGAGAGGGGTAGTATGAGTAAAGCAACCCTGGCGGAAGACAAGATGGGCAGTAGAGTTTTGAACCGACTGGAGAGGGGAGAGGTGACTAAGTGGGAGGCCAGCAAGAAGCAGATTGCAGTAGTCCAAACGAGAGGCGACAAGGGTGTGGATGAGGGTTTTGGTAGAGTGCTCAGAAAGAAAGGGGCGGATTTTACGGATGTTGTAAAGAAAAAAAACGACAGGTCTTGGCGATCTGCTGGATATGAGCAGAGAAGGAGAGAGAAGAGTCAAAGATAACCCCAAGGTTTCGAGCTGAGGAGACAGGGAGAATGAGAGAGCCATCAACAGAAATAGAAAACGGGGGGAGTGGGTATGTGGGTTTGGGGGGGAAAATGAGAAGCTCGGTTTTGGTCATATTTAATTTCAGGTAGTAATGGAGGTCCTAACAAGTGTTCATGGGGTTTAATGCTAATTAAATAATGCAAGTCCCATTGTTCTCAGTAGGGTTTATTTTACTAAGGGGCCCTTTTACTAAGCCGTGGCAAGTGGCCTGCGGTAGGGCAAGCGCATCTTTTGTGCATGTGCTGGGTCAGTTTTTACTGCGTCCTGGAAAAAGGGTCTTTTTTTTAAGGGGTGGGAAAATGGATGTGCGGCAAAATAAAAACCAACGCACGTCCATTTCTGGACCGAGACTTTACCACCACCCAATTGACTTAGTGGTAAGGTCTCACGTGCTAACCAGGTGGTAGGCATGCAACACACGCACACTGCCGTCTACCGTCGGGTAGGAACCACGCGGCAGAAAATATTTTCTACTGCGTCTTTTCAGTGCACGCCAAATTCAGAATTACAACCTGGGGCATGCAGTAGCCGGGCGGTAACACCGATTTGGCACACACTGTGTGCACATAGGCCCTTATGTGACTTTGTAAAAGGGCCCCTAGGCGCTTAACTCAAATTAACATGCATTCCTGTGCATTAAGGCAGGTTAGGAAAAGAGGATCTTAGATCATAAGCCTTCTGAGAATAAGGAAATTCCTACTACTGTAGCTGAAATGCATCTCTCCTTGAACTTAGGTTCAAAAACTGCCTAAAAGATATCTGTTTGAGTTCAGTTTCACTTTCTAGAAAGCATCTACTAATGTACAAATGTCAAATTTGTACAGATTTTATTGTATATGACTAGTTTTTATGTAAAATGTGCTATAAAGAAAGTTTTCTTGTAGTTTACAGCAGAATGATCTAAATGCCTTTCAACTGCCCCTTGTGGTTCAATGCATCAATTACACTTCCTGTAGGCAAATGTCTCAGTGGGTCTTTTATGTAGGCACGCTGGCATTTTTAGCACGTGTTAAAAACAGGCGCGCGCTAAATGCTAAAGACCCCAATGTATTCCTATGGGCGTCTTTAGCGTGTACCTATTTTTAATGCGTGCTAAAAACGCCAGCGCGCTTATGTAAAAGACCCCCTCAGTGTTCAGTATACCATAATACTGCAGTTTAAACAAACCTCGGAGAAAGCATATTGAACCTGTAAGAATTCAGTTGTTTGTGAACATATATTGTGTAAGGTTCGCATATTCACTATTTTGAGACTGTCTAACCCCACTTACAGGACCTTGAGTTCCCCAGCAACCCAGCATGAAGATAAAAGATTCATGGCCTAAGGCAAGAATGGGATCTATTAGTCATAATACCCTCAGGGAGCCACAGTGGCCACTGCCAAGAGGTTCCTCTTCCTCTAATCTATATAACTGTGGGATCCCGTTTGAACCCAAGAACTCCCTCTCCTCGAAAATATTCCCAACACCTTACCTTTATTCCCCTCCACATGCAGTTCTACTACCTTTCACTTCTCCATCCACAGAGTCTCACCTACCACACACATCTCATCCACTGGTGGTTGGGAGACGGGGATAGTGCTGGGCAGACTTATACGGTCTGTGCTAGAGCCGGTGGTTGGGAGGCGGGGCTGGTGGTTGGGAGGCGGGGCTGGTGGTTGGGAGGCGGGGATAGTGCTGGGCAGACTTATACGGTCTGTGCTAGAGCCGGTGGTTGGGAGGCGGGGATAGTGCTGGGCAGACTTATACGGTCTGCGCTAGAGCCGGTGGTTGGGAGGCGGGGCTGGTGGCTGGGAGATGGGGATAGTGCTGGGCAGACTTATACGGTCTGTGCCCTACAAATCAAAGTAGGGTACACACAAAAAGTAGCATATATGAGTTATCTTGTTGGGCAGACTGGATGGACCGTGCAGGTCTTTTTCTGCCGTCATCTACTATGTTACTATGTATGTTACCTCACATTCTACTTCATCCTGCTTCTCTCTGCCAATGGCTGCCTTTTTCCTACCAACTGGGGCCTCTTTCTCCTCTCTCTCCCTTAACCTGCTGCCTCTCCATCCTCCTATCCTGTTCACTGCAGGTGCCAGTCAGAAGTTTCTGGTGGGGGCAAGAAGCAATGTTTGCCTACCCGCTTGCAGCCTGGTTTAGTTTATCGTCCAGCTTATGAATTGAGGCTTGCATGTATATACTTGAGCACTGCTGTTGAAGCAGCATGTTTTGATACAAGCTGAAATATGACTTCCAAGGACACAGCACAATGATGAGTCTGTTTGTAATATTTGTTTGGATATGTTAGTTATTATTGTGATGTTTTCTTTTTATCAAGTATGTTGAGTTTGTATCTCACTCTGGATAAGAGTGGTTTATAAAATGATAAGAAATAAAATGAAATTAATATAATAGATCCCAGCTCTTCTCCTGAAGTTCAGCCAGACAGCTCTGCCTCCCAAGAAGGTCTGTGCTACCAGTCTGGTACAGAGGCCTTGCATGTCTCATCATCTTATAGACAGGGGACTTCACAAGCTCTTGCAACATCATGAGCCTGCATTACAGAGTTATTGACTGGTGGGAGTGAGGGAAGAATGCAGCACATGGGTGGCCCAGGGCAAGGAAGGATGCTCTAACAGATTGCCTGTTTACGAAGAGACACCTAGCAGTAGAAGGGGTTGCCATTGTAGATATATTGTCAGGGGCCACATGATAAAGACTCATGGTTTGCATTTGGTCCATGAGCTGGAGATTCCTCATCCTTAGCTTAAAGCCAAATCAGAGTGCTCTGGAATAGAGAGGAAAGCTTTTGAGGCAGTTGTGATGTTTATTTCTCATTTTCATGGCTGGCACTGCAGCATCTTGCATTTGCTAGACAGAAAGAAATTAAAACAGGATGGGTTTATGCAGTCCAACTTATCTAAAGAAATTGAAATACTGTCAAAAATGTGCCTGAACATAGTAACTCTCTGCTCCAGAGTCTTGCTATATTGTTGGAATATGGTGATGCGCAGTTAACTTTGAGGGTCAAAGCTATCGGGTACATATATAATTATTGGGAAAGTTTTCTGTATGTGAATCACTAGAAGGGAAGACAACATGAAATACATGGGGCAAATTGGGGTATGTGGAGCTTATGTAGAAATGTTTGCTATTATAAACTTTGTAGGATCTATTTTAGTACTTATTTTAACACTGAACGCTGGGCAAGTCATGAGTGATAGAAATGCATTACTGATGTACAGTGGTGAACTAGATAATGGCCATTATGATGCTCTGTTGCCAATTCCACAAATTAGCTAGGAAAGCGAATAGAATGTTGGGTATTATTAGGAAAGGTATGGAAAACAGGTGTGAGGATGTTATAATGCCATTGTATCGCTCCATGTTGCGACTGCACCTTGAGTATTGTGTTCAATTCTGGTCGCCGCATCTCAAGAAAGATATAGTAGAATTGGAAAAGGTGCAGCGAAGGGCAACTAAAATGATAGCGGGGATGGGACGGCTTCCCTATGAAGAAAGACTAAGGAGGCTAGGACTTTTCAGCTTGGCGAAGAGACGGCTGAGGGGAGACATGATAGAGGTATATAAAATATTGAGTGGAGTGGAACAGGTGGATGTGAAGTGTCTGTTCACGCTTTCCAAAAACACTAGGACTAGGGGGCACCTTCCCCTCTCTCCCTCTCCCTCCTGTTGTTCCTCTTTCCCTCCTCTGAAGCTAATTACTATATTTTGTATTAATGTTGCTTAATAGACCATTGTACGCCACATTGAGCCTGCCCATGGGTGGGAATAATGTGGGATATAAATGCCATAAATAAATAAATAAAACAAATCGGAGAAAATGTTTCTTCACCCAATGCATAATTAAACTCTGTAATTCGTTGCCGGAGAACGTGGTGAAGGCGGTTAGCTTGGCAGAGTTTAAAAAGGGGTTAGACGGTTTCCTAAAGGACAAGTCCATAAACCACTACTAAATGGAAAAATCCACAATTCCAGGAATAACATGTATAGAATGTTTGTACGTTTGGGAAGCTTGCCTGGTGCCCTTGGCCTGGATTGGCCGCTGTCGTGGACAGGATGCTGGGCTCGATGGACCCTTGGTCTTTTCCCAGTGTGGCATTACTTATGTACTTAAATGAGAGTAATATGAAAAGTGAGTGTGTATAAAGGGTGACTAAAAAAGAGGGGGGGGGGGGGGAGAGAGAGAATCAGGGGAAACTACGGAGGGGAAAAAGAAAAAAGAAGAAAATAGCAAAACTGCAGTGCAAGAGCAGACCTGGCTGGAGAAGGTTAGAGAATAAGCCACAAAGTAAAGATTGCAGGAAGGTATACAACAGAAAAACGGACAGATCACAAGAAACTATGTAGCAAAGAGGCATATGAATAAAAAAAGAAATGCAAAGAAAAACACCAGAGAACAGATCAAGGAAACTATTGAATAATGAGAAATACAAATACTGAAGCAGACATATTTAACATGGTCAAGTCTCTGCAGGTAGAGGTACCCAGGCTCTTTATGTGGTTTAGAACCTAGATCTCGATACTGAGAGATTTAACTCTAGTGCCTTCTTTCTGCTTTGTTCTTATCCTTTTATGTTTGCATTTTTAAAGGCAACATTCAAAATCTCTCCATGAATCTACTGTTTTATGGGCAACCAGAGAAGATCCTGTAACTCCAATGAGATATGGCCATATGATTTACAATAAATACTCTTGTTAAAAAAACACAATAAACAAATCCTATGCTCACTTTCTATGGAGGTTTTCTTAATTTTCATGTATGCAATTTCAATTAGCTTCTATTTTAAAGAGCCATCCGTATTCACGAAAAGATGAGGGGGGGGGGGACTATGGATTTTGTGGGCAGCTACTAAAATGATCAGTGGTTTTCATCATAAAGTACATAAGGAGAGACTTAACGATCTCTCTCTCTTATATATATGTTACTCAGGAGTAATCTAAAAGAAATATTTTACACAAAGGGTGGTGGATGCATGGAAAGGACTCCCAGTGGAGGTGGTGGAGATGAGGACTGTATCTGAATTCATGAAAGCATGGGACACGCACAAAAGATCTCTAAGGGAAAGGAAGGAGAAGCAGAGACTAGTAGTTGATATGGTTGGACAGACTAGATAAGTCATGTGGAGGAGCGTTTTCGATATGACATCTAAATCCGACTTTGGGCGTTTTGTTAAAAATGTCCAAAAATTAAGTAGTGAAAATGAACAATTTTCAAACCAGAAAAATGTCATCTTTTTTTCTTTAAAAATGACCGTTTCCTAGAGTGAAGTAGAGTAGCTCAGTGGTTAGAGCACCAGTCTTAACACCTGAAGTGGCCAGTTCAAAGCCCACTGCTGCTCTTGTAATCTTGGGCAAGTCACTTAACCCTCTGTTGTCTCAGGTACAAAATTAGATTGTGAGCCCAACAGGGACAGAGAAATACCCAGTGTACCTGAATGTAACTCACCTTGAGCTCCTGCTGAAAAAGGTGTGAGCAAAATCCAAATAAACAAATAGATGCTGTGCTTAATACATCTATCTTTTTGGACCATTTTCCAAAAAAAGGTAAAAGTTAAAAACGCACAAAAATCAAGCCATTGGGACCTAGGGGGTGCCAGCTTTCCTAGTCGCCTGGTTACACAGGCATCCCGCCAGAGCAGGGTTGGCACCCTAGGGGGCACTGCTGTGGACTTCACTTAAAAGGTCCTAGGTACACATCTCACCATTAACCCTTTATACTGTATGGTGAGCCCTTCAAACCCCACAAAAAAACCTACTGTACCCAACTATACACCACTAAAATAACCCTTATGGCTGCAGATGTCACCTATATGTGGTAGGTTTGGGTTTTTTTTAGGGGGGGGATGTCACTTTCCACCACAAGTGTAATAGAGTGCATTATGGGGGTCACCTTCACTACAGTTCACTGCACCCACAATCAATTAGGCTATTCCAGGGACCTGCTTGCTGCTCTAACAGGACTGCTCTAACATCTGAAGCTGTTATAGAGGCTAATATGTACCGCTTCATTTACATCTTTACGGGTTGGAAGGGGGGGGGGTCAGTGACCACTGAAGGAGTAAGAAGGTGTCATTCCTTTATTCCTGCAGTAGTCATCTGGTCACTTAGGGCACTTTTTTGTGGCTTATTCATTAATAAAACAGGTCTAGACCAAAACATCCAACTTATAGCACTGGATGTTTTTGTTTTGTTCCATTATAGCAGAAAAACATCCAAGTGTTAGGAACGCCAAGATCCTGCCCTTAATACGCCCCTGGCATGCCCCCTTGTGATTTGAATGCACTTCTGACAGACTTCATAATAATAGAGATCTTAGGATCTTTAAGAAAGTAATAGTTGAGAACTTTTACAAAATTATATTAAAAATATGTTATAAAAAATTGATGGATGGACTGATGATGAAATAAGTGTGTCACCTGCTTCCAAAACAAATAAGTCCACCTCTGATGCTCCACTATCAAATTTAAAAGTTACCCACTGCAGATAAATTTGGAATTGTATGATTTGATTGACTGATCTGTAGTTATTAGAATTTTGTATATAAGTGGCCTTACGGGTAACTACATCGCTTACACCTTCTTCAGTAAAGACTGAAGCACAGAATGTATTTAGTCTCTCTGCTAGGGCACTCAGGGAGGACAAGACCATTTTTTACTCATTGATGATCTAATGTTCCCATGGATTCCCTTACAGACTTTCTGCTTCTGATATACCTGAAAAAGTTATTACTATGAGTTTTCACCTCTGTGCCAAGTTTCTCTTCGTATTCTCTTTGAGCGAGCTTTATCAATGCTTTGCATCTAATTTGCCAGTTTTTATGTTGCTTCTTGTTTTCTTCATTCAGATCCTTCTTCCAGTTTTTGAAGGATGTTCTTTTGGCTTTTGTGATGGAAAATATTAAAAATTGCTTTTCAGTCTTGCTTTAAATCGATAACACATTTTCAAAATCCCCTGTCTTTGACCAAAAGTGACTTTCCTGGTATATGTCAAAGAACAGGCTGGAATGTAAGGCACATCTCAAGAACAATGTATGAGATAAGACACACTCAAGAACAGGTTAGGATGCCTCTGAAGCCAGCTTGTGCAGGAGGGACTTGGGGTATACTTGAGGTTCTGGACCCATCGTGCAGAAAAGACTTGTTCCTCCCCAGTTGATGAGATAAGGGCCTGAATGATGTAATTCCTGACCAGTGATGTGTGTGTTCTCTCCTTTTCTATAGCCTTCCTTTAGTAATGTACTCAATTAGTGTATTTCTTAATCATTCTGTAGTTCGAATAATAATGACTTATACACTCTCCAATTAAAGTGCAAATAAAGAGTTTCACTTACCCAATATGAATCTAAAAGAATCTGTATTATTTTAGTCTTTGAGCAGTCTATATTCCAACTTGATGAGATACAGTGGAGTTTTTTTTCTAACTGATGATTGTGCTATAGTCCTAAATAATTGCTGATTTATGCCATAAAGGATTGTAAGCTTTTGTTCTAAGGTCTTTTCTCCACTATTTAGTATTTGGGTTCTGTTCTATGACCTTATTTATTACACAGTATCTACTACCACTTATTAGTGAGCTGATTATTTTGACGGTAACTGAACTCGCCAATTCTTATGCTGTTGCCAAATTTGCTAGCTTTTCTTCATCTGTCTGATTGTTCTGGCTTGGTGGACGGTATTATAGCCCCACCAGTATTTATTTATTGCATTTGTATCCCACATTTTCCCACCTTTTTGCAGGCTCAATGTGGCTTACATAATACCGTGTTGGCGATCGCCAATTCAGGTTTGAGAAATACAGAGTGGTATTGCGTTAAAGTTACATAAGTGACAAAGTAGATTGTTTCCCTTCACACATGGAATCCATAAGGATTCCACTTTGCTGTTGCCTGCAGAAGTTTAATTTTGTTTGACTCAATTCCCTCTTTGACATATAGTGCAACCTCCCCCCCCCAACCACAATTTGATCAACCCTATCATTACGATACTAGTAAAAGAGGCCCATTTCAGAGCAAATGAAACGGGCGCTAGCAAGGTTTTCATCACCAACACCCCCCCTCCCTCCCTGGCCAACCCCTTCGTTGTTCTGCCATTGCTCCGCCCCCAACATCATGACGTTTGACGCGAGGGTTGGGCCAGGAGCGATTTGCCACCCCCCCCGCGCCTCCCTCCCTGCCAACCCCTTCGTTGTTCTGCCATTGCTCCGCCCTCGAGGGTGGGGCCCGGAGCGATTTTGGTGGCTTCACCACCACGAACCTTCGAACCTTTTTGAAGGAAGTCAGGGCTTGGCTTCAGTGACGTCAGTGTCCTCAGAACGTTGAGGGTGAGTTTTATTATAGTAGATAATATACACCCTAGTAACAGTGTCCTTTTGGTTGTCCTCCTTCCACCAGGTCCCTGAGATGCCTACTATATCTATTTCTTCATTTAGTGCTATATGCTCTAAATCTTCTTTCTTATTTTTTTAGGCTTCTAGTATTTATATAAAGACACTTCAAATTGTGGTTTCTCTTTACATCTAGAAGCTGCTTAGAAGTTGACAGGGATAATTTGTAACCTTTACTCTGCTCTTCCTTTAAAAACTCCCAGCTTTCTTTCATCTTTGTTGAAACCTCCCTAAGGTCCTGTTTTCAAAGTATCCTTCCAGGATATTTCACTCCGAACTATGATCTTGAAGCAGGGGCGTAGCTACAGGTGGGCCTGGGTGGGCCCAGGCCCATCCAGTCTCTGTGACCTCCAACTGGTGCCTATCTGCACAGCCGCATTCAGTGACGTGCAGTTGTGCAATGCAGCCTCCGGGACGGTTTAGAAAACAAGCCACACAGCAGCTCTCCCGCCTCAGTTACTGGGAGTCGGGCAATAGGACAGGGACCTGCTTCGGCACATGACGCAGCGTACCTCAGAAATAAAGAGAACAGCAGCTACCAGCGTGCTCCCTCCAGTGGCGAGAGACAGCGGCACGTGTGTCACCAAGAATTCTGGTATCCGAGATCTCACCAGCCACACTTTAGGGGATCAGTGCAAGTCAGGACATGAGCGAGCCGACTAGCAACCAGAGGTTTTACTTTTGCTTCTGTCAACAGCATCCACCCCCATACAGTGAATGCGTACACTCAACACTGAGGGAGAGACGGTGAGGAGTGAGTGCAGCCCTGCACTCCCCTCCCCAAACAAAAAAGACAGCTGGACACTCGCCGAAGAAAAGAAAAGAGGCAGCAGAAGTGACATTCAAGATGAACTGCTTGAGCATTGTAGCAGGGAGGAGAGCTTGGGATACTATTTCCAATTAGTTTGCTAATTTTTTTCTTCATGCATTGCTGAAGTGAAGTCATGGGTAAAGTTGAAAGCTGTCTGTGGACTTTAACTGGTCTTTTGTTGACGGCTGGAGAAGAGATATTCTCAGGTATGAAGTTGCTGCGACTTTCATCAGGGTGCGGGGCTCTCTGCCTGGAATGGAAACGTTTCTTTTTTTTTTTTTTACGGAGAGGGAGAAGCAGGGCTGATGCTGGCTATAGGGAGGGATGGTGGAATAGGGAAGGGAAAGGCTGATTTTGGGTTACAAGAATGGATTAGGGGGGATAGGAAAGGAAGGGCCCATAGTGCTCACTCATATTAGCTGTGGGCCCACTCAAAATGTTAGGTCTGGCTATGCCACTGATCTTGAGTTATTGAATTAGTGTCATAAAAATCCCTCTAAATCAGGGGTTCTCAACCCAGTCCTTGGGACACACCTAGCCAGTCAGGTTTTCAGGATACCCACAATGAATATGCATGCGATAGATTTGCATGCACTACCTCCATTCTATGCAAATCTATCTCATACATATTCACTGTGGATGTCCTGAAAACCTGATTGGCTAGATGTGTCCCGAGAACGGGGTTGAGAATCTCTGCTCTAAATGTTTAATCATAGGTGTAGTCTGCCTTCTCGTCTTGGAGGGACAAAGCATATGGAAGTCATATTGGCAGTGGTGAAGAAGGGGAGACCCAAGTTAGAATTACGCTCCCCAACAGTTTGGATTGGTGCTGTCCCCCATGCCCACCACAAACTATGCCTATGTCAATGGTTTCCAAACCTGATCCTGGAGGCACCCCAGCCAGTCAGCTTTTCAGAATATCCACAATGAATATTCATGAGATATTTGGGTGCTGTCCCCCATGCCCACCACAAACTATGCCTAGGTATTTGTTAACACACTGTAGTAAAAAAAACCCTCAGTTAAGTGGAATGGAGGCATATCCTAGTGCTTACAGAACTGGGCTGACAAACAAATACATCGAAGCGAGTTACAATAAATCCCATTACTACTCCTTGTGATATTGAGCAAGTCACTTGACCCTCCATTGCCTCAAGTACAAAAATGAGATTGTAAGCTCTCCAGCCACAGGGAATTTCCTGTTTTACCTGAATGGAGGAGTGGCCTAGTGGTTAGGGTGGAGGACTTTGGTCCTGGGGAACTGAGGAACTGAGTTCAATTCCCACTTCAGGCACAGGCAGCTCCTTGTGACTCTGGGCAATTCACTTAACCCTCCATTGCCCCAGGTACAAATAAGTACCTGTATATACTATGTAAGCCGCATTGAGCCTGCCATGAGTGGGAAAGCGCGGGGTACAAATGTAACAAAAAAAAAAAAAAAAACTTGAGCTACTACTGAACAAGGTGTGAGATATAACTCCATAAAAATAAATTAAGGATCCTATGACCTTCTCCCACCCTTGCACTTACTACTTCACTCAGTGCAGAAATCTGTCCGAAGTATCCTTGAAGATCAAAGAAGTTGATTTTTTATTTCAATACTATGGAGCCAGCCGGATTAAACAGAGTAGAATGGGCTGCATTTTTTTGACATTGACTTAAGATTGCCGGAATTAGAAACTTTTGTGTTGGATTGGTCAGTTCAAATGATGACGTGATTCCTTTGTTTAGTTTCGGATTGGTTCATAGACATGGTGGAGCGGCACGTCATTAATTAATAAATTGAAGGCACATGTGAGGCAGTTACAGGCTCGTCTTTGGAGTACAGCACTTGAGATAGGAGAATGTGAGGATATCTCTGAGCGTGAACATATGACAGTGAATGTGGAGTCTTTACAAATGTGTTGAAACCCCTGAAGCAGCAACAGCGAAACGGGGATTTCCCTGTTGGGTTATGATTCAGCTACTGATTGAGTATGGGACACCATCACGTTGGCAGTCACGATAAGTAATCGGTAGCAAAGTACAGCAGCATATTGTAAAGCAGTGTACATCTTTTTGAGACAGATATTCTCTGTGATCTCTTTTTTTTGTGGAAACAGGCAAGGATCTGCTGCTCTTTCACTTGGATAAGTTACTTCTATTTTTGACATTTTTGGACATTTAATTGTGTGGAGTTTTTTTCGGGGGCCATATGATGCTGCGCCATGCTCATGCCTTATAGTCCGTTGTTTGGGCTGGCTGGGTAGCGTTACTGAATTCCCCCGTTTTTCTCCACTTTAATGGGTCTTTTTTGTTAAAGAAAGGTGCAGATCATTGGGTCCTGTATTTCTATAATAAATATACACAGGTAGTGTGAAACTGTGATCTTGAATTTCAAATTGATTTACTGTAAGCTTGAATGGAATATTAGATACAAATCAAGGTCAGATATACACATATTTTATCTTGTTGGGCAGACTGGATGGACCATACAGGTCTTTCTTTCTCTGCCATCATCTACTACGTCTGTAAAATAAAATTGTAGGGTACAGAAACAACAAGGACCTTTCCATTGCTGGGTCATACTATGTTGCTGACCTGGTGGGAGAATGCACATTTTTCTGCTGCTCTCTGTCCTGTGTTGTCCCAGAATTTTTACTACCATTAAACATTTATCTTTGTATTAGGATTTTGCAAGGAAAGGTATGACATAGTTGTTAAACAAGACATTGATCATCAGAAAGTCCTGGACTCAAATCCCAGTTGTGCTACCGACAGTAAAACTCTTGTAAAGACATTTTAGAGATTTCACTCTGGATCTATTTATTCAGGTGCAACTAAATGATAATAGATTTCCTTTAGTAGATGCCCAATCTTTTACAGTTTGATCGCTATATGATAGCTGCTGGCAAGTTCTTAAGCTCTGAGACCTAGGACAATGGAGCAGATTTAAAATAGTTTTCTTCGGTTTGATTACGGGATGCTCTTTATATTATTTCGACTAGCAAACACAAGAATCCTTACTGATCGAAGTGGAAATTACTGGGGCCAGCCCTGTGGGTGCAGTGGACAATGAATGAGCAACCTTCTAGACAGTGTTTAATGAGGGGTAATTGCTACTATAGTTTAGCACCCAAAATCATTTTACAAAATTGACGCCTATGGTGCAAACTTTGATTGTAACCTTTTCGACTATATCTGCAAAAAGAACTTGTATGATTTTAGTTTGAAATCCTTCCCTGAGGTCCTGGTATCTTCCTGTACAGGAGAAATATGTTAGAGACGTTACCTCCAGGTGAGTATTGTCGGCAGCACAAGGCAAGGCGGGATCTGTCCTCGTGCCACCATGGTCTACCCCATATCATAGTCATCCCCTTCTTACCTGGATGCCTCATGGTGGAGCGCGCCTCGCTGACCTAGAGCCGGAACCAAGCCACCAGCTTGCGCGCGCTGCCCTGGCTCCCAGCAGGATTAAGACGCTCATCGGCTCCTTGCTCCTGCCAAAAAGCACGCGGAACCGCCCAGGGCTCGGGTGAGTACAAATGCCCCAAGTAGGCGTGGCTTGTTGCGTTTCTACCTTCACTTCTCAAGTAGGAGGGGGGTGGGGTGGTAGCTTTCACTTTCGTGCAGCTGGGTTCGCATTTCATTGGCTCCGCCGCAGCCCGCTGTATTTGACGTATGTGTTAAAAGATGTCCCGATCTCTGAAAATAATAAAGTAATATTCAACACTGAGTAAAAAAACAAATGTAAAAGTTACAATAAAAGGGTACTTCTTACAGGACTACACATTTTTTAAATAGTGTGTCTAGTTCTAACTTTCTTTTTTAACACATATCTGAATCTGATCCCTATTTATGGACGATCTTAGTTGCTTTCGTTTATCGCCAACACTCTGCTTAATACTTAACTTGCTCTGTGTTGATAAAACCTTCTGGTGTTGATAGACTATAAACTATAACAAATTTGGACAACATGCTAAGATGAACTTGAAAGTTCTTTGAAAGATTAGCCTTGGAACTCCTATGATTATTTCTTTATTATCTCCTTAATGTACATAAAAGCATATGGGGCCAGATTCTACATATGTCACCTAAAAAATCGCTTAGGGGTGTTCTATAAACTATCTGGCCATGTGACTAGAATTATGCCAATGAAAACCTGGTGTAAATGCTCAAGTCTCACTTTAGGCATGGAGCAGGTTATTCTATAACACTGCATGTAAGGTTTTGGAATGCCCACAATCCACCCATGCTCCCTCCACAGCCACGCCCCGTTTTGGGATCCGCTTGGTAAAATTTATGGGGACTATGTTGTAGAATACACTTAAAGGTAGATGATCATACCCCAGCGCTATTTTAGATAGCGCTCTGGAAATACCGCTCTTTCAACACCGTAGTAGCACGGTGTAGCTCTATGGCATGATCAGAAGTTAATGTAGGCAGATATATGCAGCGGTGTAGCGGCGCTAACCCCTGTAGACAGCGTAGTTAAATGAAGCTAAGTAGCCGGGACGCATGCACAGTAATCAGATGCGCTAATCAGACGCACTAGGCTACGAACAGCACGCTTGTGCGTAGGGCTGCTTGTCGTTTTGTCGTAAAGTGCGTCCTTTCGTAAAGCGGGTTCAACCACATGGTGCTGTAAAACATTGGTTCCCTGTTGATCGAGGTGGCTTTGCATTGTATTGTTTGTACCTCGTTCGCCTTTGCTGGTAACTGGGTTTTCTCAATTCCTCCAGGTTTTTTGTTGTTTTGTAGGGGGTGGTGTAAAGTTTTGGGGTGATGTAAGGGTCTGGTGACAGCAAATCTCTTATTTACACAACTCTGTGCTCTGGAGCACTATGGTATGACACTTATATTTAACAAAACAAAAAATAGAACAATGTACAATTTTTTTTTTTTTTTTTTAACAAAGTCTCTCAAGGGAGGCCTTGTCCTCCTCCCTGTATGGCCCTTTGCAGCGGGCTAACGAGCACCCTTTGCACCCTGAAGTGCTGCTCGTTAGCCTGCCGTGTTGCCGACATCTCCAGCTTCATTGTGTATTTTTATTTACCATTTCCCTTCTTTTCTGATTTTTCATGATTCATCGCCGGCTTGTATAGCATAGGTAGTTGTTGGTTCCTCCTGTACCTGTGTGTTTTTAACCTTGTTCAGGTAAGCATCAGCTTTTTCTCTTTTAACAAAAGGCCGCCCAGCAGAAAAGGGGTTCGTGTTGCACTTCATGGAATTTTATTGAATTCTTGTAATAACAATACAGGGATAAGAAAAATACAACTAGCTCTGATGGGTCCTGCGCCACAAGAACACCAGCTAGGAACCTGGCATTATTCTGCAGCGCTGTTTTTCGGTATAGCGCCATTCAACACCTCTGTTCATGAGGCGCTAGTTTTCGATCATCCAGGAGGAATGCGAAATGACCTTATTTACATGAGATTGACTACATTTAAATGTCATGTGCGCAAGTGCCTAGCGCGCTTGCAGTTTATGGCGGTAACCACATTGATCATCCCACATTGTTAAAAGCGTGCACAAAAACAGCGTTAATGGGCTTGCGCGCTCACATTGACTTTTGATCATTAGTGCATTAGCGAGTAGTGCATGTAAATTCTAATTATTGCCAATTAGTGCTTAACAAATAAAATAATTGCTTGTTACCATCTAATTATCAGTGCTGGTTGGCTTGTTATCAAATTAAGTTGCAGGCACAAATTGGCTATGCGTGCTAATTTGAACACGTAACTCAAGGCGCCATATATTGAATTAGGTGGATGATGTGCCATAGTGGGCCAGATTAGAGACCCACTGAGCCCAGCAGTAACCTATCCAGATCAAGGGACCTGGCAAGATTCCAAAGGACGGATCCATTCTTTGTTGTTCACTCCAAGAGACCAGCAACAGCTTTCCCAAATCTACCTGGTAAATAATAGTTTATGACTTTTCCTCCAGAAACTTGTCTAAACCCATTTCATTTTATGTTACCCCTTGTATGTTTGAAAAAAAAAAAAAAACACTTTCTCTGATTTGTTTTAAATATGCTACCAGAATGTGAAGTTACCCAGTTCTAGGTGGGAGATTTTGGGACAGTCCTGGATTTCTGACCACACATTATGGGACATGCAGCACTAATTTCAATAAATAAAGAGGGGCAAAATTAAAAAAAACTCCATATGAGGAAATTAAAAAATACACCTACAAAAAGTGAACCTCACAGGGGAAAAAACCCCTTGAAAAACACCCAAATCTTCAAAATTAAATACTACGTATGGTGCAAGCTCACATGTCTGTTTAAAAGAAAAAGTCCCGTTCGTTCCAAAACAACCAAATAGTTGTGTAGCAAAACTCTTTAATATGCAAATCTTTGTATGGTCTGAGTCCTGCATATAGCAATCCAGCTTAGGATAGACCGTAGAGAGCTTCGACAGAAACTCCAGTCATTTGGAACATGAGGACGGTGCTGGGCAGACTTTTTCAGTCTATGTCCTGCAAATAATAAGATGGATTTGAATAGGCTTTGTTGGCAACTCCTGTAATTGGAGCATAAGGATACAGCTGAGCAAACTTCTATGGTCAATGTCCTTGAAACTACAAAGAAAGACCATGATCAAGTATATAATATCATGTTCATTATTGATTCAATCTTGAATTGAGAATGAATGAGACTATTGGGTAGACTAGATGGACCATTCAGGTCTTTATCTGCTGTCACTTAATTAATAAATTTCTTTATTTATTAGGATTGATTTACCACATTTTTCAAGGAATTCACTCAAGGTGATGTACAGTAAGAATAGATCAAACATGAGCAATAGGCAATTACAGCAGTAAAAATATTCAAATAACAATACAAAGTATGGCATGGTATAATTCTTACAATGTCAACACAATACGTAATAGAACATTTTAATTGATATTGAAGGGTAAAGCAAAGATGGAACACATAGATAAGAGAGTAAGAAGAGTTAGAAAGTAAGGTGACTGATTTAAAGAAAGTTGCACGTGAGGTCAGAGAGATGGTTAAATATTATCTCAGCTAGGGTAGGAGTGGATAAACATGTCATGCTGCAGTATGTGCAGCCCGTGTCACTCCTTGTGTATGTGAGTGAGACTAACAAGTCAGTTACTTCTTCCATTAAAGGCCTGGTTGAAGAGCCAAGCTTTCACCTGCTTCCTGAAGTAGAGATAGTCTTGTGTTAAGCAGAGCCTTTCAGGGAGTGCATTCCAGAGTGTGGGGGCTACTCCAGAGAAGGCTCACTTGCGGGTATCACATTGTGTAATGTCTTTTGGAGAGGGTGTGGTTAGTGATAGTCCTTGAAAGGACCTTAGTGTCCTTGGCGGTGTGTAGAGGATCATCCTATTCTTCAGGTACTCAGGGTCGTTCCCTTTCATGGCCTTGAAGATCAGACATAGAGTTTTAAATAGTACTGGCAGCCAATTAAGTTTTTGCAAAAATGGTGTGATATGGTCATGTCGCTTGCAACCTTCTACGAGTCTTGCTGCAGCATTCTGAATCAATTGGAGCTGGTGTAGGCCCCTTGTAGTCAGACCATTGTATAGTGCATTGCAGTAATCCAGTCTTGATGTTATCATGGCATGCACAACTGGGATAAGATTTGCCTTCTCGATGTAAGGAGAGAGGCAGCATAGCCTCTTGAAGGTTGCTTGGAATTGGGGAATCAGAGTAAGTGTTGAATCTAACTGTATGCCAAGGTTCCTGACTTGTGATTTGAGGAGGAGTTCGTACTTCCCAAAAGGAATTTTGATGTCAGGTATGTATCCACTTGTGTTAGGGTTCCAGAGAAGCTCGGTTTTACTTGGGTTCAGGCAAAGTTTGTTGTGTATAGCCCATTCTTGAATAGTGCTGGGCAGACTTATACAGTCTGTGCCAGAGCTGGTGGTGGGAGGCGGGGCTGGTGGTTGGGAGGCAGGGATAGTGCTGGGCAGACTTGTACGGTCTGTACCCTGAAAATGACAGTTACAAATTAAGGTAAAATATACACAAAAAGTAGCACATATGAGTTTGTCTTGTTGGGCAGACTGGATGGACCGTGCAGGTCTTTTTCTGCTGTCATCTACTATGTTACTATGTTACTATGATGTTAGACATGCTACTATGTAAATCTTCAATGAAAAAACACTGTTTAAACTCTAATATGGACCATGCATTGCTGCTCGCTTTGTCAAGGAACCCAATTTAAAAGTTTCACAGTATGAACTCCTGCGAGCAAGAACAGCATACATAAGATTAAACACTACAGTTTAACTTAAGCACTAATTTAAAAAAGCAGTATATACATGTACATCAGCAGACAATGACCGGGCAAGGTACCTCATAATCCTGCTCATAACAGCTAGTGGAAAATGCTGAAGGGCTGGAAACCGGAAAGATGGCCCTTAAAAAGGAGAATGTCAAGCCGGCTGTCTGACCAGACACCCCCGTGGTAACATGACATCACAGAAACGCCCACCATTTTACCTCACGGTTCAATCCCCATGGTTCAAACGTATGTATGGATCCATTTTTGTTCCTGGCGCCAAAGTTGATGCACCGAGTCTTCCGCTCTCAAAAGAGTAGGAACCTCCAACTACAACAAAATGCAAATCATCTAAATTGTGATAATGGGAGATCCAGTGCTGCACCAAAGGTGCTTCAGTGGCCCCCATAAGTATTCAGCTAACATGTTCTAAAATCCTTTATCACACTGCTCTTGTGGTATGTCCAATATACAAGTTAGGACGTGGACACCAGATCACATATACCACCCCAGCAGATGAACAGTCATAGTCCTTAACCTATATTTATTGAATAAAGCGGGATGGTGAATGATCTGAACAGTCAAAGCATAATGGCACCACTTTGTGGTAAAACGTCTCCAGGACTTGAAGTTTTAATCCAAGATTTAACTAAAAGGTCCCTCAAATTTCTGCCCCACATAAAAGCAAAATGGGGCATGTCCTGAAAAACACCATGTGGTTGCTGAATGTGCCGAAAAGAGCTTGCAACATACGTAGTGTTTAATTTTGAAGATTTGAGTGTTTTTCAAGGGTTTTTTTTCCCCTGAGGTTCAATTTTTGTAGGTGCACTAATTTCAATAGGCAGGATCAGGCACTACAAATCCCATGCTGCTTTGGGATGTAGGTTCAAAACCAGGACTGACTAAAAAGTCTCCAGCCTGAAACTGGGTAACTTGGCATCTCTGCAATTCCTGTTTGCTCATTCCACTTCACTCCACTCATGATTTTATAGGCCTCTATCATATCTCCTCTCAGCTGTTTCTTCTTTAAGCTGTAGAGCCATTCCATCCCCTTTATTATTTTTGTCACACGTCTCTGGACGTTTTTTTTTTAGTTCTGCTATGTCTTTTTCTTTTTAGATTGAGTACTATGTATAATTCTGGTCATCCAAGGAGTACTGACCTCACAGATCAATACAAAGGCATTACAATCATCCATACTCAGAATAATTCCTGATTTGATTTTCTGACCACTACTGTACACTGGTCTGAGGATTTCAATCTGTTGTCCACAATGACTCCAAGATCATTTTCCAGTATACTGAGTCCTGACGTAGAACCTGGCATTGTGTACCTATAGTCTAGTTAGGATTATGTGATTCACCTTGTCCAAATTAAATATCTGTCTTTTAGACAACCAGTCTCCCAGGATCCTCCTGCAATTCCTCACAGATTGTAATTAACCATTTTGAATAATTTTGTGTCATCTACAAATTTGATCATTTCATTCATTTCTCCTTTTCTAGATCATTCATTCTTAAACCTCTTCTGAGGGACTCCAAGCCAGTTGAGGTTTCAAGATATCCACAATGAATATTTACGAGAGCCAGTTTCTGTCTGAATCCACTATATTCAGCCCATATATGCTGGTGGATTGGATATCTGTGGAACTGCTCTGCTACTATCTATATATGGCTGGGGCAGACTTTGGGTGGAATGAAGGTGGGAACCATAAATTATGCATATTAAGGTGATATTAAGCCACTATACTGAATAGCAGTCCCAAAGTAATGGTACGGCAGTTGAATACTGCCTCTATAAAGGCAATCCTTTAACCTAGGCACCCACATTTATGCATGTGTTACACATGTAAACGTTTATAATACTAGCTAGAGAATGACACGGGAACAAAGTTTGTCTCCGTCCTTGTGGGCTCTGTCCCCATCCCCTCAGACCCTTTCTCTGTCCTTACCCCATCCCCACAGATTCTGTCCCCATCCCCGGGGGCTCTATCCTCATCTGCAGAAGCTGTGAACACTTATGATTTGATATTTACTGTCTTCACCCTATTGCCTGTAACTTACAATTGTTGTTGCATTGTGATTTCATATTTTTATGCTGGTATTTTCTCGATTGAAGGGTGTTGAACTTCTGTTCCAGTGATGTCATATTTTTATGCTGCAATTGTCTTAAAGGTGCTCTCTAGAACTGTGCTTTGAACCTGTGCCAAGTGACTTAATCCAATCAACTTGGTTACACAGAATTTGGTGACTCTGGTGTCTGTCTTAAAGCTGTGTTTATTAGAATTGGATTTTGAATCTTCAGTGCCAGAGACCTAATTCAATCAATTTGGTTATATAGCATCTGGTGACTCATAGCTCTGGAGGAGAGGCAATTTGTATAGAGCTGTGTTGTAAAAGAAAAAAACAAAACAAAACTTAAGTTTACCTTGTGAGCTGTGAGCTATGCTGGGCATTTTCAGACTTGGTTTGATTGGTAACTGAGATTACCTGTGTCCTAGTCCCACCCACCCTACTACTACTACTTAGCATTTCTATAGCGCTGCCAGGGTTACGCAGCGCTGTACAAGTTTAAACACGGGGAGGGACAGTCCCTGCTCAAGAGAGCTTACAATCTAACCCCTAGGTGAACTCCCTTTTTATAGGGCAATCAAGGGACAAGTATCTTAATTACACCATAATTGGTCAATCCTACTCCTTGTTATCCCCTATCATAGTTCACCTTTTTTACACTTGTGAATCAGATCAATATGACCTTCATTCAGTGCAATATATGTTCTGCTTTAATCCTAAAGCAAACTATCTGGAGCCTTAGAGCTTGTCCTATCTGTCTTCAAACATCAACTTTGAAAGATGAGATCAACAAACTTAAGAAAGAATTAGCTACAACTGAAAAAGCATCCAGGATTACTCAATTCCCAGCCAATTTACCACCACCACCACTGCCACAGAGAATGAAACTATAGAGGAATCGATGGGTCACAGTAGGCTCTGGTAGACTAAGATCTGTGACACAGAAGCACTCACCTTCCCAACCTTTGCCCCTGTCAGATTCTTTTGCTGCGCCACATCAATCATTATGATGCTGAAAAAAGAAGTACTGTGGTGGAACCAGAGGCAATAAAAGTAGCACAACCCAAGAAACATCCCCCAAACAATGACAAATGGGTGAAAAGCAAAAACTCTTACTGTTCGGAGACAGTGGCATACCTAGGGTAGTTGACACCTGGGGCTGGTCATTTTTTAACACCCCCCTCCAAAATCCAGTACTAGGCATACAGAGAATACAAAACACTCACGACCTATAGAGCAATTCTAGCATACCATAAGCAGTAATTTCTACAAGTCACACAAGGAAAAGGAAAGCATCTTAAACACTACAGTGAGCACTAGAACATCAATTCACCTATTGTAAAACGAAACCAGACAGAATAGTACAGATCGTAAATCCTGCACCGTCAATGCCAACTGAAAGCCATGTCTTTTTCACAAACACAGATACATCCTAATCCACTATAGAATAAGTAATCATAAACTTTCTATTTAGGCAAATGCCAGACTCTGCATACAATGCAACACCACAGAAACAGAAAATGTCCCCTAGTACTATGCAAAATATAAAGACAGCAGATGTAAATTTGAAAAATCTAATAAATACCAATCAGCACTTACAAATTAAGACATAGAAATAAAACAAATATAGAAAATAAAATAATACCATTTTATTGGACTAATACATTTAGCTTTCAGAGGCCAAAACCTCTGTCCTCAGGTCAATACAGTATAGTGCTGTTACAGTATTTTATCCTGAGCTGAGGAAGGGGGTTTTGTTCTCCAAAAGTTAGTCAAAATGTATTAAAATTAGTCAATAAAAGATTACCTTATTTACATGTTCTATTTATAAACATTTATTAACACATCTACAATACTACTTGATCCTAAAGCAAAAAAAAAATATATATATATATTTTATTTACAGTTTTTTGTCTCTGGTTTCTGTTTTCCTCATCTTCCTTTCACCGTCTTCCTTCCATCCACCATCTGTCTTCGCGCTCTCTCTGCCATCCAGTGTCTGCCCTCTCTGCCATCCCTTCCATCCACTGTCTGCCCTTTCTCTCTGCCTTTTCAATCAACCATTTGCCCTCCCTCTCCCATCCATCCAGGGTCTGCCCCAGGGGCGTAGCCAGACAATAGATTTTAGGTGGGCCTGGGCAAGAAGTGGGTGAGCACCAAGTGTTCTCCCCCCCCCCCCCCCCCACCAAAAAATATGTCAGCTGGCAGGAAAATGCTTCTTTCCACTTTGGGAGTCTGAAGCAGGCATGCACTGAAAACTGAGAATGCACAGGTGCCGGTATCATAGAGAGTAGCATTTTCATTACCATCAGGGGGAATTCTTCAGGTGGTGGAGCTTGGGATCCCCACTAGCTACCACTAAATATGTGGTACTGTTGGGTGGGCCTAAGTGGGTGGGCTCTGGCCCACCCAGGCCCACCTGTGGCTACGCCACTGGTCTGCCCTCCCTCTCGCTGCCCCTTCTTTTCGGCCCCCAGTTCCAGCCCCATTATCCCACCTGCCCCAGCCCACATCTTCCACCTGCCCCTCCTTTTCAGCCCCCAGTTTCAGCCCCACTATCCCACCAGTCCCCAGTTTCAGCCCCCAGCCACTTCTCCCTGCCCCCTTTTCAGCCCCCAGTCCTCACAGCAGTGGCACAGCCACAGGTGGGCTTGGGTGGGCCAGGGCCCACCCATTTATGGCTCAGGCCCACCCAACAGTAGCACATGTTTAGTGGTAACTGGTGGGAATCCCAAGCTCCGCCAGCTGAAGATTTCCCCCTAATGGTAACAAAAATGCTACTCTCCACAACACCAGCACCTGCGCATGCTCAGTTTTCAGTGCATTCCTGCTGTCAAGGTGGAAAGAAGCATTTTCCCACCAGCTGAGATTTTGTTTTGGGGGGGGGGGGGGAGAACACTTGGTGCCCACCCAATTCTTGCCTACGCCCACCCAAAATCTGTTGTCTGACTACGCCCCTGCCCCACAGTTTCAGCCCCTGCACCTTTTCAGCCCCCAGTTCCAGTACTAGCCCCCTTATCCCACCTACCCTCCTTTTTAGCCACCAGTTCCAGTCCCCTTCATCCACATGGCTTACATTAGGGCCCCCTTTTTCAGCCCCAGACCCATTCTCCTACCTGCCCCAGGCATGGCCCCATTCTCCCTCCTGCCCCCTTCTCAGACCCCAGTTCCAGCTTCAGGCCCCCCCTCCCAGACCCAGTCCCCTTCTCCCATCTGAGCCCCCCCAGACCTAGTCCCAGTCCCCTTCTCCCATCTGAGCCACCCCCAGACCCATCCCCTTCTCCCATCTGAGCCCCCCCCACCCAGTCCCTGTCCCCTTCTCCCATCTGAGCGACCCCCAGAACCAGCCCCCTTCATCCATCTGAGCCCCCTCAGACCCAGTCCCGGTCCTCTTCTCCCATCTGAGCAACCCTCCAGGCCTAGTCCCCTTCTCCCATCTAAGCCCCCCCACCCAGTCCCAGTCCCCTTCTCCCACCTGAGCCCCCCTCCCCAACCCAGTCCCCATCTGCCTACCAGATCCATCGACGGACAGATGACCCTCTTCTCCTGCCACCCAGCCTTAAAATAAAACCTGTGAAGCGCCTCACGTCTGCTCTGCTGTAAAGGAAGCAAATTGCCTCATCGCGTCGGCCCTTCCCTCACTGTGTCCCGCCCTCTGATGTAACTTCCTATTTCCACGGGGGTGACAAAAGGAAACAAGGGAATTCGGAAAGTCACCCCCAGAATAAACATGATGGCAGAGGGAAAGGTCATTTAAATATAGAAAACCACCTAAACTCACTATGTAAATGGAGAGCAATGAGCACAAATGCTCATAGTCTAGGTAAAACGGCTCAAGACTTGCAAGCTCTGAAGTTTGAAAAAAACTTGGATATTGTTGCTATTGCAGAGACATGGTACAATGATTCCCATGAATGGGATGTGACCATACCAGGCTAAAATCTTTTTAGGAAGGATAGAGAGGGCCAAAGGGGTGGAGAAGTGGCGCTGTATGTAAAAAAAAAAAAAAAAGGAACCCTCCCCCGGTCCAGAGGAAGGAAGCAATAGGGCTCAAGCGAAAGCTTTTCCCTCTGCTGTGCCCCAGAAACCCCTTACACCCCTCCTTCCCTCCTTAGTGCTAACCACACACACCAATTTTCTCCAGGGCTCTCTGAAAGGCTGTAGAAAGGCAGCCCACAAACCTTTTAGTTTACTTCCCCTTCGTGCTAGGGCAGAAAGGTTCATCAACTCTCCTTCCCCTCCTCCCTCTTCAGTTCCTTCCTCCTCCCCTTTTGCCTGCTTCCCAGTCCATCAGCTCCTCGCCACCTGTGTTTTCCACCTGTTGGTCTTTCCCCTGATTAGTTTCCATGCAGCAATCTTCCCCATCCCCCTCGGCCCCTTGGGACTTGTAGTCTTTTGGTTCCCTTCTCTCTGGATCCTCCCCCCTTCGTCGGGGCACTTGGGAATTGTGGTCCTCCCTTATCCCCATAGACCTGGCGTGGCTCCTTCTCCCCTGGATCCTAACTGGTCGGTCTGAGGCATCCTGGGATTTGTAGTTGTAAGCACCAGGGGAACGCAGGCTGCTGCCGGTTTGCTGCTTTTTCTTCACCTGTTCCCCTCCCAGGGACTCCTCACAAGAGATTGTGGATGCCTGTCAAAGTGCCTTGCTCAGACAAAAGGTGACGGGACCCATGAGGGAAGGGTTGATACTGGATCTAGTGCTCACGAATGGAGGAAGTATTTCCAATATCCGGGTGGGTGCCCACCTATATAATAGTGATCATCACACCATATGGTTTGATATAAGGGCAAAGGCAGAGCGTGGACGCACAAAACTCAAAGTACTGGATATCAAATGTACTGATTTTGATAAAATGGGGGAACACCTGAAGAAGGAGCTATTGGAGTGGGAAGGCGTAGGAGAAGTGGAGGAAAGTAAACAAAACCAAGAGAAACAGGAAACCTATATGGTTCTCCAAACAAGTAGCTGAAAAAATAAGAGCAAAAGAGGCTTTGTTGAAGAAATACAAAGCGAATGCTACATACCTGTAGAAGGTATTCTCCGAGGACAGCAGGCTGATTGTTCTCACTGATGGGTGACGTCCACAGCAGCTCCTCCAATCGGAAAACTTTACTAGCAAAGGCCTTTGCTAGTCCTCGCGCGCCGATGCGCACCGCGCATGCGCGGCCGTCTTCCCGCCCGAACTGGCTCGTGTTCGTCAGTCCCATATGTAGCAAGACAAAACAAGGGAAGACACAACTCCAAAGGGGAGGCGGGCGGGTTTGTGAGAACAATCAGCCTGCTGTCCTCGGAGAATACCTTCTACAGGTATGTAGCATTCGCTTTCTCCGAGGACAAGCAGGCTGCTTGTTCTCACTGATGGGGTATCCGTAGCCCCCAGGCTCACTCAAAACAACAAACATGGTCAATTGGGCCTCGCAAAGGCGAGGACATAACTGAGATTGACCTAACAATTTATCCAACTAATTGAGAATGTAGCCTGGAACAGAATAAACGTGGGCCTAGGGGGATGGAGTTGGATTCTAAACCCGGAACAGATTCTGAAGCACTGACTGCCCGAACCGACTGTCACATTGGGTATCCTGCTGCAGGCAGTAATGAGATGTGAATGTGTGGACAGATGACCACGTCGCAGCTTAGCAGATCTCTTCAATAGTGGCTGACTTCAAGTGGGCCACTGACGCAGCCAAGGCTCTGACATTGTGAGCCGTGACATGACCCTCAAGAGCCAGCCCAGCCTGGGCGTAAGTGAAGGAAATGCAATCTGCTAGCCAATTGGATATGGTGCGTTTCCCCACAGCCACTGCCCTGCTGTTGGGATCAAAAGAAACAAACAATTGGGCGGACTGTCTGTTGGGCTGTGTCCGCTCCAGATAGAAGGCCAATGCTCTCTTGCAGTCCAATTTGTGCAGCTGACGTTCAGCAGGGCAGGAATGAGGACGGGGAAAAAATGTTGGCAAGACAATTGACTGGTTCAGATGGAACTCCGACACAACCTTCGGCAAGAACTTAGGGTGAGTGCGGAGGACTACTCTGTTATGATGAAATTTGGTGTAAGGGGCCTGGGCTACCAGGGCCTGAAGCTCACTGACTCTACGAGCTGAAGTAACTGCCACCAAGAAAATGACCTTCCAGGTCAAGTACTTCAGATGGCAGGAGTTCAGTGGCTCAAAATGAGGTTTCATCAGCTGGGTGAAAATGACATTGAGATCCCATGACACTGTAGGAGGTTTGACGGGGGGCTTTGACAAAAGCAAACCTCTCATGAAGCGAACAACTAAAGGCTGTCCTGAGATCGGCTTACCTTCCACACGGTAATGGTATGCACTGATTGCGCTAAGGTGAACCCTTACAGAGTTGGTCTTGAGACCAGACTCAGACAAGTGCAGAAGGTATTCAAGCAGGGTCTGTGTAGGACAAGAGCGAGGATCTAGGGCCTTGCTGTCACACCAGACGGCAAACCTCCTCCATAGAAAGAAGTAACTCCTCTTAGTGGAATCTTTCCTGGAAGCAAGCAAGATACGGGAGACACCCTCTGACAGACCCAAAGAGGCGAAGTCTACGCTCTCAACATCCAGGCCGTGAGAGCCAGAGACTGGAGGCTGGGATGCAGAAGCGCCTCTTCGTCCTGTGTGATGAGGGTCGGAAAACACTCCAATCTCCATGGTTCTTCGGAGGACAACTCCAGAAGAAGAGGGAACCAGATCTGACGCGGCCAAAACGGAGCAATCAGAATCATGGTGCCTCGGTCTTGCTTGAGTTTCAACAAAGTCTTCCCCACCAGAGGTATGGGAGGATAAGCATACAGTAGACCTTCCACCCAGTCCAGGAGGAAGGCATCCGATGCCAGTCTGCTGTGGGCCTGAAGTCTGGAACAGAATTGAGGGACCTTGTGGTTGGCCTGAGATGCAAAGAGATCCACCAAGGGGGTGCCCCACACCTGGAAGATCTGCCGCACTACCCTGGAATTGAGCGACCACTCGTGAGGTTGCATGATCCTGCTCAACCTGTCGGCCAGGTATGTGGCTTGGAGCAACATGCCGTAACGGCGAGCCCACAGCCACATGCTGACGGCTTCCTGACACAGGGGGCGAGATCCGGTGCCCCCCTGCTTGTTGATGTAATACATAGCAACCTGGTAGTCTGTCTGAATTTGGATAATTTGGTGGGACAGCCGATCTCTGAAAGCCTTCAGAGCGTTCCAGACCGCTCGTAACTCCAGGAGATTGATCTGCAGATCGCGTTCCTGGAGGGACCAGCTTCCCTTGGGTGTGAAGCCCATTGACATGAGCTCCCCACCCCAGGAGACACGCATCCGTAGTCAGCACTTTTTGTGGCTGAGGAATTTGGAAAGGACGCCCCAGAGTCAAATTGGACCAAATCGTCCACCAATACAGGGAGTTGAGAAAACTCGTGGACAGGTGGATCACGTCTTCTAGATCCCCAGCAGCCTGAAACCACTGGGAAGCTAGGGTCCATTGAGCAGATCGCATGTGAAGGCGGGCCATGGGAGTCACATGATCTGTGAAGGCCATGTGGCCCAGCAATCTCAACATCTGCCGAGCTGTGATCTGCTGGGACGCTCGCATCCGTGAGACGAGGGACAACAAGTTGTTGGCTCTCGTCTCTGGGAGATAGGCACGAGCCGTCTGAGAATCCAGCAGCGCTCCTATGAATTCGAGTCTCTGTACTGGGAGAAGATGGGACTTTGGATAATTGATCACAAACCCCAGTAGCTCCAGGAGGCGAATAGTCATCTGCATGGACTGTAGAGCTCCTGCCTCGGATGTGTTCTTCACCAACCAATCGTCGAGATAGGGGAACACGTGTACTCCCAGCCTGCGAAGCGCCGCTGCTACTACAGCCAAGCACTTCGTGAACACTCTGGGCGTAGAGGCGAGCCCAAAGGGTAGCACACAGTACTGGAAGTGACGTGTGCCCGGCTGAAATCGCAGATACTGCCTGTGAGCTGGCAGTATCAGGATGTGCGTGTAGGCGTCCTTCAAGTCCAGAGAGCATAGCCAATCGTTTTCCTGAATCATGGGGAGAAGGGTGCCCAGGGAAAGCATCCTGAACTTTTCCTTGACCAGATATTTGTTCAGGGCCCTTAGGTCTAGGATGGGACGCATCCCCCCTGTTTTCTTTTCCACAAGGAAGTACCTGGAATAGAATCCCAGCCCTTCTTGCCCGGATGGCACAGGCTCGACCGCATTGGCGCTGAGAAGGGCGGAGAGTTCCTCTGTAAGTACCTGCTTGTGCTGGAAGCTGTAAGATTGAGCTCCCGGTGGGCAATTTGGAGGGTTGGAGGCCAAATTGAGGGTGTATCCTTGCTGGACTATTTGAAGAACCCAACGGTCGGAGGTTATAAGAGGCCACCTTTGGTGAAAAACTTTCAACCTCCCCCCGACCGGCAGATCGCCCGGCACTGACACGTCGATGTCGGCTATGCTCTGCTGGAGCCAGTTAAAAGCTCGCCCCTTGCTTTTGCTGGGGAGCCGTGGGGCCTTGCTGAGGCGCACACTGCTGACGAGAGCGAGCGTGCTGGGGCTTAGCCTAAGCCGCAGGCTGTCGAGAAGGAGGACTGTACCTACGCTTACCAGAAGAGTAGGGAACAGTCTTCCTTCCCCCATAAAAGCGTCTACCTGAGGAGGTAGATGCTGAAGGCTGCCGGCGGGAGAACTTGTCGAAAGCGGTATCCCGCTGGTGGAGCTGCTCTACCACCTGTTCGACTTTCTCTCCAAAAATATTGTCCGCTCGGCAAGGGGAGTCCGCAATCCGCTGTTGGATCCTATTCTCCAGGTCAGAGGCACGCAGCCATGAGAGTCTGCGCATCACCACACCTTGAGCAGCGGCCCTGGACGCAACATCAAATGTATCATATACCCCTCTGGCCAGGAATTTTCTGCACGCCTTCAGCTGCCTGACCACCTCCTGAAATGGCTTGGCTTGCTCAGGAGGGAGCTTGTCCACCAAGCCCGCCAACTGCCGCACATTGTTCCGCATATGTATGCTCGTGTAGAGCTGGTAAGACTGGATTTTGGCCACGAGCATAGAAGAATGGTAGGCCTTCCTCCCAAAGGAGTCTAAGGTTCTAGAGTCCTTGCCCGGGGGCGCCGAAGCATGCTCCCTAGAACTCTTAGCCTTCTTTAGGGCCAGATCCACCACACCAGAGTCGTGAGGCAACTGAGTGCGCATCAGCTCTGGGTCCCCATGGATCCGGTACTGGGACTCGATCTTCTTTGGAATGTGGGGATTACTTAGAGGCTTGGTCCAGTTCGCCAGCAATGTCTTTTTTAGGACATGATGCATGGGTACTGTGGACGCTTCCTTAGGTGGAGAAGGATAGTTCAAGAGCTCAAACATTTCAGCCCTGGGCTCATCCTCCACAACCACCGGGAAGGTGATGGCCATAGACATCTCCCGGACAAAGGCTGCAAAAGACAGACTCTCGGGAGGAGAAAGCTGCCTTTCAGGGGAGGGAGTGGGATCCGAAGGAAGGCCATCAGACTCCTTGTCAGAGAAATATCTGATGTCCTCCTCCTCCTCCCACGAGGCCTCACCATCGGTATCAGACACAAGTTCATGAACCTGTGTCTGAAGCCATGCCCGGCTTGACTCCGTGGAAACACGGCCACGGTGGGAGCGTCGAGAGGTAGACTCCCTCACCAGCACCGGCGAAGCTCCCTCCGCCGACGTCGTCGGGGAGCCTTCCTGGGAGGCGACCGCAGTCGGTACCGCAAGCGGCACCGATGTCGGAGACCTCACCCCGGGCAAGGGGCCAGCCGGCGCCTCACTCGACGGTACCGGTGGCGCAAGCACCCCCGGTACCGGAGGGGAAGGGTGCAACAGCTCTCCCAGGATCTCTGGGAGAATGGCCCGGAGACTCTCGTGCAGAGCGGCTGTGGAGAAAGACATGGAAGCCGATGCAGACGTCGAGGTCAGAGTCTGTTCCGGACGTGGAGGCTGTTCCGGGCTGTCCAAGGTGGAGCGCATCGACACCTCCTGAACAGAGGGTGAGCGGTCCTCCCGGTGCCGATGCCTACTGGGTGCCGACTCCCTCGGTGACCCAGAGCTCTCGGTACCGATGCGGGAAGGAGACCGGTGTCGATGCTTCTTTGACTTTTTCAAACGAAGCATGTCACCAGAACTTCCCGGTACCGACGAGGAGGACGTAGAATCCAGCCGTCGCTTCCTCGAGGCCGAGGCCGAAGAAGGTCGGTCTCGGGGGGGCTGTACCGCAGGAGCCCTCAGGGTAGGGGGAGACCCACCCGAAGGCTCACCGCCACCAGCAGGGGAATGGACAGCCCTCACCTGCACTCCAGTCGAAGCACCACCGTCCGACGACATCAGCACTAGTGGAGGTCCCGGTACCACCGACGCCGACGCAGCCTTTCGATGTCTCGGTACCGACGATGCAGAGGGTCGATGCCTCGATGCAGTCGATGCCGAGGTCGAAGGTCTTGATGCTGTCGACGTCGATGCACTCGATGCCCCTGGTGCTGTTGTCGACGAAGAGCCCGAGAACAACATGTTCCACTGGGCCAATCTCGCTACCTGAGTCCTCTTCTGTAAAAGGGCGCAAAGACTACAGGCCTGCGGGCAGTGCCCAGCCCCCAGACACTGAAGACATGACGCGTGCCTATCAGTGAGCGAGATTACCCGGGCGCACTGGGTGCACTTCTTGAAGCCGCTGGGAGACTTCGATGACATGGGCAGAAAAATCACGCTGGCGAAATCAAAATTCGTAATGGCGATATAGGCACCAAAAATAGGGAGAGAAAAAACCCGTACCGAGGCCTCAAAAAAGGCCTACCCCGAAAGCGAAAGGAAACTTACGCGGGGCAAAAGCTGGAAACACGGGAAAGGGGTAAAGACCGTAAAGGTCCTTTTTTTTTTTTTTCAGCGAAAATCGCAAAGACGCGCGAGGGTCAACTTTGAGGGGTGCGAAACGGCGCAAAACACGACAGTCCCGAGCGTGGACAAAAGAAGACTGATGAACACGAGCTGGTTCGGGCGGGAAGACGGCCGCGTATGCGCGGTGCACATCGGCGCGCGAGGACTAGCAAAGGCCTTTGCTAGTAAAGTTTTCCGATTGGAGGGGCTGCCGTGGACGTCACCCATCAGTGAGAACAAGCAGCCTGCTTGTCCTCGGAGAAAAGAACGCAACAAGAGGATCACGGAAAAGATTATCGGATTAAACTCAAGAAGTGAAGAGGGAAATACGGCTAGCGAAAGCGCGAGCGAAGAAAACATGGCTAAAGATGTAAAGAGAGGTGACAAGACCTTTTTCAGATATATTGGAGAAAAGAGAAAAGATAGGAATGGAATTGCGAGACTGAAAGATAACGAGATTGGTTGTGTGGAGAGTGATGAGGATAAAGCGAACGTGCTAAACTTCATCACCCTCCCCCTCAGTCCCGCCCAACACTAACCACTACTTCCAGGAATCTACAGGCTGTCGACCCTCCCACTTTATCCTCTAGTATCTCTGATCTCCTCCCTTCCATCATGTCCTCCGAGTCTGTTGACAAGGCTGTCTCTACTTACAATGCTACTCTCTCCTCTGCTCTGGACGCCCTTGCACCATCCATCTCCCGTCCCACAAAGCATACTAATCCCTAGCCCTGGCTGACCCCTTGCACCCGATATCTTTGCTCCTGCGCCTGATCGGCTGAACACCTCTGGAGGAAATCTCGCACCCATACTGATTTCATTCACTACAAATTCATGCTTTCCTCCTTCCAGTCCTCCCTATTCCTCACCAAACAGGACTATTACACCCAATTGACTAACTTCCTTAGCTCTAACCCTCATCGTCTCTTCGCCACCCTTAACTCCCTCCTCAAAGTGCTCTCCGCTCCCCCCCCCCCCTCACTCTCTCCTCAATCACTGGCTGACTACTTCCGCGACAAGGTGCAGAAGATCAACCTTGAATTCACCACCAAACCATCCCCTCCTCTTCACCCTATATCCCACTCCCTCAACCAACCAACCAAGGCCTCCTTCTCCTCTTTCCTGATATCACCGAAGAGGAAACTGCCCATCTTCTTTCCTCCTCGAAATGCACCACCTGTTCCTCAGACCCCATCCCCACCAACTTACTTAACACCATCTCTCCTACTGTCACCCCCCCATCTGACATATCCTCAACCTCTCTCTCTCCACTGCAACTGTCCCGGACACCTTCAAGCATGCTGTAGTCACACCACTGCTCAAACAACCATCACTTGACCCTACCTGTCCCTCCAACTACCACCCCATTTCCCTCCTACCCTTCCTCTCCAAGATACTTGAACGCGCCGTTCACAGCCGTTGCCTTGATTTTCTCTCCTCTCATGCCATCCTCGATCCGCTTCAATTTGGCTTTCGCCCCCTGCATTCGACAGAAACGGCACTATCTAAGTCTGCAATGACCTGTTCCTTGCCAAATCCAAAGGTCAGTACTCCATCCTCATCCTCCTCGACCTATCCGCCGCTTTTGACACTGTCAATCACAATTTACTTCTTGCCACACTGTCCTCATTTGGGTTCCAGGGCTCTGTCCTCTCCTGGTTCTCCTCTTATCTCTCCCACAGTACCTTCAGAGTACATTCTCATGGTTCTTCCTCCACCCCCATCCTGCTCTCTGTGGAGTTCCTCCGGGATCTGTCCTTGACCCCTTCTCTTTTCAATCTACACCTCTTCCCTGGGCTCCCTGATCTCATCTCACGGTTTCCAATATCATCTTTATGCCGACAACACCCAGCTTTATCTCTCCACACTAGACATCACTGCGGAAACCCAGGCCAAGGTATCGGCCTGCTTATCTGACATTGCTGCATGGATGTCCAACCGCCACCTGAAACTGAACATGGCCAAGACCGAACTTATTGTCTTCCCACCTAAACCCACTTCTCCTCACCTTCCACTCTCTATCTCAGTTGATAACATCCTCATCCTCCCCGTCTCATCTGCCCGCAACCTTGGAGTCATCTTCGACTCCTCACTCTCCTTCTCTGCGCATATCCAGCAGATAGCCAAGACCTGTCGCTTCTTCCTCTATAACATTAGCAAAATTCTCCCATTCCTCTCTGAGCACACCACCCGAACTCTCATCCACTCTCTCATTACCTCTCGCCTCGACTACTGCAACCTACTCCTCACTGGCCTCCCACTTTGCCATCTATCTCCCCTTCAGTCCGTTCAGAACTCTGCCGCATGTCTTATCTTCCGCCTGGACCGATATACTCATATCACCCCTCTCCTCAAATCACTTCACTGGCTTCCAATCAAGTACCACATACAGTTCAAGCTTCTCCTACTAACCTACAAATGCACTCGATCTCCAGCCCCTCCTTACCTCTCTACCCTCACCTCCCCCTACGTTCCTACCCGTAACCTCCGCTCTCAAGACAAATCCCTCCTTTCAGTACCCTTCTCCACCCACCGCCAACTCCAGGCTCTGCCTTTCTGCCTCGCCTCACCCTATGCTTGGAATAAGCTCCCTGAGCCCATTCGCCAGGCCCCCTCCCTGCCCATCTTCAAATCCTTGCTCAAAGCCCACCTCTTCAATGTCGCCTTCAGCACCTAAACACCATACCTCTGTAATGGTATCAGTTTATTATTGAAATATGTAGCATGATATTTTGCTGGATCATATATAGCAATACAAACATACAGCTTTAAAAATACAGTTTTAAACTACAGCAGAGAAAATAGTTTCATTTCAAGCCCCTCTCTCCCCCTCCCTTTTTCTCGGGGACTTTTGATAGCAGGGCTAGTCAATTACAAACACTTAACAGAGACGAAAGCTGGCTGGGAGGGTCACCAAGACATCTCTAGAGAACAAAAAACTGAAGCAGACAGAGAGACTCGTATGACTCAAATGACAAAAGAAACTCCACCTATCACAGCAGACTGAAACCCTCAAGCTATAGAAAAGCCATTTGCCAGCAGATATCCAGGAAACATGTGACCGTGCTCCCCTGCAAACTACAATACCCAAAATCCCCTGCAAACTACAACTCAGGGAACATTATAAAAAGCCTGGAAACAGCCCAGCTCTCTCTCTTGGGAAGCTTGCTTGGGACCTGCTGCTCTCTCTTGGAACCTGATGCTCATTCTTGGGACCTGACCTGCAGTCCACCTGCCTCTGCCTCATGGCTCATCAATCTTCAGTGGACCACAGCATGCTCTGTAACAAAAAGACTGTTCTGTGAGTTATAACTTTTTGATCTAGACCTGCTATCTGGCTTTAAGTGCAGATTCTCTGTAAGACCCTTACCTCTCGTTTGCAATATTATTTACATGATTTGTATATTAAATCAACCTTTTTGAAGCTAAAAATACGGTCTCTTTGTGTTCTGAGTATATGGTATCTTTTAAAGTTATACTGGTAGCACATGGTCACTTTTAAAATTTAGTGCCATGCTCTGAGTACATGCTTTCAAATCTTGCAGTACAGAATACTGCATTTCAACAGAGATATATACTTAATTTATTTAATTTATTGCAATTATCACCTTTGGTGATTGGTGGAGAAATTAATATCCTAAAACTTATAAATACAGCGCCTGCTCTTAAATTATAAACAGTAGCGAGTGCTTTAGAGCAATATTCCCCAAGTAAATAATTTCTTGTAACACCTCTATTCAGGAAATCTAGACTGCCCCAACTTGACATTTCGTCCTTTAGATTGTAAGCTCCTTTGAGCAGGGACTGTCCTTCTTTGTTAAACTGTACAGCGCTGCGTAACCCTAGTAGCGCTCTAGAAATGTTAAGTAGTAGTAGTAGTAATAGCAAGAGTCCATGATACTGATCCCAGGAATAAGCAGTGGCTTCCCTGGATCTACCTCAATAATAATTTATGAGCTTTACCTCCAGGAACTTATCCAAACCTCTTTTAAACCCAGTTACTGCTTTTACCACATCCTTCAGCAATGAGTTCCAGAGTACTTTTGCCAATGCTACACTGGAGGTGATGGATTTCAGCCTCCTACCTAAAATCCTTAATTTGACTTTCAGAACTTCTCTTCTGCATATTCCCATCTCATTGCTATCCTCTTCTGTAGTTTCTAAAATCCTAGGTAGTCACACTGAGAAGGTGGAGGGAGTTCAAAAAAGGAGAAAAGATGGATAAAATTAAGCCACACTCTTGCCAGTCTCTATTCTGACTATTCTTTACAAGTGTACATGCAGTAATAGTGAGGATTATCTTAATCCTGTTGCATAATCATATTCTTCATTGACATTTTGTTCCTCGTTTCTTCTTTTATCTTGGATATGGCTGGCTGCTTTTTGAAAGTCTGTATCAAGCCTCACCTAGTTTTGCTCTGAATGCTCTGTTAATCCAAACCAATGCTTCTGCACACATGTATGTATTTACAATATTGTCTGAGTGACAGCTTTATAGGAAGATGGTGTTCCAGCCAGCAGATGCCAGAACGTGTCACTGCAGCACACAGACAAGATCCAGAAACACACAGGCCTAATGCTGTTGCCCTGCAGCTCACAGAAGCAGTGCGTGGTTCTCAAGAATAAGGAAGCAGTAGTTTCCTCGAGTTTATAGTTGGTATGTTCATGTTTACATCTGTTTTTATTAAACGAGGGTAGTATGTATAAATCAACAGAATAATGACAATATTTTTTCACTTCACATATATAAATAATGTATTGTTACTTGAATAATATGATATTTTTTATTATCTCCACTTCCCACTCCCCTACTCTTTCTCATATGGTTTAACTGTTTGTATAGACGACTAAAAAGAAGAAATCACAACCTTCACAGATGCTGAAGAATATGTAAGGTTTACAAATGTACATGATCAAACAAAACAAACAAAAAAGGAACCTTCTCATCGTCCAGCATATTTATAACACAACCTCCTCTTTCTTATCTACCTTCCCTCTCCCCCCTCAAGAGACTGAAAATCCAACTGTAGTACACGAGTTATAATACACTCAGAAAGCATATAAAACCCCTCCCCCCCATTTCCCCTCTGCTGACCACCATCAAAAGTACAAGGAGCCAGAGAGAACTTGTACTCTTATAGTTCCCTCTGATATTCAGAATATACTTCAAAACTTCCCTTCTATCTCTTACCGTCCCGTCATCCTCTTTCCTACCCCTCTCCCCAACCCCAACTCTTCTAGCTGGAATGTTTACCTCAGGTAGGTGGGGAGCATGTACCTGGAATCTGGCTCATAAATACAAACACTAGGGGGGGAGGGGGACCTCAGTCTTTTACAAACATACATACACACTGGATGAAGATTTTTCTGTTCTCTGGGTATAATCTTTCTCAAACCTAGGATTTAAAAGGTTACACCCAAACGATTATACTTCAGGGGAAACAAAGAGACAATGGTTTCTGGGCCTTTTAAAGCCCTACAAAGGCTTCAGTAATAGTGTACCAATACACTCATAAAGCTGAAGAACCAGTGACTTTCAGCTACTGTCTGGTACCACTACTGTAAGCCATGAAAAGAAATGAATACATCTAGTACAAGAATACCATCTGGAACTAAATACTGTCTGCATAGAAGTATGACACAAAGCAATACACTTCTTAAAGAAACAAGACTGTTACAAAAATATCTCTGGAGTAGCCTAGTGATTAGTGGAGTAGTGGAGGAGTAGCTTAGTGGTTAGTGCAGTGGATTTTGATGCTGGGAAACTGAGTTCAATTCCCACTGCAGCTCCTTGTGATTCTGGGCAAGTCACTTAACCCTCCATTGCTCCTGGTACAAAATAAGTACCTGAATATATGTAAACCACTTTGAATGTAGTTGCAAAAACCTCAGAAAGGCAGTATATCAAGTCCAATTTCCCTTTCCCCTCTTACATTGTGCAAGAATAGAGCTTCTGATAGGGCCCTGCAAAAGTCTACTTTATGGGATTTCATCTCTCGCCTCAACAAACAGCTCAAGGCGAGTTACAATAAATTCAAACTACAGAACTCGTGACAGTTATCAGACTAGTACATTAATAATATAAACCATCCTAATATACATACCCCTTACTGTCCCCCAGAAGAAACTCCTAAAAAAGCTATTTATTTATTTTGTGACATTTTTACCCCACATTAGCCCGAGAGGTTCAATGTGGCTTACATAACAAACAATTAAATGAATAATGCATTTTAAAAATTACATAAATTACATAATTTTTTGACACAGATCTTCAAGGATTTCTTAAATATTAAGAGAGACTCTGCATTTGTTAGATCACAAGGAATAGAGGTCCATAATGTCAGACAAGCGACTTGAAAAGCTTGAGGAGATGTCCTCTGTAATTTCACCCTGCCTAGTATTTCTAACAATCCCAACTGAGAGGATCTTTACATTTCTACTGGGTTCATAACTTTTCAAAATTTCCATCAGATATTTTGAGCCCTCATCATGCAACAAAGGATTTTAAATGCTCCATATGAAGCCAGTGCAGTTCTGCCAATAGTGGTGTGCAGAAATGCCAAGAGTGGCCCATCCCATTGCTGGAGAATTACCACAACAATGCTGGAGATTGAAGGCCAATGAGTGTAATTTTTCTCACAGGCCTCAGCCACGTCTAAAACTAGTTCTTGCACATGCACATTCCAAAAACTGACATATTCCAATCAATAAAAACAAAATAAAATTCTTTTTTTCTACCTTTGTTGTCTGGTGATTTTTTTCTGATGCTTGTTTTTAGTCTCCGTTTCTCCTGCTCGTTGTCGGTGCTCCTGTCCATTTGCTATTTCTTTTTTCTCCTCCTTTCTCCTTCACTTCCTGACCTACATTCATTTTTGGCACTGATCTTTCCCATTCAGCTTTATTTCATTTTCAGTCCTCTTCTCAATTCTAGTTTTCCATCTGATCCCTCCCCCTCTACCATCCATGTGCAGCATCTCTTCCTTCTCTTTCCTTCCGTTTCCCTCCAGTCCATCCATATGTATTTCCTTCCTTTCTCTTCCCGTCCACCCATTCATGTGCATCTCCTCCTTCTCTCTTTCTTTTCTTTTCTTTTCTTCCCTTTCTGTCCATCCATCAGGACTTGTTAAAAGCTGGATCCTTCAAATTTGCTCTGCACCTCCTACAATGGGGTCTGCAGAGGATCTGGCTTTTACTTTTGTGCTGCCATGGATCTACTCCTGCCTTGGACATGGGTCTCTAACTTGCGCTGCTCTGCCCTCAGCTCCTCTGTTGCTTTCATCTGACCCAGATCGTGTGCTGCCTCAGCAGAATCTTGTGGCTACCCTGGATCCTGTGGTTACTATGGCTGCTTCTCCACCCTGCCCGCTCTGCTTCAGCAGGGCTTACTTTGCTCAGGAGATTAAGAGGCTTTTTTTGTTTTTTACATTAAAGTTGGATTCAACTGTAATAGTAAAGAAAAAAACATCACAAAGGTGGAGACACAGCCAGGGCAGCCACAAGATCCAGGGCAAACTGAGGAAGCAAAGGATCTGAGCAAAGCAGGGCAAGTTGGAGCCCCATGTCCGAGGCAACAGAGGATCCAGGGCAGCACATACACAAAAGCCAGATCATCTATGGTCCTGGTTGGAGGAGGTATAGAGTGGATCCAGAGGATACAGAAGATCTGACTTTTGCCTATTCCCTCACTCTATATGCAGCATTTTCCCTCTGTTTCCTTTCATTCCCCTCTATCCACGTGCATATCCTCTTTCTCTCTTTTCTTCCCTTCTAGCCATATGCAGTATTTCCCTTCTCCATCCATATGCAGCATTTCCCCTCTCTCTTCCTTCCCCTTTCATCCATATACATATGTCCCCTCTCTCTCTCTCTGAACCTCAAGGACTGGATTTGAGGACCACTGCCCTATGGAATAATAAGGATCAGGTTAAAGAGAAGATAAGAATAGCCGTAATTGTCCATCCAGCCAGTATCCTGTTTCCAACAGTGGCCAGTCCAGGTCACAAATATCTGGCAGAAACCCAAATAGTAGCAACACTCCATGCTACCAATCCCAGGGCAAGCAGTAGCCTCCCCATGTCTATCTCAAGAGCAGACTATGAACCTTTCCTCCAGAAACATGTCCAACCCTTTTTTAAACCTAGATACGCTAATCACTGTTACTACATTCTCTGGCAATGAGTTCCAGAGCTTAACTATTAATTGAGTGAAAAAATATTTCCTCCTATTTATTTTAAAAGTATTTCCATGTAATATCATTGAGTGTCCCCTAGTCTTTCTTTTTGAAAGAGTAAAAAATCAACTCAATTTTACCTGTTCTACATCACTCAGGATTTTGTAGACCTCAATCTTATCTCCCTTTAGCCATCTCTTTTCCAAGCTGAATAGCCCTAACCTCTTAGCCTTTCCTCATATGAGCGGAATTATAATTTTGGTCGCTCTTTTTGAACCTTTTCTAATTCTTCTATATCTTTTTGGCATATGATGACCAGAATTGAATAACAAAAGGGTAAAAGGGGCACTCACGGATGAGAGATTAAATAAATTTTTTGCTTTGGTCTTCACTGAGGAAGACGTGGGAGAGATATCGGTGCCAGAAATGGTATTCAGTGCTGACGAGTCACAGAAACTGAATCAAATCTCTGTAAATCTAGAAGATATAATGGGGCAATTTGACAAATTGAAGAGTAGCAAATCACCAGGACCGGATGGTATATTGATAAAATTGAAAAATGAACTTGCAGAACTATTGTTAGTAATATGTAATTTATCTTTAAAATCAAGCATGGTACTGGAAGATTGGAGGGTGTCAATATAACGCCGATTTTTTTAAAAGGTTCCAGAGGGGATCTGGGAAAACACAGACCGGTGAGCCTGATGTCAGTGCCGGGCAAAATAGTAGAGACTATTATAAAGAACAAAATTACAGAGCATATTCAAAAGCATGGATTAATGAGGCAAAGAGGGGGCATAATCGAATGGGGCCGCCCATCTATAAGGGTGGCCATCTACGGGGACGGCCCCGGGAAAGGGCGGAGCCAACCGTATTATCGAACAAGATGGGCGGCCATCTTTCATTTCGATAATACGGTTGGGGCCAGCCAAATCTCAACATTTAGGTCAACCTAAATGTTGAGATTGCCGGACTTAGAGATGTCCGGCTTCGGGTTTTCGGCCGATAATGGAAACCGATGCCGGCCATCTCAAACCCGGTCAAATCCAAGGATTTGGTCATGCCAGAACACCAACCAGGCACCCTAGGGGGCACTGCAGTGGACTTCATTAATTGCTCCCAGGTACATAGCTCCCTTCCCTTGGGTGCTGAGCCCCCCAAATCCCCCCAAAACCCACTCCCCACAACTGTACACCACTACCATAGCTCTTATGGGTGAAGGGGGGCACCTAGATGTGGGTACAGTGGGTTTCGGGTAAGTTTTGGAGGGCTCCCATTTACCACTACAAGTGTAACGGGGGGGGGGGGGCCTGGGTCCACCTGCCTGAAGTGCACTGCAGTACCCCCTAAAATTGCTCCAGGGACCTGCATGCTGCTGTCATGGAGCTGGGTATGACATCTGAGGCTGGCATAGAGGCTGGCAGTTTTTTGGGGTTTTTTTTTGGGTGGGAGGGGGTTGGTAACCACTGGGGGAGTACAAGGAGGTAATCCCCGATTTCCTCCGGTGGTCATCTGGTGAGTTGGGGCACCTTTTTGAGGCTTGGTCCTAAAAATAAATGGACCAAGTAAAACTCGCTAAATGCTCGTCAGGGCCGGCTTTCTTTTTTCCATTATCGGCTGAGGGTGGCCATGTGTTAATCACACCCCAGTCCCACCTTCGCTATGCCTCCAACATGCCCCCATAAACTTTAGCCACTCCTGCGATGGACTTCAGTTGAGGCCGACCAAAATCTGCTTTCGATTATGCTGATTTCGCCGGACTTCAGAGATGACCGGCCATCTCCCGATTTGTGTCGGAAGATGGCCGGCCTTCTCTTTCGAAAATAAGCAGGAAAGCCAACATGGATTTAGTGAAGGGAAATCTTTCCTCACCAATCTACTACATTTCTTTGAAGGGGTGAACGAACATGTGGATAAAGGCGAGCCAGTCGATATTGTGTATCTGGATTTTCAAAAGGCATTTGACAAAGTACCTCATAAAAGACTCCAGAGGAAATTGGAAAGTCATGGGATAGGATGTAGTCAAAGCCGGTCTTAGCAATTGTAGGGCCCTGTGCAGACTAGTTTGGTGGGACCCCTCCCCATCCCACCTACCCCGCCCCTTGTTGACAAGATATGTTTTAAACATTTTTTTCAAATAAAGACAAATCAAACAAAACTTGTACAGAAAAACTAATTCAAATATGTACAATGCTATTATAGGAAAACTTTGGGCTTAGAAAGCAAAACCATGTGCACGTAAGGACTGAATAAATGAATTAAAACAAATCCCCTTAATATGTAACACTTGGTAACAATAATGAAACAGTGATTGAATATTCACATAGCAAGCAGCCTGAGCCAACAGATTTATTTTCCACTGAACATAATTAACTTTGTATGAACTTGACTGCTAATAGTGTGCTGAACTGGACAATGTTGGCACATTTAAACTGACTCTGGACAGTTCTGCATGAAGGAAACCCTTCCCCTGTTAATCAATACCTTCTCTGTGAAATAGTAATAATAATTAAAAAAAAAAAGACAAGTGCATTTTTATAATATACCACTGCATTCCACAAAGCACAAGGAGCAAGTTCCCACATGCCATCTTTTTTTCTTTTGATGTAGGCACAGGGGAAAAAAAAAGATTTTAAATGCTCCCAGGTTTCAATCTAATTCATGCTTAATGTGGGATAAAATGCCATAAATAAGCAAATAAATAGATAGATAGAAACTCTGAATGTTGAGCACCTGATTCTCATAACACGATGTCTGTTTAGTGTCCCTTTACCAGGAGAAAAAAAATCTCTGCATGAATTTAATAGTACTAGGGTGTCTCTTTAACCAGCCCCTCCAAATGACACAGTTATTACCTTGATTTTTTTACAGTATCCTCCCCTCCCTGTCCCTTTATCCAGTCCCTACAAATGACAGAGATTACCTTGATTTGTTTTACAGTATCCTCCCCTCCCTCCCTCCCCCTCCCTCTCTCTCTCCCACCACCTACCTATTCCAGACCTCCTCCCCGCTCCCCCGAGCTGCAGGGTGCCCTCCTGGTACATACCTGAAGCCACCCTGGTGGTCTAGTAGAGTCTTCGGGGCAGGAAAGATCCCTCTTGCTGCCACATCTTTAAAATAGCTGCCAAAACTTCCAACGGCGGCCTCACAAGACTTCAGCGGAATTCTCATGAGGCTGCAGTCTCGGCGCGGCAGCAAGAGGGTCAGCGGCAGCAGTGGGCAGGAAAGACTGAGGATCTTTTCTGCCCTGAAGACTCCACTAGACCACCAGGGTGGCTTCAGGTATGTGCCAGGAGGACACTCTGTTGCTCGGGGGAGGAGAGGTAAGGCGTTAGATCACGGGAATAGCAGGGAGTGGGAGGGAGCGCTGGGGCCCCTGGAAGTGCGAGTCCCTGTGCAACCGCCCCTGTCATCCCTGCCTAAGACCAGCCCTGGATGTAGTGTTCTATTGTGGATTAAAAACTGGGTAAAGGATAGAAAACAGAGAGTAGGGTTAAATGGTCAGTATTCTCAATGGCGAAAGATAGATAGTGGGGTTCCACAGGGGTCTATGTTGGGTCTGCTGCTTTTTAACATATTTATAAATGATCTAGATATGGGAATAACTAGTGAGGTAATTAAAAGTTGTTAAATCACAAGGGGATTGTGAAAAAATTGCAGACAACCTTACAAGACTGGGAGACTGGGCATCCAAATGGCAGATGACGTTTAATGTGAGCAAGTGCAAAGTGATGCATGTGGGAAAGAGAAATCTGAAACTATAGCTACGTGATGCAGGGTTCCACGTTAGGAGTCACCGACCAGGAAAAGGATCTAGGAGTTATCGTTGACGATACTTTGCAACACTCTGCTCAGTGTGAGGTGGCAGCAAAGAAAGCAAATAGAATGTTAGGCATTATTAGGAAAGGAATGGAAAATAAAACGAGGATGTTATAATGCCTTTTTATCGCTCCATGGTGCGATCACACTTTAATACTGTGTGGAATTCTGGTAGCTGCATCTCAAGAAAGATATAGTGGAATTAGAAAAGGTGCAGACAAGGGCGACAAAAATGATAAAGGGTGATGAGACCAACTTCCCTATGAGGAAAGGTTGAAACAGCTTGGGCTTTTCAGCTTGGAGAAAAAATGGCTGAGGGGAGATATGATAGAGGTATATAAAAAACTGAGTGGAGTGGAACGGGTAGACGTGAATTGCTTATTACTCTTTCCAAAATACTAGATCTAGGGGGCACGCAATGAAGCTACAAAGCTGTAAATTAAAAAATGAATCAGAGAAAAATATTTCTTCACTCAGCGTGTAATTAAACTGTGGAATTTGTTGCCAGAGAATGTGGTAAAAGCAGTTAGTTTAGCTTGGTTTAAAAAAGGTTTGGTTGGTTTCTCAAAAGAAAGTCCATATGCCATTTTTAAAATAGACTTGGGAAAATCCACTGCTTATTTCTGGGATAAGCAGTATAAAATATATTGTACTGTTTTGGGATCTTGCCAGAATATGTTGCTACTCCTGACAAATGTCTTTTGGCTGATTCCAGATTTCTAGAAAATAATTATTATCAGTTTCTAACAAAGCCTAATAGAGCAGCCTCAGGAACGATGAGATTCTTCTGGCACGGCTGTAGCAATTTAAGCCATCATAGATGTCAGGCAAGGTTTTAGAACTTTGTTTACCTTCATGAAATTTAAGACATCAGTGCTACTTAAGAGGTCATTATGCAATGAAGCTCCTGTAAGTATTTGCACTCTACTTAGCATTAAGCATTTATTACTCTTTTTTGTTCATTAAATCACAAGAACAGTGTTCATTAGCGCTTGTATTTTTTTGTTGTTGTTAGTAGGGACAACACAATGGAAATCACTTCCAGTTGACTTGTTCTCTAGTCCAGAAACCTAATGTTCAGGAAGTATTTAAAAGCATGTTTAAGCAAGCATGTCCATGCTTCTAATTCCTTAGGGGCCCTTTTACTAAAGGGCATTTAAGCCCTTAACACTAGGTTAGTACGCACAAACAGGCTATCAAAGAAGTGCATTAAAGCATTTTGTGGTATTATGCCTGTTCCTGTGAGCTATCCCTGCGCAGTACTGATGTTTAAAAAATATTTTATGGAGAAAGCATCTCATGGGTAGAAAGTGGGCGTGGAAATGTTAACCAGCTAACGCATTATACTTAATCCCCAAATTACACATGCAC